>NW_004444066.1:1895668-1897641 GCF_000243295.1 Trichechus manatus latirostris | reverse complement strand
ATATTCAATCATGGGAGTGATTACATTAAAACACGGAGAATCATGGCCCAGCCAAGTTGACACACAATCTTAACCATCACACCCTACAACTGGAACAAGTAGAAAGAGAGCAGCAAAAGAAGCCCTCAGGTGCCAGAAGAAAGGAAATAATAAGAATTAGAGCAGAATTAAGTGAAATAGAGAATAGAAAAAAAATTGAAAGAGTTAAGAAGACCAAAAGCTGGTTCTTTGAAAAGATCAACAAAATTGATAAACTATTGGCCAGACTGACAGAAGAGGAAGCAAATAACCCGTATTGGAAATGAGATGGGTGATATCACAACAAACCCAACTGAAATTAAAAGAATCATAACAGAATACTATGAAAAATTGTACTCTTAACAAATTTGAAAACCTAGAAGAAATGGACAAATTTCTTGAAACTCACCACCTACCTAAACTAATACAAACAGAGGTAGAACAACTAAATAAACCTATAACAAAAAAAGAGATTGAAAAGGTAATTAAAAAACTCCCAACAAAAAAAGCCCTGGCCCAGACGGTTTCACTGGAGAATTCTACCAAACTTTCAGAGAAGAGTTAACACCACTACTACTAAAGGTATTTCAGAGCACAGAAAATGATGGAATACTCCCAAACTCATTCTGTGAGGCCAGGATAACCCTGATAACAAAACCATGTAAAAACACTACAAGAAAAGAAAATTACAGACCAGTATCCCTCATGAACATTGACGCAAAAATCTTCAACAAAATACTAGCCAATAGAATTCAACAACATATCAAAAAATGATTCACCATGATCAAGTAGGATTTATACTAGGTATGCAGGGATGGTTCAACATTCGAAAAACAATCAATGTAATCCATCACATAAATAAAACAAGAGACAACAACCACATGATCTTATCAATTGATGCAGAAAAGGCATTTGACAAAGTCCAACACCCATTCATGATAAAAACTCTCAGCAAAACAGGAATAGAAGGGAAATTCCTCAACATAATTAAGGGCATTTATACAAAGCCAACTGCCAACATCATCCTAAATTGAGAGAGTTTGAAAGCATTCCTCTTGACAACGGGAAGCAGACAGGGATGCCCTTTATCACCACTCTTACTCAACATTGTGCTGGAGGTCCTAGCCAGAGCATTAGGCTAGAAAAAGAAACACAGGGCATCCAAATTGGTAGGGAAGAAGTCAAAGTATCTCTATTTGCAAGTGATATGATCTTCTACACAGAAAACCCCAAAGAATCCACAAGAAAACTACTGGAACTAATAGGAGATTTCAGCAAAGTTTCAGGATACAAGATAAACTTATAAAAATCAGTTGGCTTCCTGTACACCAACAAAGGGGACTTCAAAGAGGAAATCACCAAATCAATACCATTTACAATAGCCCCTGAGAAGATAAAATACTTAGGAAAAAATCTAACCAGAGACGTAAAAGACCTATACAATGAAAACTAGAAGACACTACTGCAAGAAACCAAAAGAGACCTGCAAAAGTGGGAAAACATACCTTGCTCATGGATAGGAAGACTCGACATTGTGAAAATGTCAATTCTACCCAAAGCAATCTACAGATACAATGCAGTCCCAATCCAAATTCCAACAGCATTTTTTAATGAGATGGAGAAACAAATCACCAACTTCATATGGAAAGGGAAGAGACCCCAAATAAGTAAAGCATTACTCAAGAAGAGGAACAAAGTGAGAGGCCTCACATTACCTGATTTTAGAACCTATTATACCACCACAGTAGTCAAAACAGCCTGGTACTAGTACAACAACAGATACATAGACCAATGGAACAGAATTGAGAATCCAGACATGAATTCATCCACCTATGAGCAGCTGATTTTTGACAAAGGCCCAAAGTCCGTTAACTGGGGAAAAGACAGTCTCTTTAACAAATGGTGCTGGCATCTTCAGAAAACTGAAACAAGACCCATACCTCACACCATGCACA
>NW_004444066.1:1833739-1894831 GCF_000243295.1 Trichechus manatus latirostris | reverse complement strand
AGACTAAATGGGCAGCTCCTGTCTGGAGGTGAGATGAGAAGGCAGAGAGGGTCAGGAGCTGGTTGACTTGACATAGGAAATCAAGGGTGGAAAGGAAGAAGATGCTGTCATAGCATAGGGAGTGCAATTAGGGTCACATAACAATGTATGTATAAATTTTTGTATGAGAGACTAACTTGAATTGTAAACTTTCACTTAAAAGTACAACAATAAAATTTAAAAAATTAAAAAGCCTCAAAAACTACCCTTGCACAGGGGCCCAAATTTAATTGGATCAGATTGTGCAACTATTTATGCCCCAGAGCATTACTGAAAACAATAGAGCAATCAGCCAGCAGTTAATGGAGCCTAGCACCTGGGTGTGATATCAACAGAGCCGGATAGCTTAACAGAGAGAACAGGAAGAGACCATCAAAGAGAGCCCTGCTAAAATCACTGTCGTCCCAGGGTGACTGTGGGCATGCCCAAGACTGCACCCTCTGAGGAATATCAGAGGCTTCAAACTAAGGGGGAAATAGACTTCACTAAAATAGTCTAGCCAAGTCACTAAAAACATAAACGAACAAACAACAAGTCTGAGGTTGTGGGGTGAGGGGAGAGTTCAGTATCCAGAGACGCTGTAATATGTTATCTGTAATGTCCAGTTTTCAACAAAAATTTATAAGATATGCAAAGAAACAGGAAAGTGTCACGCATACACACAAAAAAAAGCTGGCATCAGAAACTGCCTGTGAGAGGGCCCAGATGTCAGATTTAACAAAGACTTCAATGCAGCCATTATAGATGTGTTCAAAGAACTTAAAAAAAAAAAAAAAGCTTAAAGAAGTAAAAGAAAGTATGGCAGTGTCTCATCAAATAGAGAAAATATTTTGAAAGAACCAACTGGAAATTTTGGAGTTTTCATGTTTAATAACTGAAATGAAGAATTCACTAGAGTGGCTCAACAGTAGATTTTAATGACAGAAGAACAAATCAGTGAACTTGACGCTAGATCTTGAGAGATTATACAATCCAAACAACAGAGAGAAAAAAATGAAGGAAAATAAACAGAGCCTTAGAGAAATGTGGGACATCATTAAGTATACCAACATAAAAGTAATGGAAATACCAAAACGATAGGAGAGAAAGGAGCAGGGAAAAAATATTCAAAGAAATGACTGAAAACTTCCCAAATGTACACATCAAAGAAGCTCAATACACTCCAAGTAGGATAAGCAATAAGAAATCTACCTCCATACACATCATAGTAAAAATGCTAAAAGACAGAAAATTTTGAAAACAGCAAGAAAAAATGACTCATCACTGCATACAAGAGAACCCCAATAAGAATAACAACTGACTTCTCAACAAAAAACAATGGGGGCCAGAAGGCAATGGGATTACATATTCGAAGTGCTGGAAAAAAAGACTGTCAACCAACAACATTATATCCAGCGAAACTATCTTTCAAAAATGAAAGTGAAATAAAGACAATCCCAGAAAATCAAAAACAGAGAAAATTCATTGCTAGCAGCCCCACCATACAAGAAATACTAAAGGAAGTTCTTTGAGCTGAAAGACAGTAATTCAAATCCACATGAAAAAACAAAGAGCACTAGTAAACATAACTGTAAAAGGCAATATAAGTATTTATTCTTTCATCTCTTAACTGATTTAAAGAGCTACTGTATAAAATAATATGTATATAATTGTACTATTGGGTCTATAACATAGAATTGTAATATATTTGACAATAACAGCATAAAGGATGGGGGCATGGGAGAAAAGTGGTAAATAAGGTTAATATAACAAACTCTATACTTGCTCTGTGCTCATCTTCATTAATATAAAAATATATAAAGTAATACTTATAATTATAAAATGATACACATATAATAATATATAATGTATACAGATGTAAGGATCCCTGGGTTGGTGCAAATTGTTTGCACTCTACTACTAACTGAAAGGTTGACAGTTTGAAACCACCTAGCAGCACTGCAGAAGAAAGCCTTGGAGATCTGCTTCTGTAAAGATTACATCCAAGAAAACCTTATAGAGCAGTTCTACTCTGTAACACATGGGGTTTCCATGAGTCGGAATTGACTCAATGGCAACAGGCTTGGTTTGGTATATAAATGTAATATGTATAGCAATAATAACACAAAAGGGAGGAAGAGGGAACAGCACTATATAGGAATAATGTTTTGCTATCTCAGTAGAATTGTGTCAGAATAAATCTGAAATACATTCTTATAAGTTGAGATATATATGGTAAGTTCTAGAGCAGTCACAAAGAAAATAACTCAAAAAATATAATGGAAAAAGTTATTAAAGGAATTGAAACATTACACTATAAAAATATTCACTTAATACAAAAGAAAGCAGTAAAGAAGGGGGTAGAGAAATAAACAAAATGATATGTTGTTGTTGTTAGGTGCCTTTGAGTCATAGCGACCCTGTGTACCACAGAACGAAACACTACCCAGTCCTGCACCATCCTCATGATAGTTATGCTTGAGCCCATTGTTGCAGCCACTGTGTCAGTCCATCTCATTGAGGATCTTCCTCTTTTTCGCTGACCCTCCACTTTCCCAAGCATGATGTCCTTCTCCAGGGACTGGTTCCTCCTGATAATATGTCCAAAGTGTGTGAGACGAAGTCTCGTCATCCTCACTTCTAAGGAGCATTCTGGCTGTACTTCTTCCAAGACACACCTGTTCGTTCTTCTGGCAGTCCATGATATATTAAATATTCTTCTGTCAGCACCACAACTCAAAAGCATCAGCTCTTCTTTGGTCTTCCTTATGAAGAAGATATGAGACACATAGAAAATAAACTAGGAATAGAAGGGAACTTTCTCATACCCTGATAAAAATATCCACACACACAAAATCCGCAGCTGACATCATATTTAATGGTGAAAGTCTGGATGCTTTACCCCTAAGATGAGGAACAAGACAAGGATGTCTGCTCTTACCACTTCTATTCAACATTGTACTGAGAGTTCTAGTCAGAATAATTAAGAAAACAAAAGGGAAAAATAATAAAATGAAATAAGAGGCATCCAGGTTTGCAGATGACATGATCTTGTGTATAGATAATCCTAAGGAGTCCATTTAAAAAACTATTAAAATTAATACATGAGTTCAGAAAGGTTGCAGGATATAAGATCAATATACAAAAATCAACTGTATTTCTAAATACTTGCAATGAACAATCCAAAAATGAGATTAAGAAAACAGTTCTATTTACAATTGCATAAAAAGAATAAAATATTTAGGAATAAATTTAAGAAAAGTGGAGCAAAACTTTTACTCTTAAAAGTACAAAATATTGCTAAAAGAGATTAAAGATCTAAATAAATTAAAACAAGGCATCCCATGTTCATGGATTGAAAGATTTAATATTGTTAAGATGGCAGTACTCTACAAATTGATCTACAGATTCAACACAATCCCTATCAAAATCCCACCTGGCTTCTTTGCAGAAATTGACAAGCTGATCCTAAAACTCACATGGAAACTTAGGGAACTCAGAATAGCCAAAACAACCTTGCAAAAGAAGAACAAGATTGGAGGACTCACACTTCCCAATTTCAAGACTTACTACAAAGCTACAGTAATCAAGACAGTGTGGTACTGGCATAAGGATACACATATAGATCAATGAAATGGAGACAATAAACCCTCACATTTCTAGTCAATTGATTTTTTTAATGTTTTATTGTGTTTTAGGTGAAAGTTTACACAGCAAATTAGGTTCCTGTTTAACAGTTTTTATACAAATTATTCCATAACATTGGTTACAATTTTCATGATGTGTCAGCATTCTCATTATTTACATTCGATTTGTTTCCATTGATCTAGCTTCCCTGTCCCTCCTTGACTTCTCATCTTTGCTTTTGGGTAAATGTTGACCATTTGGTCTCATATAGCTGGTTGTTCAAGGGAGCACATTACTCACAGGTGATATTGTTTATTTTATAAGCTAATCTATTGTTTGGCTGAAAGTAGTCAATTGATTTTTGACAAGTGTGTCAAGACAATTCAGTGGGGAAAGAATCATCTTTTCAACAAATGGTGCTGGGACAACTGGATAGCCACATGCAAAAGAATGAAGTTGGACCCCTTCCACATACCATATACAAACCCAAACCAAACCAAACCCATTGCTATTGAGTCAATTCCAACTCATAGCGACCCTATAGGTCAGAGTAGAACTGCCCCCATAGGGTTTCCAAAGCTGTAATCTTTATGGAGGCACAGTGCCACATCTTTCTCCCACGGAGCAGCTCGTGGGTTCGACCACCAGCCCTTTGGTTAGCAGCCGAGCACTTTGACTATTGTGCCACCACAGCTCCTTCCATATACAAAAACTAACTCAAAATGGATCAAAGACCTAAACTCTTGAAGAAAGTATAGAAGTATATACTCATGACTTTGGGTTAGGCAAAGCCTTCTTAGCTGTGACACCAAAAGCACAAGCAACAAAAAAGATAAATGGGACTTCGTCAAAATTTAAAGCTTTTGTGCTTCAAAGGTAACCATGAAGAAAATGAAAAAATAACCCACAGAATGGGAGAAAATATTTGAAAATTGTACATACAGTAAGGAACTTGTATCTAGACTAAGTAAGAACTCTTACAACTCAGTAATAAAAAGACAAGTAACTCAATTTAAAAATGAGCAAAGGATAGCAATAGACATTTCTCCAAAGAAGATATACTGATGGCCAATAAGTGCATAAGAAAATGCTCAATATCAGTAGCCATCAGGGAAATGCAAATTAAAACCACAATGAGATACTACTTCACATTCACTAGGATGGCTGTAATCAAAAAGACAATAACAAGTGTTGGCAAGAATGTAGAGAAATTGGAATCCTAGTACAGTTTTGGGAACTGTTAAATGGTGCAGCCACTTTAGAAAACACTCTGGCAGTGAGCCATTCCTCAAAATATTAAACATAGAGTTACCATATGACCCAGCAGTCCTACTCTATACCCAAGAGAAATGAAAACATATGTCTACACAAAAACTTGTACACAAATGTTCATACCAAGAGTCTTCATATTAGCTCAAAAGTGGAAACAATCCAAATGTTCATCAAATGATGAAAGGATAAAGAAAATGTGGTATATCCGTACAATGGAATATTATTCAGGAATGAAGTACTTATATTTGCTACAACATAGATGAACCTTGAAACATTATGCTAAGCAAAAGAAACCAGTCACAAAAGATCACATATTTTACAATTCCATTTATATAAACATCCAGAATAGGCAAATATATAGAAATAGACAGTGCATTAGTGATTACATAGGACTGGGGAGAGTAGAGGGGAAATTGTGAGTGACTGCTAATGGGTATGGAGTTTCTTTCTGAGATAATTAAAACGTTCTAAAATGTATTGTGGGGATGGTTGCACAACTCTGTGAATATACTAAAAACCGTTGAATTGTATACTTTAATGGGTACATTGTATGGTAGGTGAATTATATTTCAATTAAAGCACTATATATAAAAAAAAAAAAAAAGAATCATTGGCCATACTGGAGGCTGGCTATCTGTCTTAATTATCTAGTGCTGCTGTAACAGAAATACCACAAGTGGATGGCTTTAACAAACAAATTTATTTTCTCACAGTTAGGAGGCTAGAAGTCCAAATTCAGGGTGTCAGCTCTAGGGGAAGGCTTTCTCTCTCTGTCGCTCTGGAGGAAGGTCCTTGTCTCTTCTGAGCTTCCGCTCCTGGATGATCTCCATGTGGCTTGGCATCTCTCCTCCCGCCATCTCTGCTCCGCTTGCTTGTTTAATCTCTCTTATATCTCAAAAGAGATTGGCTCAAGATAAACCCTACAGTAATCCTGTCTCATTAACACCACGGGCATAGAGGTTAGGATTTACAACACATATTTTGGGGAGCACCATTCAATCCATAACACTTTCACAGCCACAGAGAGTCAGTGACAGTTCTGTGGTGAGAAGCCAAGTTTCCTGTCTCCTAGTCCTGGAGTCTTAACATCACTGCACCCAGCAGTCTTTCTCTAGTCCCCTCACCTTAGGAAAGTTGATCCATACCTAGGTTTAAGGCATTGCCTTCTTTCCAATGTCTTCTTCTCTAAGGCTTCCCCAATAGATTAGTAACTTGGACACTAAATGTTTCTGTATGTCTCATGGAAACCCTGATTTTCTGAAAGGTCCTTGAGAAGGTTTGAAGCAAATATTTTATCACTAATACTATGAGATCCACAGAATTATAGCTCCTTTCAGCTTACCCATTACAGACCATCATGTTTGTTTCTTCTTCACCATTTGAGTGACAAGTATTGCACAGTAGGGTGTGAGATAAGCTGCTATCCGTGGTGCTGACACACTGAAGCAAGCGGGGTTGTTGTTGTGTGCCATCAAGTCGATTTTGACTCATAGCAACTCTATAGAACAGAGTAAAACTGCCCCATTCAGTTTCCAAGGCTATAATCTTTACTGGAGCAGATCGCCAGGTCTTTTCTCCTCCGGAGAACCTGGGTGGGCTTGAACCACCGACCTTTTAGTTAGCAGCCCAGCACTTGACTATTGTGCTCCCAGGGCTCCCTACTGGTTCCCAAAGGTGACTCCACTTGCTAGTCTGGTCACTAAGGAAATTTCCACTCATCTGCAGTGAAATAAGAAAAATAAGGATAGCCACTGAGTTTTTCCGTAAAGTTACATCTATTAAACGTAAATGCTATATTTTGTGTTTATGCCCTTCCTACCCTGGGATATTAAAATAGCATTGATTTTATAAAATAATGGGAATAGATGGAAGGTGGAGGGTTTTAAGGCCCTCATTTGATACAATAAATATTGAAGACCATTTATTTGTCTGTCTTTTTTTTTTTTTTTTTTTTTAACTAGTCTAAAAGATCCAGAAGTACGGGAGCCAATTCCCCTGGGATGCCATTGTGTATTGGGAAGTTGGGGAAAATATGGGTCCTCCTCTCTTGCCCCCTGTTATGGATTGTATTGTGTCCCCTGAAAAATATTTGCTGGAATCCTAACTCCTATACCTGAGGATATAATCTCATTTGTGAATAAGATTTTCTTTGTTTTGTTAATTAGGCCATATCAGTGTATACCCCAAACCAAACCCAACCCGCTGCCATCGAGTTGATTCCAATTCATAGCGGCCCTATAGGACAGAGTAGAACTGTCCCATAGGGTTTCCAAGGAGCACCTGGTGGATTTGAACTGCTGACCTTTTCGTTAGCAGCCGAACTCTTAACCACTGCGCCACCAGGGTCTCCATGTCAGTGTACAGTGTGTCTTAAACCTAACCACTTTAGATATAAAAAGAGCAGATTAGGCACAGAAGCGAGCAAGCACAAACTGAGAAAAGATAATGCCACGTGGAGATCACCAAGGAACTGAGGAATGCCTGGGCTGGGGAAGCTGAGACAAATTCCCCCAGAGCAGACAGCAAAAGACTTCCCCTAAAGCTAGCGCTCTGAATTTGGACTTCTAGCCTCCCAACTGTGAGAAAATGAATTTCTGTTCATTAAAGCCACCCACTTGTGGTACTCCTGTTACAGCAGCACAAAGAATCTAAGACACTCCCCATGCTGTATTTATGATCAGGCTTGCAATGCAGGTTAGTTGTGGCAGGAACCAAGTTCTCCATGGACTCATGCAAGAACTAGAGAGACAAGAAGCCCCTGATCCTGAGGTTGATAAATTCCCAGTTATCAGTGGACCTTGGAATTCACCCCACAACCCACCAAGATGTGTGGCTGTCTATAGCAGACGCTTTTCCTTGCGGGATTGGACTATGGTCTTGGCCCAGCTAGAGCAGTATTGCATTGCGTGAACCCTGGAGTCAGACAGACATGGGTTCCAGCATCAGCTTTCCCACCATTAATAGTGGGACCTTATGTAAAGTCCTGACTCTGACCTGTCTGAGGCTTGGTTTCCTCAACAATGAAATAGAACTAATGATAGTAAGTTGTTGTGAACGTTAAATGAGAATGCATGTAAATGGCTTAGCATGTAGTGCCTGGCATATAGGAAATGCTCAATAAATGTTCGTCATAAGTATTTGTTGTTACTGTCTTCCATAACGTAGAACCTACAGTAGGCTGCTGGGCTTCTCCCTCCCACACCCTTTTCTCAGAAATAAAATGGGTGATGCCTGACTTTAGCCCAGAGGGCTGGATTCTCTATGAATCTGAATTATACATAACTGTCTCCTGCCTCATGTATAACTGAGAGTTGACTATACAACATGCCTTTTTAAAGCCATGATGTGTTATACAGCACAAAATTTGTTCTATTACATTATTATTATCTAACATTTACTAAGCACTTACTATTAGCCCAGACCTATACTAAGCATTTTTCATGAATTATCTTGTTTAAACATTTTAAACACAACCCTAAATTGTATCAATATTCACATTTACAAATGAGGAAACTAAAACCTAGAAGAAAAGACACAAAAACACCACCATTCACCTTTGCCTCATGTCACAAAACCAGTAAAGGGCAAAAGAGAATGCAAACCTTGGTGTGTCAGGTTCCAAAGCCCTTGCTCCTTGAGTTGTACTGCACCTCCCCTTTTGTGTCTTATTTCTGTAGAGTATTCGCACTGGTATAGATCCAGACATTCCCATTTTATGGATGAAGAAGTTGAGGCTGAGAAAAAAGCTAAGACACCCAAGTACCCATACTAGAGGTCAGAACTGAAGGCCCTTTTCTTCCCTACATCTCTACAGGTGCCAATCAATACAAGTACGGCAAGAACCGAGCTGAGGAGGATGCTCGGAGGTACCTGGTAGAAAAAGAGAAGCTAGAGAAAGAGAAAGAGACAATCCGGACAGAGCTGATGGCACTTCGGCAGGAGAAGAGAGAGCTGAAGGAGGCCATTCGGAGCAACCCAGGTACTTATGTGGGTGTGGTTCTGAGCGCCGGTGGGTGGCTCAGCCTTGGCACCTCCCCTGGCACAATAAGAAGTCTCTTGCATAAGTCACTCAGTTTCTTAGCCAGGAGAACTTGTCTTCTCCTCCTTCCCCTCCTCCTCCTCCTCCTCTTCAGCATCATCATCATCATTCCTCCAATTAAAGGAAGTGCTATCAATTTAATAACTGCTTTTGGGCAAGAGGATAAAAAAGGCATGACAAGAATGTGCCCATTTAATGCAGTAATACACAACCTGATTTTAGAAATGTTAAAATGCGAAAAACAGAAGGGTGTCTTAGAATCAAGGAAATAAAAGATACCGTGTTGAACCTCACACTCATTCGTTCACAGATATTTACTGAACACTTGACTGTGTGTAAAACACTGGCTCAGGTGCTGGGGAGTGATGGATGGTGACTGCTGCCCCTCTTGAATTCCACACTTTCTCATGATCCTCTTCTGAAATCCAGGGCCATGCTGGCTGAGAAGATTGAGTAAGGAAGGTAGAGCTGTGCAGCCATTGTGCCGCCATAAGAAGAGAGAATACAGCAGGCCCTGCCTGCTCTGGGGTCCTTCACTTCATTTCCTGCTTGTTTCCTTTGAGCTCTCTCTATAACCACAGTTCGGCACACTTTCGGCCTGAGGTTTCTCCACATGCAGGAGGGAACAGAAGTGCTGTCCTTATGGAATGTGTCCAAGATCACATAGCCCTATGAGAATATGATGGAACCTGTGGACCCTTTCCTAGGGAAAAAAAACACAATTCACAGTGTTGCAAACAATTTCAAGAGTTCTTGTGCCCCCTGGGACCCATCCATGGACTGCCCAAGAATCCACGAGCCTCAGATTGAGAACTTTCGGTTTAAAGGATAAAACTTGTTCTGTGTGGTCCAGAAACAGAATTAATGGGGATGGGACACAGGAAAGCAGTTTGGTTTCAATATAAAGAATAACCAGGATATGGAGCAGGCTGACTACCCCCCTTACTCTGCTCAACTTTTTCTTTTTTCTACAGCACTTATCACTTTGAAACATATTACATTACCTATTATATTTACTATTTTTACTTATTGTTTGTCTCTTCCATACACACACTAGAATATAAGCTCTATAATAGCAGAATCTTCATCTGTTTTGTTCACTGATGTATCACCAAGGGCCTAGAAGAGTGCCTGGCACATAGTAAATACTCAGTAAATATTTATTGATTAAATGTATGAATGAATGCATGAAGGTAAAGAATCCACCATCACTACAACACCTAGTACAGCCTCCCTCAGAAAAGAATGGAACTTACTCATTTTCTAAACCTGGCAAAACCCAACGTAGCACTTGGCACAAGTGCTAATACAGGTTTCTTGGATTAAACTGAATAAGCAGCAGAAGTCCTAGTAGGAACCCCTGGTCTAGGAAGAGCCCTGTGTTATGACTCTTGATTATAAGTAACAGAAACCAAAGTCAAACTGGCTTAGAAAAGAAAAGAAGAAAAGTGTAACTGAAAGAGGTGAGGTAGCATGAGATCCAGGGACTTGAATGATGCCACCAAGAAGTTTATTTCTCAGATTCTTGTTTCTACTTTTCCTCTGTGTTGGTTTCATTCTCTCTTCTCTTGGTGGCACAATGGCTACACAGATGTAGCCCTTCCTTTCTCAGCCTTCTCAGCTATCCCAGCAGAGAGAACTTCACATCCCTGTGGCCCTCACAAAATCCTCAGGATTCACTCTGATTGGGCCAACTTTCATCCCTAAACCAATCACTGTGACCAGAGGTGAAATACGATTTATTGGCCAGGGCTAAGTTATGCACCAACCCTTGGACTAGGCGTTGGGTCAGCCCCACCCAAACTAGAGAGAATGAGAGGGGAAAGATGGTTTAACAATGGAAAATCAAGGTGCTATTTCCTGAAGATGGGGAAATGGGTACTGGGCAGGTAAAAGCCATACCACCCAGAATGGAGCTGGAAGCCCATGCCCAAAGTCCATTTCTTAACCGGGTCTGAGGGGCTGGAAAGGCTCTCCAGGAGGGACAGACAAGAACCGGAAGTGCTGCCAGGCTCCCTGACGCTTCAGGCCTACTTCAGCTGCTTCTCATCAGTGTCTTTGTAAACAGGAGCAAAGTTAAAGGTTCTGGAGGAGGCTGTGGCCACCCTGGAAGCTCAGTGCCGGGCGAAGGAGGAGCGCCGGATCGACCTGGAGCTGCGGCTCGTGGCAGTGAAAGAGCGCTTACAGCAGTCCCTGGCTGGGGGCCCAGCCCTGGGGCTCTCCGTGACCAGCAAGAACAAGAGTGGGGTGCGTACACTCTCTTCTACACATGCAGCAGCTGCTCCTTAATCCCTTCTTAGGCAGCAGCTCTCCATCGTGATCATTCTTTGTGGGGAGGAGTTATGCTCATTTACAAATGAGAAGACTGAGACCCAAGTAGGTGCAGGGGACATGCCACAGGTGGCATGGCTAGGAAGTGGACCCTTGCAGCGAGTTCTCTTGATTCTCTGGCCTGTGTTCTCTCCACGACAGCACCACTGTTGACTTTTCAACTTGAAGGTGATCTTAGAAGTGGCCTTAAAGTTACTGATGATAGTAATAGCTACCATATGTCAAATAACAAACTTGTATTGATCGATTACTATTTGCCAGTACAGCATTTTAACCTGTATTATCTCACACAATGTTCACAGCAATCTTTTGAGGTAGTTCACTATGTATATCAAACCCATCTGACAGATGAGTAAACTGAGGTTCAGCTTGCTGTTGAGTGACTTGCTAAGTGGGAGACAGGGTTCCAAACGCAGACAGTCTGACTCCAGAACCCTGCTTTTAGCCACTGTGGAACATGCTCTCTCCTGGGATCTCCAGGGTCCCAGGCTCTATTCTCATGGCTTTGCATCCATTACCTCTAAGCCTCCCAGCAACCCTGCAAGGCAGATACTCTCAGCTTGAATGAGATTCCTCAGAAAGGACTTCCTGACCGCAGCACTACTGACATTTTGGGCCAGATAATTCCATGTATGTGTGTGTGTGTGTGTGGTGGGGGGGGGGGTTGGTGAAAGTTCACACAGGAAATTAGATTCTCATTTAACAATTTCTGTACTTATTGTTCAGTGACATTGGTTACATTCTTCACAGTGTATCAGCATTCTCATTATTTCCATTTTGGTTGTTCTGTTTCTACTAATCTAGCTTCCCTGTCTCCCCTAGCTTTCTCAACTTTAGTCTTGTGTAAACGTTTACCATTTGGTTTCGTCTAGACGATGCTTTTGAGGAGAGCAGTACTCCTGGGTGATATTATTTACTTTATGGGCCAATCTGTCATTTCCCTGAAAGGTGACCTCTGGGAGTGGTTTGAGTTCCAAGTTTAAGGAGTATCTCAGGGCAGTAGTGTCGTGGGTTCATCCAGTCTCTACTGGTCTAGTAAGTCTGTGGAACAGATAATTCTTTGTTGTAGGGGGCTGTCGTGTGCATTAAGGAGCCCTGGTGGTGCAGTGGTTAAGCACTTGGCTGCTAACTGAATAGTTGGTGGTTCAAACCCACCAGCCACTCCGGAGGAGAAAGATGTGGTAGCATGCCTTGGAAAAGATTACAGCTTTGGAAACCCTATGGGGCAGTTCTACTCTGTCCTGTAGGGTCACTATGAGTCAGAATCAACTCGACGGCAATGGGTCATGTGCATTGTAGAATGGTTAGTAGCATCCCTGGCCTCTGCCCACTAGATGCCAGTAGCAAACCTCCCCCCAAATTGTTGACAACCAAAATTATCACCAGACATTACCAGATGGTCCCAAGGGGATGTCCCTCTGTTGAAAACCACTGGTAAAATTACCAAAGGTCCCATCTGGTATTCTTCCTTATAGCACTTAATCATAATCTGTCAATATATATGTATTTGTGTCCTTACTTGGCTAATGTCTGTCTTCCCAGCTAGATTGTATTTTTGTTAAGAAATAGACTGTGTCTGTTTTGTTTACCATTATATCCCTAGTCCTTTACAGAGTCTGAAAAATAGTAGGAGTGTAGTAAGCATTTGTTGAGTAAATAAATCCAACATCCTTGCTTTCAGACAAGGAAATTGAGACTCAAAGAAGTAAAATAACTTGTCCAATAAGTATCAAGTGCCATTGGGAGCTGTGTTATTATTCTTGAAGGTCACCGTGCCAGGTCAGACCACACCCGGTGACTCTGAAGCTGGCTCTGTTTCTTCCGCTCCTACATTTCCTCCCTATGTTAGTTTCCTAGTGCTACCATAACAAATTGCCACAAACTGGGTGGCTTAAGACAACAGAAATTTATTGTCCCACAGGTCTGGAGATGAGAACTCAAGGTGTCGGCAGAGCCACACACCCCTGAAGGCACTAGGGAAGAATCCTTCCTTGCCTATTCGAGCTCCTGGTGGCCCGAGGAGTTCCTTGGCTTAGGGCAGCATAACTCCAATCTCTGCCTACATCCATCTTCACATGGCCTCTCTGTGTGTCTCTCTGTGTCTTTTCCTCTTTTTAGAAGGATACCAGCTATTGAATTTAAGGCTCACCCTAAATCCTGGATGATCTCATCTCAAGATCCTTAACTGATTACATCTGCATACATACATACCCATTGCCACAGATTCCATTGCAACCCTACAGGACAGGGTAGAGTTGCCCCACAGGGTTTCCAAAGCTGTAATCTTTATGGAAGCAGACAGCCACATCTTTCTCCCACGGAGTGGCTAGTGGATTAGAACCATCGACCTTTTGGTTGGCATCCAAGTGCTTAACCACTGCGCCACCAGGGCTCCTTATTACATCTGCAAAGACCTTTTTCCAAGTAAGGTCACATTCTGAGGTTCTGGGAGGGCATGAATTTTGGGGGGACACTATTCAACCCAATACACTTTCCATGGGAAGTTTCCTACCTCATTTTACAGATGAGGAACATGAGGGCCAGGGGCAAAACAACTTCCAGGGTCACAGAGGGTTGATAGAGGAACTAGAACCAGGTTCACGCACCCCAGCTCAGTTCTCTCCCACCGGCATGTGCCGACATTCCCATTCCAAAGCACTTTTCTCTCCACGTTTGATCTTTTTGACTCCCTTTGGTGCTAAAGAGGAGTCTTCTCTAAATGTCCTACAGTCTTAAGATGTCACACTTAAGGAACTATATTCAGTAAGGTCCTGAGCAATTGAGGGAAATTTAAGAGATTAAAGCAGCGTAGAAAATGGTAATACAGCCCAGAGGGTAACAGAGAGGGTTGTGGGGTTTGAATTCTGACCTTCCCACCTATGATGTGGTGTGGAACAAATGACTTGATCTCTCCAAGCTCTGGTTTCTTCATCTGTAAAGTAGAATGACTAATAATAGTACCTACTTCATAGATTTGTTGGAAAGCTTAAATGAGCTAATCAGTGCAATGCCTCGTGCATAGTGAGGGTTAAGTGTTGTTAGTCGCCATTATCTTTATTCCAAGGCTCTCACTTATCTTCCTCCCCTCACCCTGCTTGATGCTGGCATGTTTGTGTAGTGCTTTCTATTTTAAAGTGCTCTCATTCTTTTGGAGACCTGGTGGTGGAGAGGTTAAGAACTTGGCTGCTAACCAAAACGTCGGCAGTTCAAATCTACCATCACTCCTTGAAAACCCCATAGGGCAGTTCTACTCCGTCCTCTAGGGCTGCTATGAGTCAGAAGAGACTCAACAGCAATGGGGCTTTTCATTCTTTTGAGGGCAGATTGGGTGTAGGTAGCTAGTGATAGACCTCACCTATGTAACTATTTCTTGCCATCAACAGGAAGTTGCAAATAAACCCCAGGACAACGCTCCAGAGCAACCTCTTCCTGTCAACTGTGTTTCTGAGCTGAGGAAGAGGAGCCCATCCATTGTAACCTCCAACCAAGGAAGGGTGCTGCAGAAAGCCAAGGTACAGCATCAGCTCAGCTGATCAAAATTCAGATTTAGAAGCCTCTTGTATATGGAAACTCACCAAGGAACAAAAATGTAGCTATTGAGAAAGGCAGAGAATTGCTGGAACATCCATGCAGTAAAACTCATGAACTTTGCTCAGAGGGGAATACTCTGAGACCTCATTCAAAACCTTTTTACTCTTTTTTTTAACACGTAGTTCTAACAAGCTCAGTTAGCAGGTTTCTTAGCTTGTAATGCGTTTTAAGACAAGAAAGTCCGCATTTCATAGGTGAGGAAACTGAAGCCTAGGGGGTGAAGGACCTGCCCAAGGTTATACAGGGCATCCTTGAGAGAGCTGGGATGCAAACCCACCTCTTCCAAGTCTAGTTCCAGGGCTCCTTCTATGAAACTTGTCCACAGTCCAGTGATGTTTCAGAACTTTTTAAATTTTAGAAAGGTAATATGGTACGATACTAAATATGATGACACACGCCAACAAGTTCTCAGATGGCACACTATAACAAACACGTTAACATTTTTACAGCAAGACATGACTATTCACACCACGTGGAATAAATAAATCTTATAAACAGCCTCACATCAGTTCAGATCAGGTTTTGCCACCAAATAAGTTTATTCCAAAATATTTGAGAAAACTTTTGGTTTCAGAGCTTTTTCGATTATAGAATTGAAGATAAGGGGGTATGAACCTGAGAAACAAATGTCTGACACATCAGGAATGCTCAATAATCCATCCTTTGCTGAAGTTGATACTGAGACCAGTACAGAATATCTGAAAAATTGGTAGGAGATGAGACTGGAAAGATAGGTTGATATAGAAGGACCTGAACTCCAGGCTAAGAAATGTAGAGACTGATGAGTTTTCAAGGAATAATGTCTTTTTTAAGAGAAAACATAAAATTAACCTTTATTTAAAATAAAAGGGAAATGTCATGTTTGAAATTGTGGAAAATTCCAAATGTATTCATTCGAGAAATATATTGAGCACCTGCTAAATTCTGGCACTTTGCTAAACACTTTCATGTACTTTTTCATTTAATCTTTGCAATAGCTGGGCAAAGCAGACATTATTAGCCCCATTTCACAGATGAGGAGACTGAAGTTCAATGGGTAGGATAGAGCAGTGAATAAGATACACAAGGTTCCAGTTCTCAAGGAGTTTCCAACCTAGCAAAGGGAGACAGATAGTACATAAGTGCCCAATTGATGTAGAAAGATTATTTCAGAAAGGGATACACGCTACAAAGAAAATATAACAAGAAAGAGTAACTAGGGGTGGCGTTGGAGCAATAGATAAAGTGGTCGGGGGAGACTTCTCTGAGCAGAGACCCAAACAGGGAGAAGGACCAGCCATGAGAAGATATGAGGCAAAAGCATTCCAGGAAGAGGAGACAGCAAGTGCAAAGGCTCTCGAGAGTGTCTGATGGGCAGAACCAAGCCCAGAGTGGCTAGAGCAGAGTGAGGGAGAGGGAGAGGAGAATGAGTTGAGGGTGAAGAGCTAGGCAGGGCCTGATCATTTCATAACCTGAAATTGCATATCAGAATATGCTTAAAGGACAGCCATTTATGACCTTCATGTCAACATTGCTTGGGGAACACTTGCCAGTTTGTCTAGGATCACACCAGCCCTGACTTTTAAAATTCAGGGCTCTCTATTTAGGCTAGAGCTTAGTCATCGGGTTGGAATTGTTGACTTTCAGAGCCAGAGAAGGAAGAGTCTTCATTCTTTTCTTCAGTTAGTCAGTCGTGCAACAAATATTTATTGAGTACTTATTGTGTGTCAAGTCTTGTTCTAGGTTCTGGTTACACAGCAAGGAACAAAACAAAATCCCTCCCCTAGAATATAGCTTATATTCTAGTTGGGAAGCCAAGACTGTAAATAAACACATAAATATAGGATGGAATATCAGGTAGTAATAAGTACCTTTGAAGGAAAATAAAGCAAGGTAAGAGGAGAAAGGTGATGTGGGGGGTGGGGTGGCTGTTTTAATCACAGTGACAGGAAAGACCTTTCTGAGGAAGTGACATATAAGCAGAGACCTAAATGGAACGTGAGAGAGTGAACCATGTGGGTGTCTGAGGGAAGGATGGTCCAGACAGAAGAGCAAGTGCCAAGTCCTTGAGGAAACAAAGCTTGACATGTCCAAGGAAACATCAAGAAGATCCAAGTGATTCCAGTGGAGGGAGCAAAGGGTGAGTGTTAGGAGATGAGATCAGAGAAATAATCAGCTAGGGTCCAGATCATCTAGACCAGGCGCCAGCAAACTTTTTCTCTAAAGGGCCAGGCAGAAAATATTTTAGCCTTTGTGGACTATATGATCTCTGTTGCAACCACTCAACTCTGCCATGTGGTGTGGAAGCAACCATAGACAATACATAAACGAATGATGAGCAAGGCTGTGTCCCAATAAAACTTTATTTCTGGACACTGACACTTGAATTTCATATAATTTTCACATGGCATGAAATACTCTTCTTTTGATTTTTTTCCAAACATTTAAAAATGTAATAACTATTCTTAGCTGATGGGTTATACAAGAACAGGCAGTGGGCCAGACTTGGCACGCAGGTCATAGTTTGGCAATCCTTGATCTAAAACCTAGTAGGCCATTGGAGGAACTTTAGATTTTGTTCTAACATAATAGAAAGCCACTGGAAAGTTTTAAGGAAAGAGTTGTTGGATATAGATTATATTTTTAAAGGATAGTTCTGGCTACTGTGTTGAGAATGGATGAGAGAATGACAAAGATTAGTTAGAAGACTACTGTAATAATCCAGATGAGCAATGAACAGGGTTTAGTGGAAATGATGCAAAGTGGCTGGTTTTGGAGGTAGAGCCAAAGGGTTTGCTGATGAAGACGTGGAGGATGAGGAAAAGAAAGGAATCAAGGATGACTTCTCAGTCATTGCCCCGAGCAGTTGCAGTTTAGATGGAGAAGACTGGGAAAGGAGCAAGTTGAGGAGTGGAGGATCCTCCCACCAAGAATTTCCCAACCATCATGGTCTACCCTGTTCACACCGTCAACTCCAGGGCTGGCTGGCAACTTCATGCATTGTTTATGAGTAAAAAGCCATTTACTGTGGGCACAACTTCAGAATCCCTCTCAAACTCCTTGGCAGCCCCGGGAGAAGGAATGGAGCCCTGTGGGCTGCCTGCCCACACCCTTTCTTACCCAACTGCTGTGGCTTCTTTGCCATCGTCTGCCTCCTCCACCCCCAAGGTCCTGTGGAATAGAAATGGAGTCAGGTGCAGTCCCCACTCCCCTCAGTTCCTGGGCCTCAGTTTCCTTGTCTGAGAGAGACAAACTTTGTGGTCTCTAAACCCCCTTAGAGATGAGGCCCAAACTGGAGAAGTAACTTACCCAAGGCCACAGAAAGCAAGAGAGGGAGACTAGGACCCAAGGATCTCTAACCTGGCCGGTGAAGATCTTTATATGATTAGGTACAGTGAAAATGTTTTTATCCTATAAGTCACACTAGAATATTCAGCAACACTGATCTCTCTTGTCTTTCTGTACTTCAGGAATGGGAAATGAAGAAGACCTAGAAAGAGGATGAAGATTTTATCCCAAAGGAGTTATCAGCTTGTCCATCTAAGGCAGAAAAGCTTTTTTACAAGGATAAACCAGGGAAAGACTGGAAGTAGCTCCCTACTTTCTTGGGCAACCAAAAGACTAGCCTTTATTGTCTGCATGATTTTAGGGGATACGGGGAGGGAAGAAGAAGAGGAGAAGAGGGAAATGGAGGACATCCTTATGACTACAGAGGGTGGAAAATGGAGTTGGGGGAGACAAAATTCTGCACAGTTGTAAAGGTTTTGTTAGATGTCTTTGCCTTCCCTTCTGAAGAAGAAATGAAAGCACATGTGAGTAAGCCATTCCACCTATTCTCAGCATCCCATTTCCAGTCCTAAGGCAAAGGATGGCAGTGCTGAAACATTAGTGGTGCAGTGTAAAGAGATGGGACTTGATCATACAATCACACTTTTGCCAAGTGGATTCATGTTGGGCATTGCTGACAACCTCTGGGCAAGACAAATGAGCTTAAAAATCAACAGAATTACCCCTGCCTGCTTAACGATGAACATAAGCTAAAGAGAACATCCAAATTCTCAATCATTCCTCATCTGCTTTAGAGCTAAGCAGAGTGCAGCTACTGGAATCTTCCATACTTGAGTGATTTTAAATCAGAGATCTGAGTTCCCAGCAGGCAACAAGAGGTTGAGCAGCTGACATATTTTATGCTTGCACTGACACTCAGTGACAAGAGCTTGGGTTTCTAATGTCCACATGATATTGCAGGCTTTGTAGGGTGGGATCATCTGCTGTCAGTCAAGACCTTTGACCTATTTCTATATGACACTCAGTGTCCTGGGGCTATAGGTAGAAACCCATGTGACACTCCTCCTCATCTTGCACTTGGAGGCTCACAAGCCTGCCCTTCCACAACTGCTATAAGGTAAAATTATCAGGAAACCAAGAGGGTGGTGGCTCATTTCTGCCACATGGGTGCTAAGCCCTTTATAAACCCTTGATAACTCTTATGGGGAAACAAGGACCTCAAGTCCTGGACAATCTTGCTTCCTGTGCCACTCATATTGTCTCAACACTGTATGCACTTTACAGGTCTTTAACACATGTTCCTCCAATAAAGATAAGACCATTTAACTTTAAGAGTTCAGAGGTTAGCTCAAGGGGAGAGAAGGGAAATCCCAGAATAACCTCTGGACACTCTGCTAGAGGCTTTGCGTACTTTACTCCACCTAAAGTTTTACAGGAGTCCCTGGGTGGTGCAAACGGTTAACATGCTTGGCTGCTAACCAAAAGGTTGGAGATTCGAGTCCACCCAGAGGTGCCTTAGAAGAAAGGCTTGGTGATCTACTTCTGAAAAAATCAGCCATTGAAAACCCTGTGGAGCACAGTTCTACTCTGACACACATGGGATCGCCATGAGCTGGAATTAACTCGAAGACAAGTGGTGGTGGTGGTGGTGTTGGTGATGAGGTAGCTGGAGACCAGAGCAGGAAAAATAACCTGACCAAAATCACGCAGCTGATCAGTGGCTGAGCAGAGGACGTACAGGTTATGAGTCTGGATCCAGACTGCTGGGTTGAGCCCTGCCTCTGCCATTTACCAGCTGGGTGACCTTGTGAAAGTCACTTGGTCTCTCTGATTGTTGCTTGCCTTATCTGTGAAAACATGGTTACAACTGTACTTTCCTCTTAAGACTATTGGGGGCACCCAGTGAAATAATACATGGGAAGCTTCTTGCACAGTGTCTGAGAAATAGGCAATGCTCAGTCAATAGTGGCTCTTACTGTTAGCTAATTAGCTAGGTAAGAAATGTCTGACTCAAAAGCCTGTGTTCTTCCTACTGAAGAAATTATTTTTAAATGGTAATTACAGCCTCTAATACTAAAAGGCAATCAACCCATAACTGACAGGTTTTTATCCAGATTCAACCTGAATATCTTCAGGGAAAAGGAGTTCACATACTCTGGAATGTCAGTGTTCCTTTTTAAAATGCGGATCCTGGAATGGCACCCAGCACTCCAGCTATGTCCTCGGTGTGTATCACATTCTTTTTCATGCAGTTGTTTTGGGGTTAAGTATCTTTTCCCATCAACAGATTGTAGACTCTTTGAGAGGATGGACCCTAGGTAGTAAATAATTCACATGTACTGAGCACTCACCATGCATCAGGCACTTTGCTAGCCAGGGCACGCAACCTGTGCTAAGCTAAGCAGCTGCTAAGCAACCTGGGCAGCTAAGACAAATGCGAGCAAAATGGCTAAAGTATGGATGCCAGTTCTTCTTGTTAAAATGCCTCTTTTGGTTGTGTTTTTCAAAGTACAGGCTCCCGGGTCTCAGGTAGATTTGAAGCTCTATCCTTCCCAACACTGCCATGTGTTCGCACTGTGAGAATTCTAGTGTCACTGGATCCTTGAGCAGGTTCACCATCCCCTCTAAGCCTCAAATTTTCTCATATGTAAAAGGGGATCATAATCCCTCCCTAAATTATGTGGCTCCCCTGATAAGGCCAAAAGGAAACAGTGGGTGGTATATAAAGATGCCAAAGACTCCAGCTCTGTCCTCAGGAAAATCACAGATAAGGATAGAGGATCTGAACCAATAACTATGGTACAGGCAAGCCATGCTATGGTGAAGATTCAAAATGCTGAGGGCGCACTTCCCATTGATTTAAAAAAAAAAAAAAATTGACCTAAAGGTCTATTCAGTAACTATTCCTGCAACTCCAAGCACCCTGGATCCCAATTACCAGTCTGTCTTCACATCCTGTAAGCTTTCCATCCTAAATCACTAAAATCCCGTTGTCTTCTTCCCATCACCACGGACACCATCCAACTTTGTTAATTCATTCAACAAATATTTACTGACTACTTAACTATGTTAGGACGAAAGGCTTGGCAATCTACTTGGAAAATCAGCCTATGAAATCCTATGGATCACAACAGCCCGATCCATAAGCGATCATGTGCGTCATGAGGATGGTGCTGGACTAAGGAGCCATGCGGCAGCCACTGTCCATGGGGTTGCCATGAGTTGGGTGCCAACTCAATGGCCACTAAGAACAACACCTACTGTACTAGATGCTAAAATATCACCGCTGTGAAAAAGACCCCCTCATGAAGTTCACACTCTTAATTGGGAGAACAAAAAGGAAACAAAATACTAAGATGGAAATAAAAAGGGTGCTGGACACAGCTACTTTAGATAGGGTGGTTATAAAGGTCTCTCTAGGCGACCCCAGGACAGAATACAGCCCTCTCCTGCCTGGGCTATTGAAACAGCTATTGGTCTCTCTGCCTCTTTTCTCCTCTATACAGCCAAGGTGAACCTAAAACATGTAAAGATTTGTCACATTCCCACTGCAATTAGAATGAGACTAAAGTTCATTCATCAAAAATTTCTGAACACCTACTACATTAGGCAACTGTTCATAGAGAATGAACTAACAGACCAAAAAAAAAACATCTCTGCCCTAATGGAGCTTACATTCTAGTGAAAGGAAACGCAACAATACACATCATTTAAAAACGCAGTAAGTCAGAAAATAAGGGCATTGTAGAAAAAAACACTTAAAAATGCTGAGGTGGGGTGGGGGTTTTCAGGCAGCAGTATTTTTAAATCCACAACGTTATCCAGTCCTGCCTAACCACCCGTCTCATATTGTCTCCCCACTTTCCTGTATATTTCAGTCCCTTATTCGCAATATTCTCTTCATTAGACCTTTGCAGGTACTGTTTTCCTCTGCCTGAACCACTTACCTCCTTAGTATTCATTCCTCATCTATCAGGTCAAATATCACTTCCTTTGGGAAAACTCTAGACTCGTCCATATTTGTATTCTAAGCTTTCACAGCACCATCCTCCTTGCCTTTAAACACAGGTCATATTTTTATTTCATATCGCTTTTGTATTTGTTTATTGTTTATAACTTCATGTAAGCTCCATGCGGGCCCCTCATGTGATCAGCTTTGCTGGTCGCAGATCGCGCGCCTAGCACGGAGGCTACTTTGTTAAAATAACGCTCCGTCGGGCGCGCCGCACATCGGGAAGCCGGAAGGGTTGTGTTTTGTTCCGAGTACGGAGAGGAAACCACGCAGAGCACAAGGAAAACCGGAAGCGTAGCGTTCCCGTGCTGACGCCCAAAGAAGGAAACGTCCGCGAAGGCTGCCGGGAAGCGTGTTTGGTAGCTAGTGCGCTTGCGTTGCCTCTGTAAGCCAAGGTCGGAAACATGGCCGCACAGTCCCTGTGGGCGGTCCCGCGGTGGGTGCAGCGCCTCCTGGCCTCGAGTGCCGCTTCTTACGGCAGGTAAACGAGGCAGGCGAGGGTCGGGAACGGGAGGTCGGTGCGGGACTGACAAGCTGGCAGGGCAGTTGTGAGATGGAGGGCGAGGGTTACTTCAGCGCAGGCGAGAGAACTCTCCAAGCTTCTTGGCGCCTGCGACCGGGCGCTCACTGCCCCATTTTACAGAGAGGGAAACTGAGGCGCACAGACGCGCCTCCTTCTCCTTCCTTCCCAGGCCTTGGAAGTCAAGGAGATCCGAGGACATGTCCTCGAAAGTGGGAGATATTTTCAGCCCCGAGCATTGATTGAATTGGAGATGTACTTCTCTCCTTGACCCTTCTCCCCATCTGTGGTGTCTGCGGCTAAATTTTGGTTCTTTCGCCCCTGTGTGACCTTAGGCCAGTCCTTTTTCATTATCCGGCATCGTTTTACGTGTCGGTAAAAGGAGGGCGTTGGACTTGGTCGTTCCAAAGGGCCTTTCCACCTGCCTTCGAGAGTTGGTTAAGTTCCAGTTCTTGCCTTATCACCATCAGCAGCGGCAGCATTGTCTTTTATTGGTTGCTTACCGCGCCAATGGCAGAACTAAGGTAGTTCTTTTTATTATCCTCCATTTAATAATTGAGAAAACAGGTTTAGAAAAGGTGAGTAGCTTTTCCAAACTCAAATACTCAAGAAGTGGTGAGACCTAGGCTGGAAATCAGTCATGGGCCCTGGAACCGAGGCTTTTAATTACTAGTAAAGGATGCTGATTAATCTCAGGGAATAGAAGTGACTGATGGGGAGGGTACGGTGGGACCTCGGTAATGTAAATTAAATCATAGGGAAAATGCAGGAAGTTTGTATAACTATGTGTCACCTTTTTCTCTTTGATAATTTACCTTCTGACCTAGCATCTGGGTGTGAAGTTGGATTCAAGGTTTCTGGGTTTGTCTGGGTTGGTTTTTGTTTGTTTTTTTAAACATTTTTGGTGGTTTGTTGGTGATTAAGGGAAGTGACCAGAAGAAAGGTGGTTCCTTCTGATAAAAATTTACCCACACTCCAGTTCTGAAGCGAGTTACAAACTAGTTGAATACAAAGATCTATATTACTCACCTGTTTACAGTTCATAATATGTAGTAGATGTGTTTTATAAGTTTGTAATTGACTTGATTTTATATGATTTTACTTGATTTTACTCAGGATCTCTTTCTCAGCACAGATTTTCTTCCCTAAAAGCCATACAGCCTTACAGCTTGCCCTCAAGAAGGCTTCAGATTCTAGGCCTAACTCCAGATTGCTAACGTCTCTTCTCTGGGCTTAATTTTCCCCATCTGTAAAATGAAGGATTGAACCAGAGCTGTATGGCTTTATGTTTTGAATTCCCATCCTGAGTATTAGAATTTGGTGTCCTCTTTGCAGACTTTTGTTTACCCTCTTCTGGCTGTTTCTATTCCCTGGTTCAGCAAGATGCTAGTAGTTTGCTAGATATATGATCTTGAGCAAGTCATTTATACTCTCTGAGCTTCATTTGTCATACCTATAAAATGGGAATGATAATAGTACCAATCTTGTGTTGTGAGATGAAAAGAGATAATTAGGTAAAACCCCGACAAAGTGTCTGACACTTGGTAAGCATTTCATAAGTGTTTGTATTGTTATTACCTGTTAAAGAGATTGAAAGCTCTTTCCCTAGAGATTCAATCTGGGCAACTTTCTGGTCTCTAAACCTTGGGTTTAATGCCTTTGGGTTATTATGATGGCATTTCCTCATTTTGTACACCCTCCCTTCCCCCCATACTTTAGGGGATGGCTGCATCCTTTCAGCACTGCCACGCAGAGGACCACTGGTGAGGATTGCAGCTCTGAGGACCCTCCTGATGAGCTTGGGCCATCTCTGGCCGAACGAGCCTTAAGGCTAAAAGCTGTTAAACTGGAGAAGGAAGTCCAGGATTTAACAGTGAGTAGATTTTATACAGGATCCCTGGTGGCGCAGTGGTTAAGCACTTGACTGCTAACTGAAAGGTCAGTGGTTTGAACCCACCAGTGGCTTTGCAGGAGAAAGATGTGGCAGTCTGCTTTCATAAAGATTACAGCCTTGGAAACCCTATGGGGCAGTTCTCCTCTGCCTGTAGGGTCACTATGACTCGGAATTGACTCCACAGCAATGGGTTTTCTTCACATCCTTTCTATAGTTTAATTGCCTCTTTACCTTTCCCTCACCGCACCTGCGCTTCCTCGATAGGTATACTGGGCAAAATAATCTGTAGTGGTTCAAAAGGATCACTGGCTAAGGATAGTCATCTGTCCTTTCAGTTCTCTATTGTGTCATAGCACTCAGGTAAGTGGTATTTTGGCAGCTTCAAAGGAGGTATAGTGCCTGGCTTGTAGTAGACACTTAGTAAATACTTGTTGTATGAATGAGATGATTGATCAGTGTACTCTGATAGTCGGACCACATCTAGCGTACTGTGCCCAGTCCTGGGTTGACAGACAGATTTTGGGGAAGATAAGTAAACTAGAGTAATTCCAAAGCAAGACCACTCTGGGGTTAGAATTTAACCTTACTCAAAGAATTTGGTCTTTGCCCTCGGTTCCTGAGGCATAATCCATAAAACCTTTGAATTTCCCTAATTATTTAAATGTCCTCAGTAAGGACTCCAGAACTGACAGGTTATGCCAGAGAGGTGACTCTGGATTGGTGGGCTGGCAGCCAGGCCAGCAGGACTTAACTCATGACGATCACCTCGTGATGACATGGCCACAGAAACCCACCTTGTGATCACTTCATGATATTGACCAACCTTAGGGGAGAGGGGCTAGAGTTTGTATTACCTAATGAGACCCCCCCCCCAGTAAAAGCTCTGGACACTGAAGCTCCATAGGCTTCCTGGTTGGTGAAAAACATCGATGCACGTGGTAGAGTGGCATATCCCTTTTTCTGGGACACAGAAGCTCAGTGTTGGGAACTCTCCCAGACTTTGCCCTGTGCATCTCTTCTTTATGCTGATCCTGCTTTGTGTCTTTTATAATAAAGCTGTAATTGTAGGTATAGCAGTTTCCGTGAGTTCTGTGATTTGTTCTCATAAATTATCAAACCTGAGGGAGTAGTGAAAGCCAGCAGGTCGAGGGGGTGGGGGCTTGGGAACCCCTAAGCTTATGGCTGATATCCTCAGGGGCTAGAGAAAACCCCAGAATTTGTAGCCAGCAGGTAAGAAGTGAGGGAGTCCGGGGCAGGGAGGAACGAGGTTGCGGCTGGCATTATAAAGGAGTAGTAGGAAAACCCCAACTTTGTAGCCAGCAGGTCAGAAGTCAGAGTAGCCCCAGGGAATCCCAAGCTTGCAGCTGGCATCTTAGAAGTCTTGGAGCAACTTGGCAGCCTTCAGGACAGTGTCCTTTTAACTTGTGAGATCTGACCTAGCTCCGGGTGGCTAGGGTCAGAGAAAAAAGTGCTGTGTGTGCGGCTGGTGTCAGAATAGAACAGAGGAGCAGAAATTGGGTATTTGTTATATCCTCATAACCACCCATAATGGTAGAAAGAACCATAATTGAAGGCACCAGGGATTGTAAGTATGAAAGTGAAAAAAGACTAAAGGGGCTTAAAAAAAAAAAAAGCTGCTGTCAAATAGCTAATACACTATTAAAACTTACTTGCACAGCTTAGTGACAAAGTTGGAGGGTGGCTATGTTGGCTGAATGTGAAAAAGAAAGCTGTTTCCTAAGATAATGAGCTCCTTGTTGCTGAGTGTTTAAACTAGCAGGGTAAATGGCTACCTATCAGCTGCTAACAAGTAGGTTCCTGCTTTGACTGGGGATTTCGAGTAGCTGACCTAAGATTCCTACAAGTCCTGGGTGTTTTATAAAAATGAATCACAAAGGTGAAATTTGTAAAATGAGCAAAAACATCCTTTGCCACCAGTTAACATTTGTTACCATTTTGACTTTGCTTTTGATGTTCAGGTGAGATACCAGAGAGCTGTGGCTGATTCTGAAAACATAAGGAGGAAAACCCAGAGATGTATAGAAGACGCCAAGATATTTGGTAAGTGAGATATTAGAGATTTATTCACAATAAAAATAAAAAATACCTTACTTTCAATTTAAGGACAGTTCTGCAAACTGAACACATTAAGACCTGGATCTTTACCAGATCCTACTCTTCGCTATCCCATAGACTTCCTGTGCTGCTTCTCAGGAGTGATATCAAGTGAACCCTTTACTAAAATGTTACTTCCTTTATTTTGACCAAACCCAACATAGTTTTTTATTTTGTTTTCCAAGCATTTACAGTTATTACATCAACATTCTAGTACTTGTACAAATAATTCTGTTTGACCTATTAACGAGCAAGTGAATCACTGAGATGTTCAAAGGAGAATCCAAAGAGCAATAGGAGCAAAACTGGTCTATATCAGCTGTATCTCCACCAGACAATTTCACTATGGACAAGAACCATTTGCATTACTATCATTATTCTACAATTTACAAAGTTATAAAATAGCTCAACAACAAAGGCTTAGACCCCATAACCCTGATAACCCTGAAGGCTGTGCTAGGGCACATCTATTTTTTTCACTGAAGACCTCGAATAATGTTTTTAGTCCATTTCAAAGTCTTTCACAGATTTTTCCCTACACACACCACATCGTGTTCCAAAGGTGTTCATGAAAGTGTTAGTTGAGTAACGGATTCACGAATAAAAGGCAAATCTCTTAATACTTGTACTCACAGTTCAGTAGGAGCATGATACTTTCTGTCACTACACATAGAATAAAAGAGCTTCAGAGGCACCCTTGGATTTTATCTAGTCTGGTCCCCACCTTTTACGGATGAGCTGACAAAAGAGTTAGTTGATGACTGATGTAGACTTGGATCTGTTGTCTCCTGACCCCTAGTCTATTATTCTTTAACCTATGTGACACTACTTCATGTTCTCTGGATTTTGTCTGCTATTTGTGCATAGGATTCGTTTCACTCCTGTTCTGTCCAACCCCAGTGCTTGTCATAGCCGTCTGCTCTTCACTCAGTGCTGTGTGACTCACGGCGACCCCATGTACAACAGAATGAAATACTGCCCAATCGTGTGCCGTCCCCCATGATCTATTATAGATTGATTGTACCATTGTGATCCATAGCGTTTCTACTGACTGAAGTATATCTCCAGGACTTTCTTCTAGTCTGTCTTAGTCTGGAAGCTGTACTGAAACCTGTTCAGCATCATAGCACCATGCAGTTTACCACTGACAGCCAGGTAGTGACTGCAGATGAGGTGCATTGGCCAGGAATCAAATCCAGGTCTCCTGCATGGATGGCAAAAATTCTACCTCGGAGCCACCACTGCCCCGTAATTTTGTGCCATGGACATCTGTAAGGATAACATTCTTATCATTTCTGTAAGAAACTGGGAGTAATGGGATTCCTCAGAAACTGAGTTTATTTTTATCTTGTAACAGTTTGTGTGGCTCTAAAAAGATGAGAGAAATTTGTGAAATTTCCATCTCCAGCAAGTATGTATAGCTTCATAGCAGGTAGTTGAAGACATACCTCATCTATGGATCTGTGTTTATTTACCCAGTCCTCAAGAGTAAACCATTCTTAATATTATCACCACCCCTGTCCCCGCAAAAGAGCCTTTTTTAGGTATTTTTTTCCTAATCATGTCACTCCTTCATGAAATACTAATTTCTAAGACGATTCCCCCCTCCTTAAGAATGCATACCTTAGCACAACTGAGACAAGAATTTTCAAACTGTACATAACTCAGTACTAATGGGGAATAGCAACAAAAATATAAGAAGCATAAAAAGTCAAGTTTAAAAACGGTAGGTCTGATTAATGTATAATAGTGTTACCCTTTTTAGTTCTTGCTTTCTAACCATCTTCCCCATTTCCTAGTAGGGTACCTGGTCATATATGCCTTCTAAGGGAAACATAGGCTTGACAGTTGGGTTGGGGTGTTAATCAGCAGTGGTGATGATTCCTGAGACCTGTGCGGTAACCTTATTTCCTGGGGGTACCCAGTATACTAGCTGCCTATCTGGGCCTTCCCCAAGCTCTACTCCCAAAGGCTGAGTCAGGGATAATTTCCTCACAAATAATAATAGTGTCTGGTTTTTCAATAGGAATCCAGAGTTTCTGTAAGGACTTGGTGGAAGTGGCAGACATTTTGGAGAAGACCACAGAATGTATTTCTGGAGGAACAGAGTCTGGGGACCAGAAGCTCACTCTGGAGAAGGTTTTCCGGGGGTTGTCACTTTTAGAAGCAAAGCTGAAAAGTGTGTTTGCCAAGCATGGCCTGGAGAAAATGACACCCATTGGGGACAAATACGACCCTCATGAGCATGAACTCATCTGTCATGTGCCAGCTGGTGTTGGGGTGCAGCCTGGCACTGTGGCATTAGTAAGGCAAGATGGCTACAAACTTCAGGGCCGCACCATTAGACTTGCCCGAGTGGAAGTGGCAGTGGAGTCCCAGAGAAGACTGTGAATGGGCCTTCAAGAACTGAATATTCTCCCAGAGTGCAGTCACCTGTATTTCTGTTATTTATTAAACTAGGTTTGTATTGTACATGAGGTACTTCATGTGATCTGTTTCGGAGTTAGTCATATTGGCTTTATTTATAAGCTGTTCTGTTGATTTAATGTGACCTGTTTGGTCTTATCAGAAATCTCGCCATTGGGCATTTGAACAATGTGACAAGTGTTCCTATGGCCTTTATCAAAATATGTTTAAGAAAATTACTTTTAAATTGGTACTCAGATGACTTTCAATTCAAAACCTTTTTAAAGGTGGAAATAAGTATGTGTTTATGTATTTTCAACTAAATGTTCCTTTCTAATGGGCCTTATAATAGGAATTATTTAGGATCTTGGACTTTTTAGAAAAAGAGGATGATAGGGTTCAACATTTGGGTACTTAGATGATAAAGCTTTATAGTTGTATAAATTTAGATCATTTGGGTTGATTTTAATACATGTAGATATTTTAGGACTTCCCTTTTTCATTTTATTATTTTCCTCTTAGCCTTTTTTTGTCCTTGTCCCTACCAAGTAGACTTCATATTCACACTCGCCGTCCCGTATGCACCTCTTTCTAATTCCTATTTGCAAGGGCTGAAGGCCCAGGCAAGACTTGGAAAGTGGAGAACTTTAAGAAATCTGAGTACTCAGGTACCTTCCAAGCAAGGATGGCTGAGAAACTTTGCACTTTCTTTGCTCTGAGTTATCTAATTATCTTCAGCCTCTGTAGTTATACAATTGCTTCAGGGAAACTGAGCTAGCCGCAACAGCTTGTGATCTAAATTGGTCCATATTGTAATTTACCTACAGTTTCTCTTTCCATCAGCCCTGAAGTCTGTCCCTTTGTCAGATTTGCCTTATCCATTATCAAGTAGATTATTAGGGACAGTGATCAGAACAAAAATGTCAGATTCCCACACTTTCTCCTAATTCCATTTAGTTATGCTGAGGCTTTTTTTCTTTAATTGGTTCTCACAAATCACTACCTCTCTTACAGCAATGAGTTTTTTTTCCTAGTTTTTTCAATCTGTCTTATGTCAGCTATGTATAAACATCTAGCTCCCCTTTTAAGTATTAACCATCTAGAGTACAGGACCTATGTGTTGTTTTTTATTTTTTCAGTCTTGCTTATAGCTGATGTCCTGTAATAAGATTTGTTTTAATAAGTGAGTTTGTGAATGAATGATATTATCAGTCAGACTTTAATAAGGAGGTCAATTATGGATATTTTAATGTTAAAAGAGGCCTTAGTGATGGTCTAATCGTTTTCTTTTAGCTTCTTCTGAAGTATGAACGCCTAGTTTTTAGGACTGTACCCAAAGGAAAAAAAAAATCTCTAAACCAAGGAGCTAAATTTCAGTGAGGACTTGAATAACAAACAGCTAGATATTAACTTCAGTCACTTAAAATTCAACAGTTCTTTAATGAACATGCAAATATGTGCCCAGCAGACGGTTAGATGTTGTTAAATGTCCAAATTACATAAGTTTAGGTGTAAGTTGTTGTCAGGTGCCGTCAAGTCGATTTTGACTTATAGCAGTCCCGTAGGGTTTTCTTGGCTGTAATCTTTACTGAAGTAAATCACCAGATCTTCCTCCCACGGAGCCGCTGGGTAGGCTCAAACCGCCAACTTTTCAGTTGTAATGGAGCGCCATTTGCGCCACCAGGGCTTTTTAGTTATCCGTAAAGTAAAGCCGTTTCTATTTCTGGAACCCAATAGTCCTATTCAGTGAGACAGCAGAAGTTACCCTCTTAGACATCATAGATCATTCTAAGGACACTACACAGACAAATAAGGAGCCTTGGTAGCACAAAGGTTAAGCTCTTGACTGCTAACTGAAAGGTCAGTAGTTCAAACCCCCCAGCCACTCCGGGGGAGAAAAAACCTGGCAATTTGCTCCCATACAGATTATAGCCTAGGAAACCATCTGGGGCAGTACTACTCTGTCATATAGGGTTGATATGAGTCAGAATCTACTCAACAGCAAACAAGAAGACAGATGCCTACCTCTGATTGATGTAAAGGCATCATCCCCCTCTGTGAGCCCTACCATCTCCACAAAGTATAGATCCTTAAAGAAGTAAATACACACTTCTAAAGCGCAAGGAAAAGATTAGTGGTAATATTTTAAAACCAGAATCCTTTGACATTCCACTGGGTGCATATTATAAATTCAATGAGCAATCAAACAAATTTCACAACAGGAGTTTATTTGCTTTCATTCCTATGAGATTTGCAGATAGTGACAGTAAGAAAATGAGCTAATAATCCTTGTTTGTTCTTGGATTACTAGCTCTCATTACCAATGAAACTGGAATTTAAAAAACTAGGTATGAAATGTTCTGATTACCTCGAGTTTTCTAGTACACTTTTTTTTATCTCATGTTTTTGCAAATAGATTGAGAATCATTTTAGATTCTTTTATTACTCAGTAGTTTTGCAGACTTGAAATCTAGAAAATGAAACTATGGAGTAAGAATCTCAAGAAGCTGACGGGTTTTAGGAAGGCAGAGCTGCATAATTGAAAGAGCATAGGCTTGGTAGACATAGACTTGAACCCAAATCTCAGCTCAGTCACCTCTGTGTGACTTTGGGCACCAGTCATTTCACCCTTCTAAGTTTGTTGCCATATCTGTAAAATGGTTATAATAATTTTCTCATGATATTGTGAGGATTAAATGAAATCTGTAAATTGCCTACTACAGTAGGCCCTCAGTAAATATTTATTTTTATTGTTTTTTATTTTACACATTGTTTTTATAGCTGCCTAAAGTCTAGGAAGAGGGAAGACTGGCTAAGTGAAGATTAATTATTAAAAAAACTTGTAAGATAATCAATCACAATGGCTTATTTTCCTTCCAGTTTTCAGTGAGTTTATGTTTGTTTGCTTGCTTTTAACCATAACACAGAAATCCACATTTTTAGACTGAAAGAGCAAGAATATTTTGTCAGTGTCTTAATTCTTTTCATGTTGATGGTAAAGCAGAAAGGCTTATTGGCATGCAGATGATAATGTAAGGAAGCTTTGGCTCACTTGAAGAGGGGATCTTAGGATTTTAGTACTTGGATTCTATAAGTCTTTTACTGACGTTTCCTTATTGCCATAAAGGAATCAGTCCGTTTGGTGTGAGTTATTTGGTGCTCTCCTTCTGGCAAAGGATTTGATAAGGGAAGAAAGCAGACCCAAATGGGGAAGACAAAGGATGAAATATAATGTTGAGGAACAAGTTTAATAAAACCCAAATTGAAGTAACAGTGGTTTAGCTGTTTAGAGTGTCTTTGTGTGCCTAATTCGTATTTTACAGTGGCATGTTGTTACCGCAGTGGTGGGTCTGAGCCGCCTGCCGCAGAAGCCAATACTGAGACGGGTGAGGTGAGCAGCAAGAGTGTTTTATTGTATATCAATATACAGGAGACAGAGGGGAATGAGCTCCTCCAAAAGACCTGTCTCCCCTTTGGAGACTCGCTAAAAGTTTTTATATGGACAAGATTATAGTTTTTTTGTTTTTGGTGGTTACATTCTGCACCTGGCAATTGTTGAAGGTCATCTTGCCCCGTTATTAGCACGTTGCAGATAAGTTACTCTCCTCTCCAAAGTCCTTCTACCTCTCAAAGAGAAACTTAAACTTCAAAGTCATGGGAAGGCAAGAGGCGGGGATAGGAGGAAAACAAATTAAAATCATAGGAGCATGCAAAAGTGAACTATGCAAGCTAGGCATTAATAATACCCAGGAAGCTAGGCCTATACTGTTGGCAATTGACAATAAATGTGAAATTTCCACATAGCCCCTTTCAATGTAAGGGTCACTTCATTGACTGCTCACCTACCATGCTGATTCTCAATGGTGGTACCCTGAGATTTCACAGCAGCCCAGCCCTCAATATGAGAAATGTCAGAGAATTTGGGGGCCATGTTTTAAAACCACCACAGTGAACTTGAAAGTGTGAACAAAGTCTGAGTGGATAGGAATAAGAATATAGTTATTGGAGAGCACTGGGGATATGGAAAACAATAGATTATGGAACCAGAGGATACAGACAGCACTGGAACCACCATGAAAATGAAAATGCAAGGCCAGACCTTAGGAAAGGCTGGCTCCAAAGAAGGCCACTCAGCCCGGATGATGAGCACGCATATGAAAGCCAGCTGAGAAGCTGAGGTAAAGACAAGGCCAGGCAGTCAGAAGATGGGAAGGACACATGGAAGGTGAGGTCAGAACAAGGCTACATGCCAGTAACCTGGTCGGGAGGATGGTCAGGAGTCCAGCAGTACAAATGCATATTTATTCACCTACCATTTTACTTAGTAATCCAGTTACTTTATTAAGACTCACAGCAGTTGACTTAGAACCCCAGCTATAAGCTTTTACTATTCTCCCAGTCCCTTCAGTTTCTTACCCATAATCTGTCTGAATAAATGTGAGTTTTCCTTATTTATACTGAAACTCTATCCCCAACTTTCTCTGCCAGGGGGTATCTGTCCCTCACAGTGTGGTAGACTAGCCACACTGAGCTGTTCTTGTTTTCTTAGAGGATGGAAATGAGAGCTTATCCCTTGCTTCTTTCCTTTCCTCCCCTTTGGGAAGACAGTGGATGAAACTCTTCCCTTTTGGGTTTTAACAAGTAAGGCAGAGATGAAAACTATAGAAACTGGAAATACAAATAGCAGTCTCAAAAGGATCGGGCTTGTCTTAGCATATGCATAGGGCAGTGTCTAGCCACCCTGGCTGCATGCTTGGTCAGCAATTTCCAGGACTTGCAGACAAACACTGCAGAGCGGTTTCATGTCCCCTTATCTCACGTGATCGTCACAACCACCTAGCTAGAGTTGGGATTGTTCTGTCTGTTTTTACAAAGAGAGGAAACTGAGTAAGACACAGAAAATGCACATTACAGAGACAGCTCTCAGAGGTTGGACCTGGAAACCAGTCTTCAACGCTTCAACGCCTCTTCCATCAGTCAGCAGCTGTGCCCTGGTCCTGATGCCGAGGATCGAAGCGCGCACACCTGGGCCGGAGCAAGGGCGAGCCAGCCAATGAGGAACCTGCATCCAGGAGGCGGGGACGAGGAAGCTGCCAATGAGGAATCCTGCCCGGAGAGAGATGTAGCTAATGAGGTCCCGTGATGGAGAGGGACTGCTGCTCGTCCAATGAGAGGCTGCGACCAGCTGAGGCTGGAAAGCGGAACGGACACCCGGGAGGGGTGATGAGTTGATCGCCAGCCAGAGAGCGCGATCCCCGGCGCGCCGACCTGGTCGACACCCGCCATGGCCCGCGCTGCCCCGCTCCTCGCCGCTCTGGCCGCGCTCCTCGCCGCAGCTGCTGCAGGCGGAGACGCCCCGCCCGGCAAAATCGGTGCGGGAAGGACGGGATGGAATTGCTGGGAGAGCTGGGCGGGAAAAGGGTTCTCAGCCGGGAGGAGCCGAGTGGGGGAAGGGGAAGGCAGCTGGGCGAGGGAGGGGTCCTCGGAGAGGAGCTGGGTGGGTGGAGAAGACAGGGAGGGACTGGGACCGGAGAAGGAAGGGGACGGCAGTGGGGAAGGTGCTGATGGGGATGGAGGCATGGGGATGTGAAGAAGGCTACCCGGGACGGAAAAGGGGCTTGGACAGGACTGGCCATAGGTCTCACCGTAAGGTCCAGCGTCACTAATTGAGCATCTGCTGTGGACCTGGCTGCTTACTAGGCGCCCGGTGACAGGACAGGGTCTGAGCGATGTCATTCACAAAGGTTTATTGAGAGCCGCCTATGTAGCAGGCATAGTGCTCGACAGTGCTTTCCTGGAGGGGAGACTGCACAGTACAGGGAAGTTGTATACTGTGGCTGAGACTGTGCCTTGAATGCCGAGAAAGGCGCTTCACCTCAGGCTTTGCGGGCTGGGGAGAGCTTCCTAGAAGGAACTTGTAAGCTGAATCCCCGGGAACAAGTAAGAGACAGTTTTATCAGAGACAGAGCCTGTGGTAGGTCTGCTGGAGAAAGATTTGCGGAATGACAGCGGGAAACATTTTACAGCAGTCGTCTTGTTTATTATTTGTGTGGTTTTTCCAGCATTTTATTTTGACATTTTTCAAATGTGCAGCAAAGTTGAAAGATTTTTATAGTGTTCGTCACTAGATCAATATAGTGACCACCTGGATTCTACCATTAACAAAAGCTACTGTTTGCTTTATCACACATCTATCACACATCCTTCTATGCACCATTATTCCATCTTACATGGGTTATTTTGATGCATTGCAAAGTAAATTGCAGACATCAGTACACTTCACCAGATACTTCATCATGCATACCATTAGCTAGAATTCAATATTTGCCTAGAGTCTTTCCTTCCTTTTAGCAACTGTTATTTTAACTCTTAGGAATCCTGATGATTTCCAAGTCCCTCTCATATAAAATTCTCATAGGCAGAGATGCTGGGCTTCTGGCCCTCCATGCACCCCCGGCCCCGTTGTCAGGAGTGCATTGGGAATCCCACGAGAACACCACAGACTTGTTGGGGCCGGTGCTATACTGAGGCTTCTTGGGTTTCAAAACCACAGCCTAGGCCAATAAACACTTAAAATAGACTGAAACATGCCAAAAATCAGTTGGGGACAGAGTTTAGAGCTTTCAGAGGAAAGCAAAGTCTGAGGACTAGGGTGGCCAGGGAGCCGTGGTGGTGTAGTGGTTAAGAGCTTGGCTGCTAACCAAAAGGTTGGCAGTTCCAATCCACTAGCTGCTCCTTGGAAACCCTAAGGGGCTGTTCTGCTCTGTCCTGTAGGGTCGCTTTGAGTCAGAATCAACTCGTCGGCAACGGGTTTGGGTTTTTTTTGTTTTTTTTAGACTGGCCAGAGAAGACCTCATAGAGAATGCAGATTTTGAGTCAGACTTTGAAGGATGGAAAAGTTATTAATGACTTGCCCACCTCAGGCAAGCAGTGTCTAGAGGTACAAGGTATTACCCCATCCCATGGGAACAGGTAGCAGGATAGGACTTCCCCCTGACCCTTGGGAGAAGGGCAGGGCTCCTCCCAGCAGGATTGTCACTGGCAATGCTGGGCTTACTGTCTGCCCCATTCCAGCTAGCCCTGCCCACCTCACCCCAGGAGTCCTCCAGGGCAGGACACTTGGCAATGGCAAGCTGCCCTTTATCTTTCCTCATTTTCCTCAGCCCTCTGACAGGAGCCTGTGTCTACCCTTGGTGGTCTGGACTCTGCCCACAAGGAGAATGAGGAGCTTCCTGTTAGGATGGCTTCAAACTCGGACTCCTGCAAGATAAAGTCTGAACACCTCAGTGTGACATCTAGACCCTTTAAACCCACCCACAGTTCCATTCTACACACTTCCTTTTCTCATGCAGTTCTGTTTATAGAGAATATGTTTCTTCTCACTGGCAAAAACCATATTGTCCTTCAGGGTCTTGATCAAATGTAACTTCCTATGAAGCCCTTGTCCCCACACCCTCTCAGGCAGAATTAATTGCTTCCTCTTCAGGATTCCCTGAAACCCTGCCGTTGCACTTCATCATGGCTTGGTATAGCTAATTGTGCATGAGTCTGCCCATTTCCTGCCTGGGCTGCTGGGGACGGAAGCCCTGTCGTTCATGCCCCAGAATCAGAGTGGGTGTCAGATAAAATGTGTTAAATGAGCTAGTTCACAATGAGGTGTTGTCTTCTTGCCAATCTCCCTCGAGCAGCTTCCAGGCCTTGTGATCTCAGTTTCTCTGGGAAAATGGGTAATTGGCAAGTGTTTGCATATGGAGGGAAGGGTGACCACATTGGTGTATATAGCTGCACAGAGTATAAGGGCATTCTGAGAAGTGACTTTGTAAATACTGAGGTGAAGGAAGTGGTTTATTCTTTCAACATGCAGCACATACTTATTGAGCTCTACCTCCTGCCGGGATGTGGGGCTACAGTGACCCCACTCTCGGTGCTTGCAGGGATACACTTAAGCAAACTGAGTAGAGTGTGACAAGGGCTAGGTGAGGGATAAGTGGAGCATGCTACAGGAATACAGAGGACGCGTCTCAGGTGGTTCTGGCAAGCCAAGCTAAAAATGACGTATAAGGGCAGTAGAAGTCAGCCAAGCAAATGATGACAGCATTTTGGACCAAGGGAGCAGCTCATACAAAGGCACAGGGGTGAGAGAGAGCGGGGGCATGTACGCCATAGCAAAAACTCGAGACAGATGAGAAGATGGAGTATTGGTAGGTAGTGCAAGGGGTAAAATAAGTAAATGGAGGTCAGATCATAAAGAACTGGATATTATCTGAGGTTTGCCTTTCACTACTTAATGAGGAGCTGGTGGTCTGTATGGTCTCCTGTAGGCCCAGTAGGACAAATCACACCAGATTTATCTCATTTTCTTTTCAAATAGGGTTCCTAGACTGCCAGATGAGAAGGAAGCTGTGTCTCAGATTCATGGTGGGCAAGAATTGTGGGCAAGGTGATAGTCCAGCTCAATAGCTTTGCAGATAGCTTTCTGTTCTCTAAAATTGGTACTTAATGATTAGATTCTGCCTGGACTGGTTCCTAGTAACACCTCAGAGCCCTGTGCAGTGAGATGTTCTTATCAGTGACTTGGATGAGAATATCCATGAGCATCCATGGCATAACAACCAAGTTTGCAAATAACAGAAAGGGGGGAGGTATATAAAGACAATCAATGATCGGATCCAGAAAAGACCTGAGCAAGCTGAAACTTCATAACACGAGTCCAAACTCGAATAGACTGCCCATAAGGTAGTGAGCGACCCATCCCAGGATGTATTCCAGCCTTGGCAAACACAAATGTAGAAAAGATTTAAGTGTTAGGTGGTAGGTTGGACTAGCCGAGTGGTCGGCAAACGTTTTCTATAAAGGGCCAGATAAAAAAAATATTTTAGGCTTTGTGGGCCCTAGTCTCTGTTGCAACTACTCCACTTTGCCTAGCAGCAAAACCCATACCAAACCAAAAACCCGTTGCTGTCAAGTCGATTCAGACTCATAACAACCCTATAGGACAGTGTAGAACTGCCCCATAGAGTTTCCAAGGAGCAGCTGGTGGATTCAAACTGCCGACCTTTTTGGTTAGCAGCTGAAGTCTTAACCACTGCACCACCAGGGCTCCAAAATATCCAGAGACAGTAAAAGGAAGGCTATAGCTGTGTTCCAGTAAGGCTTTACAAAAACAGACATCTGACTGGATTTGACCCACAGGCTGTAGTTTGCTGACCCCTGGATTAAGGAGTGTGAGGTCCCTGGGTGACGCAAATGGTTTGCTCTCTCAGCTACTAACCAAAAGGTTAACAGTTTGAACCCACCCAGCAGCACTGAAGAAGAAAGGCCTGGAGATCTGCTTATGTAAAGATTACTGCCAAGAAAACCCAAGGGAGCTCAGTTCTGTTCTAACACATGGGGTCACCATGAGTCAGAATTGACTCATTCACTGGCAATGGGTTTGGTGTTTTGGTTTTTTTGGGGGGGAGGGGGGTTAAGGAGTAGTTTCCAAACACTGATCCACCAGACAGTACTGGCCAGTAACAAAGTTCTCACCAGTTCATAGTGAAATAAGAAAAATAGGCATATGTAATGAATTATGTGTAAAACTAAATTTATTCTTTATTTATTCAGAGTCAGGATTAGAACTCAGGTTTGATTTCCATCCTGAATTTTGAGATGCTTTCCTGCTCTTTTGCTGCTAAAGTGTCTCATTATAAAATGAGAGTTATAGTAGGAGGCGGTTTTTAGGTTGGTCTTTGTGCTTTATTAATAACTTTACTAAAAACTCAGTGTGCAGATCTCCTTTTTGAAATGTTATAAGCCTGTGAAACACAAATGTCTGGGAACTGCCAGGCAAGGGGGACTAAGGTGCCACCTGCAGTCTCTTATTTCCATGCTCTGTCTCTCCTTCCCTGCCTTGTGGGCCTGCTGACAGCCGTGGTTGGGGCCGGAATCGGGGGCTCTGCTGTGGCCCATTTCCTGCAGCAGCACTTTGGGCCCCGAGTGCAGATTGATGTGTACGAGAAGGGGACCGTAGGCGGCCGCCTAGCCACGATCTCCGTCAACAAGCAGCACTACGAGAGCGGGGCCGCCTCCTTCCACTCACTGAGCCTGCACATGCAGGACTTCGTCAAGCTGTTGGGTGAGTGCACGGTCCTGGCTCCAGTGCGCCCAGCTCCCCGGCACTGCCACCAGCCTCAGCCCATTCCCAGACCACCCAGACAGTCAAGGCTGGAAGGTCATGTAGTCCAATCTCCTCGTTTTACAGATGGAGCAGCTGAGACCAGAGAGGGGAAAGAACTTGCCTGAGGTTGCACAGTGAGTTAGTTGCAGAGCCGGGATTAGAACTCAGGTTTGATTCCCAGGCCAGTTTCTTTCCCTCCCAATTTGCTGCCTCTTAAGAGTTATAATCATAATGGCTTCCATATGCCACGTGATTCCCAGGTAGCTGGCGCCCTTCTAGGTGGTATATAGTTATTACCTCTAATCCTCCCTACCAGCCCTCTAGATGGGTGTCAAGTCCTGCTAAGGGAATTGAGGCTCAGAAAATTTATATACCTTAGCCAAGGCCATGCAGTTAATAAGTGAAGGAACTAGGATTCAAACCCAGGAGCATCTTTCAAAACCACAAATACACATACTGTTTGACCCAGAAATTCTGCTTCTCAGAAATGATCCTACAGAGGTACTTGCACGTATACAAAGCAGCATACCTACAAGGTTATTCATTATGGCAATTGTTTGTAATAGCTAAAGGTTGAAAATATCCTACCTGCCTAACCCCTGGCAACTGGTTAAATAAATTATGGGACACCACACAGTAGACCGTTGTCTTAGTCATCAGTGCTGCTATAGCAAAAATACCACGGGTGGATGGCTTTAACGAACAGAAGTTTATTCTCTCACAGTCTAGGAGGCTAGAAGCCTGAATTCAGAGCATCAGCTCCAGGGGAAGGCTTTCTCTGTCAGCTCTGGGGGAAGGTCCTTGTCATCAATCTTCTCCTGATCTAGGAGCTTCTCAGTGCAGGGACCCCAGGTCCAAAGGACATACTCTGCTCCTGGCTCTGCTTTCTTGGTGGTAGGAGGTACCTCCCCTCTCTGCTTGATTCTTTCTTTTATATCTCGAAAGAGATTGACTCAAGATAACAACCTAATCCTGTAGATTGAGTCCTGCCTCATTAACATAACTGCCTCTAATCTTGCCTCATTAACATCATAGAGGTAGGATTTACATCACATAGGAAAATCACATCAGATGACAAAATGGTGAACAATCACACAATTCTGGGAATCATGGCCTAGCTAAGTCGACCCGTTTTGGAGGGACACAATTCAATCCATAACAACCATTCAGCAGCCAGAATGAGGAAGCCCTTTATGTCCAGATACAGAACAATCTCCAAGACACAGTATATTGTTAAGGTAGAGAATAGTGGTTATGGTATGTGGGGGTGGAGGGAGAAAAAATTGTAGATGTATGCATATTTATGAGTATGTACACAAAATATCTCTGGAAGTATGCTCCAGAAATGTCCTTAATGGCTCAGGGTCAGGACTGGGAGGGAAAGAAACAAAAAAAAGATCTGTGATTTGGGGCAGGTCGTAGAACCTCTAAGCCTTGGTTTTCCCGTCTTTAATTTGGAGTAATGATACCTGATCTGCCTCTTCTCGGGCTGTTAGAGGACAAAGTGAGATGGTGTGAGCCCTGGTGCTGTGTATATTGTAGAGGGCTTCACAGTTGAATGCAGCAGTGGTTATTTCCCATTTGGTCTTGGTGCCCAGGGCCTCCTTCTCAGAGCGAACCCTGGGCATTCTGGGATGGCACCTGAATTTCCCTACTCACAGATGAGGGGATCACTATTGAAAAAATATAAAACACTACATTATTTTAATTTTCATTTCTGTAATGACTAGCAAGGCTAAATATTTTCCCAGTGCATTTGTTTACTATTTATAAACAAGCAGCACAAATGAACCATGCAGACTGTTTCCTTTTGTGGAACCAGTCCACTTGTATCCTTTAGGAAGGCCCTGTGTTTCAGCTTAAGGCACTGCCAGGTGTCCTGGGGGGGTGGGGGGGAACCTTTGAAGGGGACCTGAGGGGTTCCTGCTTGTCTCCTCAGGGCTGAGGCATCGGCGCGAGGTGGTGGGCAGGAGCGCCATCTTTGGCGGGGAGCATTTCGTGCTGGAGGAGACTGACTGGTACCTGCTAAACCTCTTCCGCCTCTGGTGGCACTATGGCATCAGCTTCCTGAGGCTGCAGATGTGGGTGGAGGAGGTCATGGAGAAGTTCATGAGGTGAGGCTGGCCGGAGCTGCGGGGACGCATGCAGGGAGGACTAGGTTGGGAAGGAACCAGCATGACTGAAAAATGGTCCAAAAGGAAAAGGTATTTGCTGACTCTGAGAGCCCAGCACAATTCAGTCTGGGCTAGAGCAAGCCCTTAGTGTGAGGAATGGACTTATTTGGTGCAGGGATTGTCTCTCAGGCAATGTTGCTCTGGCATTCTCTTTCCCTCTACTAACCTGAAAAAAGCATGGGTTGCAAACCCAGTTGCCTACAGGGGCTGAGCTGGGACATTAAGCAGTGAAGCAACCTGGGTGGAAGAGAACAGGGAGCAGTGGGCAGCGGGGTGCCCTGAAGAGCAGGGCCCACCTGAAGGGGACAGCCAGCACTCTGCTACAACCAACTATGGCCTTGTGGGACTACTGACCTCATTGGCTAGCTCCAATCTTTCAGAAGAAACTAGAAGCCAGATTTGTATGTGAAAGCTCTCAGTTTTTCAATGTAGGCAACCCACTCATCTTATAAGCCAAATGAGACACATGTGTAGACCAGATGCAGCCGGCGGGCCACCAGTTAACAACTCGGCTGTACCCTAGTTTTTTCACCTAGATAACAATTACCTTCCTTCAACACTTCTCTCCTGGGCTCCCAGCCCCCTGGCCATCACCTCCAGACAGCAAGGACAAACGATCTGTTCTCAGTGTGTCCACTCACTTGCCAAGCTGTTCAGCCTCAACTTTTTCCCCACAGTCCCCCCGAAAGTTCTCATTGTTTCCTGGCCCCAGATGCAGAAGCTGCTCCTCCAGCCTGTTCTTATTTCCTTTTCTTCAGTGTCAGACACACAAGCATGGCCTCCAGCCCTCCTTCCCTGGTTTCTGGCACTTCTATACCACTTCTTCCCGCTTTTTTCCCCACTATGCTTTTTATGGTTCTTGCTGTCTTCTCTGGATGCCCCCCAAAGGTTATGTCTCTGACCCCTCTTTCTTCTTTCTTATAGTTTTCTCCCTTGCCAATTTTATCCAAAGCTACAATGCTGGGTTCTCCCTTTTGTGGGAGATGACTTCTACATGTCAAGCCCCAGTTTCCCTTTAACTTGCAGACCCACATCTTAACTGCTTCCTAGATATCTACACCCAAACTCAACATGTTTGCAACATCCCAAAGACCAGCCAGTCTGAAGCCCATCAGCCGATGATTCCAGGGCAAGTGCCAGCCCCTGAGGTTGGGTGAGTTGTGGAGGGACAAGACACGAGGCTCGAGGAGTGAGTAGAAACCATGTCAAGTTGGACCAGAGGAGAGGATAGGTTAGGCTAGCAGAGGGGGTGACAATATTGGCATGAGGCTGCTGCCATCAGGTCCCATGGTCCTAGAAGCCAATGCAGAGCCGAAACTGCTGGAGAAGGGATGCCTCAGCCTTCTCCACTGCCTGCAGTCTCAGCTGGGCAGGAGTCGGGCTGTGGACAGTGACCTCAGGCAGCATGTGGGTCATAGGTGAGTTAGTTGTCACTCAGCAGAGCCAGTTTGTGCAGCCAGGTCTAATGGGACTCAGGACTGCTCACCCTTCACTCGGTGCTGTCCCTTCAGGTGAGAGGTCCCACCACAGCCAGAGAATGGGCAAGGGGAGCTGGCCAGCTTCCTCTCCCCTTCACATGCAGAAGAGGTGGCAGGTCCCTGGCAGGCCTCCCGGGTATGGGGACCCAATAGTGGGTGGCCAGCCAAAAGAGCTTTCTGCACGAGGGCCCCAGCTCTGTGTGTCTCCCAGGATCTATAAGTACCAGGCCCACGGTTACGCCTTCTCAGGCGTGGAGGAGCTGCTCTACTCTCTGGGGGAGTCTGCCTTCGTCAACATGACCCAGCGCTCTGTGGCCGAGTCCCTGCTCCAGGTGGGCGTCACACAGCGCTTCATCGACGACGTCATCTCTGCCGTCCTGCGGGCCAGCTACGGCCAGTCAGCAGCAATGCCTGCTTTTGCTGGTGAGCCTCCCAGCCTCAGCGTGCCCACCCTCAACCTACTTGTGGTGCTCAGGATGGGCTGGGGTCCCAGGCATCACCTACATCTAACCAGCTCATTGCCTAAGCATCAGTCCTCCGAGGTAGGCAGAAGAGGGTGTTCACCCCGCTTCACAGACACTTAAAGTTAGGCTCAGATCACAGGTCCTGAGTGTTTCTGCCACTCCTGGTTGCCTGATAACCCTTTGTATGTGTGTAAATGTTACACTTTAGACGATAATTTGCTCTTCACTCATCAGTTTCAAGAATAGCCCCTCTGAGGCCTCTGGTCCCTGGTATCCATCCACTGGGGCACCCACTCTTCCCAGCTCCTTACTGGAGCTGGTGGGCAGTGTGCAACCCATCCTCCAGCTCAGGCCACACAGAGGGGTCACAGCTAAATCTGCCTGGGGGAGCTGGGGCAAGTCTTCCCCAAGGGATGGTGACTGTTCTGGGCCTTGAAAGATGTGGTAGGATTTTGCCAGGCCAATTCACTCCACAGGCACTCACTGGCCTCCTCCCAGCCTCCTGGGCTGGTTCTTTCTCTTCTCCCAGCCTCATCCAGTGGGAGGGCCCAGACTCAGTCCTGGGCCTCTTCTCTTCTCAACTACACACATCCCTTTGGCAATCTCATCGAGTCTCAAGACTTTAAATTCCATCCATTTAACAGTGGCTCCCAGACCTCTCCCTGGAACTGCAGACTCCTGTGTCAGCTGCCACCTCTGCATCTCCACTGGGAGGTCCGGTGGGCATCTCAAACTTGGCCCATTCAAACCTGAGCTCCCAACTTTCTCCTCAGGCCTGCTCCTCCCATAGTCCTCCCCAGCTTAGTTGATAAGAACTCTTTCCCATTCTGTTGTTCCAGCCAAAACCTTGACTCATTTCTTTCTCTCATACCATACATGTGGTACATCAGAAATCCTGTCTGCTTTACCTTCAGCATAGATCCAGAATCCACTGCTTCTCACCACTGCTTCCACCCTGCTCTAGCCACCAGCATCCCTCACCGGAACTACTGCAAGTCTCTTACAGGTCTCCCTGCTCCCCTCCTACCCCTTCAAGCTGTTTTTCAACACATCAGCCAGACGATCCTTTTAAAACAAGACAGAGCATGTCATGCCTGCACATAAAACTCTGCAATGGCTCTCACTTTCATTCAAGTAAAACCCCAGATCATTCCAATGAACTGCAAGACCCTCCATGATCTAGTCCCCATCGCCTCTTGCACGTGTTCACACCAATGTGGCCTCTTGAACATTCCAGGCATGTTCCACTGCAAAAAAGAACCAAACCTGTTGCTGTCAAGTCGATTTCTGACTCAAGGCAACGCCACGCACAGTGGAATGATTGTGATCCATAGGTTTTTCATTAGCTGATTTTCAGAAGTACATCCCCAGGCATTTCTTCCTAGTCCATTTTAGTCTGGAAACTCTGCTGAAACATGTTAAGCAACACACAAGCCTCCACTGACAGACGGGTAGTGGCTGCACATGAGGTGCATTGGCCAGGAATTGAACCTAGGTCTCCTGTGTGGAAGGTGACAATCCTACCACTGAACACCACTGCCCCCTCCCCCAGACATCCCTGTTGCCAGCGAGTTGATTCCGACTCACAGCAACCAATAGGACAGAGTAGAACTGCCCCATAGGGTTTCCGAGGAGCAGATGGTAGATTCGAACTTGCCGACCTTTTGGTTAGCAACCGAGCTTTTAACCACTGTACCACCAGGGCTCCAAGATCACAGTAGGCACTTGATAAAGTTTTGTTGGATAAATGAATGAAAAGGTTTGTATTTAACAGGCACCTCCCATGTGCCCAGAACACCATTTCCCTGGCCCCTGGCATGCTTGGCTCCTTCCCATCTTTCAGGTCCTGCCTCAGTGTCTCCTCAATGGGGCTTCCTTGCTCACTCTTCCAGTGTCTTGTGTGTATCCTTCATAGCATTTTTTTTCATAACAGCTTTATTGAGATATAACTCACATACTATACAGTTCACACATTTAAAGTGTACAGTTCAGGGGTTCTTAGTATATTCACAGAGTTTTGCAACCATCACTACAGTCAATTTTAGAACATTTTCATACCCCAAAAAAGAAACCCCATACCCTTTAGCCATCACTCCCCAAACCTCCCAGCCCTCCAGCCCTAGGCAACTACTAATCTCCTTTCTGTCTATGGATTTGCCTATTCTGGATATTTCCTATAAATGGAACCATACAATATGTGATCATTTGTGGCTAGCTGGCTTCTCACTTAGCATAATGCTTTCACTTCATAGCATTTTTAATTTTATTGTATTGTGTGTTTGTTATCTTTCTCTGCCTGTGGTTGGGAGGTGCCTTGCCCTAGGAGGGAGGCCCAGGTAGGACGGTGCTGGGCTCTCCAGCCCCACTGCTCATGGTGCTTCTGAGAACCCACCAGCCACCATCCCCGCTTTACCCAGGAGCCATGTCGCTAGCCGGGGCCCAAGGCAGCCTGTGGTCTGTGGAAGGAGGCAACAAGCTGGTTTGTTCCGGTTTGCTGAGGCTCACCAAAGCCAACGTGATCCACGCCACCGTGACCTCTGTGACCCTGCATAGCACAGGTGAGTGGACAGAGCAGGAGGCATGGCCTCTCCATTCCTAGACAGTCCACACTGCTGTCACCTCTGTACCTGAAGCCTGGTTTGTGATCTGTTGGGGAGTGTTCAGGGAGAAGAAAAACCGAACAACCAAACCCGTTGCCGTCGAGTCAATTCCAATTTATCCCGACCCCATAGGACAGAGCAGAACTGCCCCATAGGGTTTCCAAGGAGCAGCTGGTGGATTCAAACTGCCAGCCTTTTGGTTAGCAGCCAAACGTTTAACTACTGCACCACTAGGGCCCTTTAAGAGAAAAAAAAGGAAAAAAAAAAAAGTAACAGGATGCCCCAGCACTGCTGAGTGACACCAGAGGGCACTGTTGCCCCTATTCAAATGTCAGAGCCAGAAAACTGAGACTTCATTAATCCAGCACCATCCATTTTACCAATGACAACTTTGAGCGACAACCTTGGCCAGCTGCCCCCCGGCTAGTCAGCGGCAGAACCAGAACAAGAACTGGGTCCCCTGACTCCAGTCCAGTGCTGTCCACTGCAGCCACACCAGCATGGGAAGACCGGGACCACCTTCTAGACCCAGCTGCACCCTTTCCTGTAGGGGACCCTGGTGTTGTACCTTCAGTGGTGGGCCCCAGATGAGAGGTCAGCAGATAGCAGGCAAGAAGTAAATTGACTTGTGTGCTCTCTTCTGTCTCCTTCCAGAAGGGAAAGCCCTGTACCAGGTGGGGTATGAGAATGAGGCGGGCCACGGCTCTGACTTCTACGACATAGTGGTCATCGCTACCCCCCTGCACCTGGACAACAGCAGCAGCAACCTCACCTTCGAAGGCTTCAGCCCACCCATTGATAATATCCAGGGCTCTTTTCAGCCCACCATTGTCTCCTTAGTCCACGGTTACCTCAACTCTTCCTACTTCGGCTTCCCCGACCCTAAACTTTTCCCTTTCGCCAGCATCCTTACCACAGATTTCCCCAGCTTTTTCTGTGCTCTGGACAACATCTGTCCTGTCAACATCTCAGCCAACTTCCGGCGGAAGCAGCCTCAGGAGGCAGCAGTCTGGAGAGTCCAGTCCCCCAAACCCCTCTTTCGGACCCAGTTAAAGACCCTCTTCCGTTCCTATTACTCAGTACAGACCGCCGAGTGGCAGGCCCACCCCCTCTACGGCTCCCACAGCACCCTCCCGCGGTTCGCACTCCACGACCAGCTCTTCTACCTCAACGCCCTGGAGTGGGCAGCCAGCTCCGTGGAGATGATGGCCGTAGCTGCCAAGAACGTGGCCTTGCTGGCTTACAACCGCTGGTACCAGGACCTAGACAAGATTGACCAAAAGGATTTGATGCACAAGGTGAAGACTGAACTGTGAGAGCTCCAAGGAGAGGCCGGGACTGTCCGTCCCCACTGAAGATGGTTCCTACCCCACAGCCCAGAACTGGAAGAGGCTGCACTCGCCCACCTGCCTACCATGCTTCTTTCTGACCCCTCATGTGTCCAACGTCTTCCCCTCCAGTGTAGGGCCAGGTGGCCTGCTGTCTGGCTATCTTAAGGATCCTTACAGTGGTTGTTTCTTTCCCGTAAGGGGGAGAGTAGAGACGGGGAGAAAATCCAAGCCAGTGTACTCATTTTATTTATTTTTTTTTTACGAAAAAATAAAAATCCATCTTCTCAAACTTCTGCCTTGGCTTTCCGCCTAGCAGGCAGGAATGAGTATGGGAGGGAATATAAGGCAGAGAGTAATTTCTTTACTGTTTTTCACTCGTTATTGTTGTTAGTTGCTGTCGAATCAATGCCAACTCATGGTAACCCCGTGTCTGCAGAGTAGAACTGCTCTATAGGGTTTTCAAGGCTGTGACCTTTTGGAAGCAGATCACCAGGCCTGTCTTCCAAGGTACCTCTGGTTGGGTTCGGACCGCCAACCTTTCAGCTAGTAGTCAAGCACTTAACCATTTGCACCACCCAGGGAATACCATTTTTCACTTGTCTACTCCCAAAATGGATTTGAGGCAATGAATGATGAGGTATTTATGACCAGATAGTTACCAATAAAGCAGAAGGGAAGATCAGAAAATATAAGAAATGCTAGATGTGAGGCATCTAGTTAAGGACTTACTAGATACCATCTGCCTTAGTTGTCTAGTGCTGCTGTAACAGAAATACCACAGGTGGATGGCTTTAACAAACATTTTATTCTCTCAATCTTCCCTTGGTCTGGGAGCTTCTCTGCACAGGAACCTCAGGTCCAAAGGACACACTGTGCTCCTGGCTCTGCTTTCTTAGTGGTATGAGGTCTCCCTGTCTCTCTGCTTGCTTCTCTCTTTTATATCCCAAAAGAAACCGGCTCAAGACACAATCCAATCCTGTAGTTTGAGTCCTGCCTCATCAACACAACTGCCGCCCATCTCCCTTCATTAACACCATAGAGGCAGGATTTACAACACCTAGGAAAATCACATCAGATGACAAAATGGTGGACACAATACCAGGAATCATGGCCCAGCCAAACTGATAACACACATTTTTGGGGGGGGACACAATTCAATCCATGTCACCATCTCCAAGCCTCTCCACAACACTGCATATTGGGGGAGATGACTATGGTAAGACCCAAGGAAGGGATGGTTACCCCAGCAGAGCCTTTAGGGTAGCTCGGAGCCTGGCAACCAGTGGGGAAAGGGTAGCTTTTTTGGCACCTGGAGGAATTGGCCATGTTGTTCCTTATGCAAGGGTTGAGGAGTTATTCTATGCATCTGTCTTGCAAGAAAAAAGTTCCCAGATGGTGGAGAGCAGTCATACCTTACCCCCAAACATTCACCCCAGCAGAGGAAAGGATAAAAGAAAAGTGTTGGAGTGGAGTTCGGAGGTTAACCTGGTGCTTTCTCCTCTAACACTAGTTTGAAAGGGAAGGAGAATTGTGCTTTGCTTTGTTTTTTCTAGAAACCTTTAAAGATTAGCTGTTTTAGAAAACCAAAACCAAACCAAACCCGTTGCGGTCGAGTCGGTTCCGACTCATAGCGACCCTACAGGACAGGGTAGAACTGCCCCGTAGAGTTTCCAAGGAGCGCCTGGTGGATTCGAACTGCCAGCATTTTGGTTAGCAGCCGTAGCTCTTAACTACGAGGCCATCAGGGTTTCCCGTTTTAGAAAAGGAAGTAAAAATCCTTTTCATTCTTTTTGGACCTGTTCTGTAAAGGAAGAGAATGGAGGGACTGAACACAGGGCACCCAGCAAGTATGGCCCATGGATCAACTACCACATCAGAATCTTCTGGAGAAAGGGGAGGGGCATGTTCAGATAAAGATGCAAGTTCCCAAGTCCCATCCACCACCACCACCACCATCAGCACAACCCTATGCCATGGAGTCAATTTTGACTCATAGCAACCCTATCGGACAGAGTAGAACTCCCTCATAGGGTTTCCAAGGCTGTAATCTTTACAGAAGCAGGTTGCCATATCTGTCTCCTGAGGAATGGCTGGTGGGTTCGAACTGCCAACCTTTCCTTTAGCAGCCGAGTGCTTAACCACTGTGCCACCAGCGCGCCTTCAAGTCCCACCCAGACTTGCTAAATCAGGCTCAGGGAAAGGAGCTCAGGTACTAGGAGGAAACAGCACTGCCAAATGACCCTAATATTGTGGCTTTCCTAATAGAAACAGACCCCGGAGGTCATCCAGCTTACCCCTCTCTTTACAGATACGAACATAAAAGCCTGAAGGGAGGAAATAACTTGCCCAAGGTCTCCTGGTGAGTTCACAGGACAGAGCTCAAATCTGGAGTTCCCAACTCTCCTTGTGCTTTGCTTTGCTTTTTCTAGAAATCTTTAAAGATTAGCTGTTTCAGAAAACCAAAACCAAACCAAATCCATTGCCGTCAAGTCAATTCCGACCCATAGTGACCCTATAGAACAGAATAGAATGGCCCCATAGAGTTTCCAAGGAGCATCTGGTGGATTCCAAGTGCCAACCTTTTGGTTAGTAGCCGTAGCTCAATCAGATTGATTGAGTTCAGCATGGGGAAAAATACCCTGCATGTAGGTAGAAGCCCAAATTGGCTCTGAAATTGTTTTTATTCGGCCGGGATGGTGGTAATGGTTGTGGAAGAGATAGCGCCTTTAACATTCGATTAGCATGTATTTGTTAAAGTAGCAGAAGACCTAACTCAAGTTGGCTTAAGCAATGAGAGGTTTTTGTTGGTCAACATAATTGACAGTCCAGCCATAGGGCAGGCATCCGAGCACTGTGCAGTCTCCAGCTCCGTTACAGCTCTCCTGGTCAAAGATGGCCACCAACAACTCCCAGAGAGTCTTCTCCACAACCACTGAACCACTGGGCTCTGGGCCAGTTGGGCCACTCTTGAACCAATTCCTGTGGCCAAGGGAATGACACATGCTGATTGGCTTACGTCTTAGATTCTGGACCAATCACCATGACAGAAGGATGAGATTAAGCTGATAGCTTAGAACAGCCAAGTCCTACTTCCCCAGAGCAGAAGTAGTCTCATCCAAACTACAAAGTTGGAGGAGTGGAAAGGGAATGGGAGAAGGAGCCACAATGTCAACCACAGGAAGGATGAGGCTATCCCCTCTCTCCTCCCAAGTCTAGTGAAATCAGAGTGTGTAGTGCTATCTTTTCTTATCCTTACTGATGAAGATCAAAGACTACAGCCTTCAATATGGATTACACCTCAAAATAAGGAAAACAAAAATCCTTACAACTGGACCAGTAAGCAACATTATGATAAATGGAGAGACTATTGAAGTTGTCAAGGATTTCATTTTACTTGGATCCACAATCAACACCCATGGTAGCAGCAGTTAAGAAATCAAACAACTTATTGCATTGGACAAATCTGCTGCAAAAGACCTCTTTATGGTTTTAAAAAGCAAAGATGTCACTTTGAGAACTAAGGTGCCCCTGACCCTAGCCATGGTGTTTTCAGTCACCTCATATGCACGTGAAAGCTGGACAAGGAATAAAGAAGACTGAAGAAGAACTGATGCGTTTGAATTATGGTGTTGGCAAAGAGTATTGAATGTATCATGGACTGCCAGAAGAACAAACAAATCTGTCTTGGCAGAACTATAACCAGAGAGCTCCTTAGAAGTGAGGATGGTGAGACTTTGTCTCACTTACTTTGGACGTGTTATCAGGAAGGCCCAGTCCCTGGAGAAGGACATCATGCTTGGTAAAGTAGAGGGTCAGCGAAAAAAAGGAAGACACTTAACGAGATGGATTGACACAGTGGCTGCAACAATGGCCTTAAACATAGCAACGATTGTGAGGATGGCACAGGACCGGGCAGTATTTTGTTCTGTTGTACGTAGGGTCGCTATGAGTCAGAACCCACTCGACGGCACCTAACAACAACAACAGCAGTATCCTTTGATGGTTTGGGCTTGACATGAAGATGGCATGGGCTGTCATGGTGTAATTGATGATAATGTGATATTGGGCCAGAGGGCCAAGGACAATACAAATTTGCCCTAAATAATCACCCCTCCCTTGAGTCCCTAAAAAGGATTGTGCAGGGACATTTTCGCAGAAGATGCAAATCATCAGTTATACTTGATCCTCAGCCAGACTTTAGCCCAATGCCCCAGCATGACTACACTAAAACTGGCTGTGTCCTTCAGATATCTTCTCTGCCTAGGTAGGCAGGCCTGAACAGCTCAGAAACAAAGCCAGCGAAAATGCCCATGCCGCCTGCTTTCCCAAGCCCAAGCCTGAGAGTTGGATCTCACCACCTTCCTGCCCGCAAGGAAGGCAGATTCCTGAAGGCAGCAGAAGGGAGCAGGGAACCCAGCAAGAAGACTTTGCCCCAGGGCCCACGCTAGCCTTCTCATGCCAAGACAGAAGCACCCAAGACCCCAGAGCCTCCTAGGAGAAGAGAGAGTATTTGCAAAGGCTGAGAGAGCCCTATAATCTACCAAACAAAACAGGAAAAAGGCCACACTCATCCTTAGTAGTCCTGTTGTTGTTAGCTGCTATGGAGCCCGCCCCCAACTCATGGAGACCCTGCACAATAGAACAAAATGCTGCGCCGTCCTGCACCATCCCCATGATTGGTTGGGGATCAGACTGTTGCGATCCACAGGGTTTTCATCGGCTGGTTTCTGGAAGTAGATCATCCGGCCTTTCTTCTTTGTCTGTCCTAGTCCGGAAGCTCCACTGAAACCTAGTTAGCAGCATAGCAACATGCAATCCTCCACTTACAGATGGGTGGTGGCTGTGCATGAGTTTCATTGGCCGGGAATCGACCAATGGAAGGCAAGGATTCTACCACTAAGCCACCAGTGTCCACCCTCGGTAGTCCTGGGAGCAGTGGATTAGACCTTTTAAGCCTCTCACAGGCACTCCACCCTTCCGGCAGATGACCCAAGCAAATTTGTAGCATTCTAGGGTGGGTGGATGTTGTTGTTAGTTGCCGACAAGTCGATTCTGACTCATGATGACCCCATGTGTTACAGAGTAGAACTGTGCTCCATAAAGTTTTCTTGGCTATAATCTTAACAGAAGTAGATCACTAGGACTATCATCGGCAGTACCACTAGGTGGGTTCGAACCGCCAACCTTTAGGTTAGCACTTAGAGTACAAAATGTGTGCACCACCTAAGGACCTGGGGAGGTACACAGTGGCAGGTATAAAGTGGGAGCAGGGAGAGAGGATGGTGTTGGGAGGATTGCCTTGCTCCTGACCCACCAGTGAGGCAGCAACAGAGGGAGCTAAAGACAAATCTTGGGCTCCCCCTAAAGGCCTCTGTGCATTCATCTATCCACCAAGCACTGTGCCCATATTTTGTGCTGGGCAGTGCACTGGGTGCTAGGGATTCAGTGCTGACCAGGGCAGGTGAGGCCCCTACTCTTGTGGAGTGGGGAGTCTCTCACTAGAGGATGGAAAACAGGAAACACATTTAGACTCAGTCCAAAGGAGATTCTGGGGCCTGGTGTTAATCCAGCTCTCTGAAGGCCCTGAATACCTGCCACTGCCTTTAAACCAGAGGAACTGGGAAGGGCCAGCTGGGACTTGGCTGACTGGTCCGAGCCTTGGGTCCATGCCAGCTGCCAGCCAAGGCTCCAAAGGCCAAGCTGCTGACTCCCAGAATGATAAACTTGGAAAAAGACTCTAAAAAACAAACCAAACCTGCTGCCATCGAGTCGATTCCAACTCATAGAGACCCTATAGGACAGAGTGGGACTGCGCCACAGGGTTTCCAAGGAGCACCTGGTGGATTTGAACTGCCGACCTTTTGGTTAGCAGCTGTAGCTCTTAACCATGCACCACCAGGGCTCTGGAAAAGACTCTGGAGGTCCCTAAATCCTATCTGCTCATTTCTCAGATGAGGAACCTGAAGCTCAGAAAGAGGAAAAGTCATCATCCATTTAAAACTAACTGGCATTTATTGAGCAGCTACTGTGTGCTAGAAGCCCTGATGGCTCAGTGGTTAAGAGCTCAGCTGCTAACCAAAAGGTTGGCAGTTCGAATCCACCAGCCACTCCTTGGAAACCCTGTGGGGCAGTTCTACTTTGTCCTATAGGGCGGCTATGAGTCTACATTGACTCGATGGCAACGGGTTTACTGTGTGTTAAACATTGGGGTCATATGTTTTTTGTCACCTCACATTTTTCACTCATCAATATGTTATAGACACCTTTTCAATCAAAACATACATATCTGTAACATCTTTGTTAATAGATGTGCCATAATCAATAAGTCCCCTTTTATCAGATACTTGGAGTACCTGGGTGGTGCAAACAGTTAAGCTCTGGGCTACTAACCAAGTTAAGGGTTCAAACCCACCCAGAGGTGCTTCAGAAGAAAGGCCTGGCAATCTGTTTCTGAAAGGTCACAGCCATGAAAACTCTACAGAGCACAATTCTGCTCTGACACAGATGGGGTTGCCGTAAGTTGGAAAGAACTCCATGGCAACTGGTTACTGTGTGTCTGGTGCTCAGGTACGACAACCCCTTCCCACCATGAGGAGGAGTTTCCCATCCAGTCCTCATGCCCTGGGACACTGGGTTCTCCCAGGACTAAGAGCCCCTCCTGCAGCTCAGTACTTCCCACGGCCCATCCCACTATAAGGCCTTGGGGGCTGTGGGGCCCATTGTGTGGGGCTGGAGGTTTAAGATGTGCAGGGCAGGCCGTGTGGGCCTCTAAGAGGAGAACCCCCCAGGGGAAGGAAGAGGGTGCTGAAGGGACCAGCATGGGCTGGCACTGAAATCTATTTTCCAAGTGTCTAGAACCAGGCCGAAGCTTCCTGGGGTAATTTTAACCAGTATCCACTCTAGAACAATACCAAAAAAGGTAGGTTACTTACCACCCTAGACAGGCACATACCTAACCATCGGCCTTTCATGAATTAGACCCTTAAAACATTCAGAGCTAAAGCTGCTTTAAGCACAGAATTTACAGCAGCCAAGTAAAGTATTCTTGTACTGAGCTGATGGCCCTTTTATTGAAATTAACTCTAAAGTATTAGCTATTCTTACCCTCAGAAAAAAGCCCAAGCCCCTCAGCTGTCTTGGTGAAGGAAGATATTTTTAGACCCCAGAACAGCTGGTTTAGGATTTGCTGCAGTGTCCGGGAAGGCCAGGGGAGGATTTAATTTCAAGAGGGTAATGGAGGTGGGGGGAAAAGTTTGCTTTCAGGGGTCAGGAGCCAGCAAGGTTTGTCTACATTGCCTTTTTTGAACAGCTAAGTGTCTTGATATGAGGCAGTAGTTCTCAAAGTGTGGCCCCCAGACCAGCAGCATCAACATCACCTGGGAACCTGTTGGAAGTGCAAAGTTTCAGCCCCCATCCAGAACCTATTAAATCAGAAACTCTGGGGGCGGGGCCCAGTAATCTGTGTTTTAACAAGCCCTCCAGGTGATTCTGATGCTCACCGAAGTTTGAGAACCACGGATATTAGCAAACCAGCTAACCAGGTCCCTTGAGTTTAAAACTGGATGAAAGAATAATCCACATCAATGCTTCTCAGCTCTTGAGTATCTGTTCAAAGTCAGGGATTTGCGGCCTGGAAAAATGCATATTCACGTGAGAATCTCAGGGCCTCACTGACCCAGACTAAAAATCCTTGCTCTTTGGCAATCTGGAGGCAAAGGGGTCTCAGTCTGATCTGCAGAGAACCTCGGAGTTGAAAGAGGCCTTGTAGATCTCTGCTCCAACCACAGCAGAATCTCCTCCACAGCATCTTTGGGAAGCTCAGCTTTAGTTTGACGCTTCCAGAGACAGGGAGCCCACTACTTCAAAAGAGCCTGTTTCCAAAATGTGGAACAGAATTTCAAATTCTTATAGAAACCAGACTTACTGAACCCTCCGAGGCTGAGGGAACCCCCGAATCTATTGTCCTGAGATAATCTTTAAGCCGTGAACTGAAACTATCCCATGAAGTCATCGTTAATAAACTAGAGTTTAGCTCAACTAGTAAAGAATGTTCGCCTTGAGCAATGTGCTCTTTCAAAGAGTTATCTATATGAAATCAGCTTGACAACAGTAACTCTAAAACACAGAGGGGAAGTTTAGGGGACAGAAAGTCTAAGTTAATGGTGATGAAACCACAGGGTAGAGGGATCGAGAATGGTGACACAGTGCAAAGAATGTAGCCAATGTCATTGAATTGTACATGTAAAAATTGTTGAATGGGTGTATGTTTTGTCATGTATATTTTCACCAAAAATAAAACCAGATAAAAAGAACCTATTGCCAATAATCCTTGACTTAATTAGATAGAGTAGCTCTTGTTAACTTCTGTTAGTTATACCAACCAAGCTATAATAACAGCTGAACTATAGGCTTATAAACTCAAAGGAAGTATGTGACTGTCCTAAATGTAGAAATGAATGCAGTTTTTTTTAACAGCCTGGATCAATGCTGGAGTACTATGCGTGCTGGAAAATCCTCCCTTGTATTGACGTGAAATCTACTTCCCTGGGACCTCCTACCCGCTACCTTGGTTTTGGCCTCAGAGCCACAAGGAGCAAACCCAAGGTCTTGCTTTACAAAAGACAGCCTTTATTTTTCATTGGCCTTGATTGGCACGGAGGTGCAGGGAGGACGGTCTCTCTGGGCTTGGGCGTGGACTCGGCCTGCCGGGTTCAGAAGATGCAAGTGCAGCCTACAGCGATGGTCTCCATGACGGCGCGCTGGCGGCAGGGCCCGGAGCGCGGCGGCGGCGGGCAGAGGCGGCGGCGCACCGGCACCTGGCTGAACACTGGCACGCTCACCATGCTGCGGTCCTCCTGCATGGTGAAGGGGTTCACGCAGCCCACGCACAGGCACTGCGCCTCCGGCAGGTCCACGGGAATGCGGCTGGGGTCGTGGTTGATGCTGCAGGGAGGCGGAGAGAGCGCAGCGCGGAAATTAATCGGAGAAGAGCAAATAGGTGCCCACTCCCCACGCCCCTTCTCTTTCCTAAGCAGTGTTTTTTGATTTTGGTTTTGGTTTTTTTTTTCTCTAACCAGAGTTTACGGAATCCTGGTGGCAGTGGCGCAGTGGTTCAGCGCTCGGCTGCTAACTGAAAGGTCAGTGGTTTGAACCCACCAGCGGCTCCCAGGGAGAAAGATGTGGCAGTCTGCTTCTGTAAAGAATTACAGCCTTGGAAACGTTAGGGGGCAGTTCTATTCTGCCCTATAGGGTCCCTATGAGTTGGAATCGACTGGAGGGCAATGGTTTTTTTTTTGTTTGTTTGTTTTTTGTTTTTTTCAATGGGTTTAACCAGAGTTTTGATTCAGCAGCAAGACCATGCTGTACTAGAAGGGCAGTAATCGACCCCGTGTTTGTGGTGAAAATTTTGAAGATCATGGAAGGCAACCCCATGGTTATCCAGGTTCATCAGGGTCGTCAGGCGGTAACCAACCAATATTTACCCAACTTCCTTTTTCATCCAGCTTCCTTTTTCATCCAAGGTCCCTGGGTGGCACAAATGGTTTTTGCTTGACTACTAACCTAAAGGTTGGCCATTGGAACCCACCCAGCAGCGCTATGGAAGAAAGGCCTGGCTATCAGCTTCTGTAAAGGTTGGAGTGGTTCTACTCTAATTCATGAGGTTGCCATGAGTCGGCATTGGCTCCACGGCAGGAGTTTGGTTGTGGTTCCTTTTTCATGTAGCTGGAGGCCCATCCTAGTACTGGATTCTGCTGTAGGGGTCACAGAGAAGGCCTCACTTTGCCTACCCCACCCTCTCACTTGTTTATATTCCTGGGAAACTTAATCCACGGGAAATAATCTGTGCTCACACTGCTGCCTGATTCCTGTTGGAAGAGGAGTCAGGAGGCCTGAGTTCTATTTTGACTCAGTCTTCATTCATTGAACAGATATTTTTTACATGCCCACATGTGAATGATTCTGTCCTCGGCATTACGTCCTCGGAATCACTGATGAATAATACAGACATGTCACCTCCTGGTGCCCTCGCAGAGCTAGAGTACAGGGATTTCCTTGGTGACGTTTCCTTCTCTATGCTTTAGCTTCCTCACCTACTAAATGTGTGTATGTCGGGGGTGAACTTGACCTATGGACCTGCAGCATCAGCATCACCTGGGAACTTGTTAAAAATGCAGGCTCTCGTCCCCAAGCCAGACCTCCTGAATCAGGGTCTGAATTTTTACAAGATTCCCAGGTGATCCGTGGGTACCATAAAGAGTGAAAAGCCTGTAGGAGGATATGGAATGTGTGCCTAATTACTTCCATGAACAACTGCCTCTTTTGCCAGTAGACCAGAAGAACTGGATGGTGCCTGGCTACTATTACTGAATATTTTGATTAAAGATTCCATAGAAGGATCCTGATCAAAAGAAGGGAAAATGCAGAACAGAATTTTAAATTTTCATGGACTCTATCTAAACTTTCTGGAGCCATGGAGGATGGGTGAACCCCTGAAACCATTACCCTGAGATAATCTTTAAACCATAAACCAATATTGAACACCTTAATACTGAACAATAGTTTAGCTTAACTAGTAAGAAACGGTCTGCCTTGAGCATTATGCTCTTTTAAGAACTATCTAAACCAAAAACCCTGTTGCTGTCAAGTCGATTCCAACTCATAGCGACCCTACAGGACAGAGTAGAACTGCCCTATAGAGTTTCCAAGGAGTGCCTGGTGGATTCTAACTGCCAACTTTTTGGTTAGCAGCCGTAGCATTTAACCACTGCGCCACCAAAGAGCTATCTATATGGGATCAAATTTGACAACAGCAACTTAAAAGATTAGATAGAAACCTTAGGGGGCAGTGAATTTATGTTAACGAAGGAGGAACAACCTAGAAAAGGATGGTGAGAATGGTTGTACAACTCGAAGAATGTAATCAGTATCACTAGATTATACATGTAGAAACTAAAAGAAAAGAAAAAAAAAGTGAGAAGCCCTGCTTTGGAGGATCTTTAAAACCCAAAAATCTGTAGAACTGCCCCACAAGGTTTCCAAGGCTATAATCTTTATGGGAGCAGACTGCCACATCTTTCTCCCAGAGAGCAGCTGGTGGGTTCAAACTGCCAACCTTTCAGTTAGCAGCAGAGCACTTAACCACTATGCCACCGGGACTCCCTGGAGGATCCTTATGGCCCTTCCTATTGTCACATTCCAGAGCTGTGCTGTTGAATACAGTAGCCACTAGCCACATGTGGCTATTCATATTCAAGTTAATCAAAATTAGTTCCTCAGTCACACTAGCCACATTTCAAGTGCTCACTACCCACCGAAGGCTAGTGGCTACCATATTGAATTCCCCATCATTGTAGAAAGTTCTGTTGAACAAGTACTATTCTATTAAACAGTCCTAGGATGTAACTTGTGTAGCTAAGAAATCTGTGGCCTGGGTTTGTGAGTGAGGACACTTTAGGGTCAGCCCATTTCTTCATTATTCCTTCAACACATATACATTTGCCCCTTCTCTGTGCCAAGCCAGTATGCTAGAAAGTGGAGATACAACCAGGGTACAACACCACTCCTGCTATCTAGGGGCAGTGGGCTTGATTCCCAAACTGGGTGATGCGTTCGAATCATGTTGAGATATATAAGATATTGCTTTCTGGGCCTCTGCCCTGGAGATTTATATTGGATGGGGTATGGGAATCTGCATTTTAAACGCTCCTTAGGTGATTTGGGAAACCCTGGTGGCACAGTGGTTAAGAGCTACAGCTGCTAACCAAAAGATTGGCAGTTTGAATCCCCCAGGCACTCCTTGGAAACCCTGTGGGGCAGTTCTACTCTGTCCTGTAGGGTTGCTATGAGTTGGAATTGACTAGACAGCAATGGGTTTGGGGTTTTTTGTTTTTTTGTTTTTTTAAGGTGATTTTGATGCAAGCATTGGGAAGGTCCCAGTCTAATGTGACAGACAAACATGAACACATCCAACTTAATGTCACATGGAAGGGCTGTAACGAGTATGTACAAGTCACTGTGGGAACTGGAGGAAGTGACGCTCGGGGAAGACCTTGCAGATCTTTCAGCTGGTACTTGGAAAACGTAATGTCAGTGCTTTGCATGGAGATCTCATTTAACAATAAGCCTATAAAGTAGGTACTACTGTCACCTTCTTTTACAGTTCAGGCTCAGAAAGGTCAAGTGATTTGCTCAAAGCCACACAGCTGGTAAGAGGCAGAGTCAGGATCAAACCCGGTTGCTCGAATCTCTGAATCCAAGATCTTAGCTGTTACAATGACTGGGACTGTGAATAAGGTGCACCTCCCCTCTGCCGCCAAAAAAAAAAAAAAAAGCTTGCCCGCTGCCACCCGTTCCAGCCTACCTGTAGCCCCAGGGTGACAGGCTCCTCTTGTTGGACAGCCACAGCTGCAGATTGACCTCACACTTCTTCCTGGCCAGCTCAGAGCTGTTCTTCAGCTGGGCCACCATCTCCCCAAGGTTCCTCTCATACTCCTCCATGCGGGTGTATGGTTTCGCCCGTGACACCAGGTCCAGTGGCACCTGGTGAGGCCCAGGGGCCAGGGTCCCAGGTCGCCCTTGCCCCTTCCTCTTGCCTTTGGGGTTTCTAGGCTGGCCCGGCCCCAGGAAGATGGAGACGGTAAGAAGGAACAGCTGGGGGAGGAAGGACACAGGTCAAAGATGAGAGAGCTAGGTCTCTCTCGGCCAGGATTCAGGGCCCAGGGAGGTAAGAGAAAAAGAGGATTGGTCTCTGTGTTGGCCATCCTCACCTGCCATACCCTGGCCAGGACCCATGGGGCCATAACCCATGTATAGCGACACTTGCTATGCACCAGGCTCTGTAACTGGCACCAAGGATGCAGCAATGACACCTCCTTCTCCTTTCTCTCACATCCAACTTATCACTAAGGTACTATTGGACCACCTAAAAATCTCCCCACCCATCCACTTCTGTCCATCTGCTCCACCATCCTCACTTCCCTGGACAGGTCAACAGCCTCCTAGCTGGTCTCCCCAAGTCCACTCTAGCTCCTTCCAATCAGTTCTGCACACCATGGCCAAGGACAGCTATTCAACATGCAAATTTGATAATGTCACCCTCCTGCTTAACACCCTTCAATGGTTTCCCATTGCGCTTCAAATAATAACTTCCATACTCAGGCCTCCCAGGCCGTGTGGCCTGACCCCTGCTGAGCTCTCACTCCTCACCTCCCTCCCTGCTTACTCTCACACCTGTGTTTCAGCCTCTGGCCTTCTCTCAATCCCTTACTCTCACCCTACTCCTTCCTGCCACAGGGATTTTGCACATGCCTCTGCCTGCAGCGTTCTACCTCCTCTTCTCACCTTCTAAATGCCTTCTAGTCCCTCAGGGCTCGGTCTGGTGTTACTTCCTCAGGGATGCCTTTGTGGGCCTTCTTGGGCCTTTATAACACCACATGCCTCTCTTACATGGCTGCAGTCTTACAGTTTCTATGTGTGAGTATCTTATCTGTCAGTCCCCCACTAAGCCACAGACTCCATGAAGGCAGGCATCACATTGGTTTCCACATACTGTTTTATCCCCGGTGTCTACATGGTAGGAGCCCTGGTGGCAGAGTGGTTAAATGCTCAGCTGCTAACCAAAAGGTGAGTGGTTCAAACCCACCAGCCGCTCCGTGGGAGAAAATGTGTCAGGCTGCTTCCGTAAAGATTACAGTCTTGGAAGCCCTGTGAGGCAGTTGTACACTGCCTATAGGGTTGCTGTGAGTTGGAACTGACTCAATGGCAATGGATTTTTTTTTTTTTTTTTTTTTTTTT
>NW_004444066.1:1810657-1833639 GCF_000243295.1 Trichechus manatus latirostris | reverse complement strand
TTTTTTTTTTTTTTTTTTTGGAGGGGTGGGTCTACATGGTGCTAGGCACTTAGATACTTAGTAAATATTTGCTGAGTGAACAGATGACTATCACCACCCCTGTCCTTCTGTAGCTTGCAGTCTGGGTGGGAAAACAGATGGTCCACAAACACATAACTCACTAGTGACAAGTGCAATGAGGGGACCGGGCAGGGGTGTATGTAGAGGACAGCAGCAGCCCCCTGCCTAGCCTGGTGGCAATGGAGTGGTCCAGGAAAGATTTCTAAGGAGGGACGTGTCAGGTGAGGTTTGAAGGATGAGAAGGAAGCAAACGTGGGCAGAGTGAGCCTGAAAGTCCTACAGGCAGAGGCAACAGTGTGAGAGAGGAGATTGGAGTTGGTGAAGAGCTTTGCTAAAAGGAAACGTGTGGCTGGAATAGAGTGGGCGGGAGAAGTGCATGAGATGAAGTTGGGGAGGTGGGCAGGTCAAGGGGCTGAGGGTTCCCTCTTAGACTAATCTCCATGACACCTGTCCTCTCCCTCCTCCCCTTCTTGCCTTCCCCCCACCCCAACCCTCTGCCTGTCCCACCCCCAGTCCACCCCTCACCCACTCGTACCCACCCTCACCTGCTGCCACCCCACTTCTCCCTCCTCAGAACCGGAGCCTCAAGGAAGCCTCCAGCTCCCACAAGGACTCACTCGAGGGCCCAGGAGAACCCAGGCTCTTCAGGAAGCTGAGAGAGAAAGGCCAGGACTGGACTTGGCAGGGAGGCCATAGGTGGCCAGAAGAGAAGAACCTGTAAGTGAGCTTTATCTCCCCGAGCAGTCTAGCCGGGCTCCATGCCTGCACTGTATCCCTCAGCCCACAGCCCAGCATGGCCCGTGCCTGATTTGTCCTGGCTCTCCGACAGATTTTGACCCTTGGAAACAAGTTCCAGCATTGCCCTCTTGGCAGAGCCACTTCCTGGAGCAAAATCAGTGACAGCAATTCAAGTCACTGAGTTCTTCCTTTTTGGTCCTAGATTCTGGTGCACAAAAATGTCTTGCTAACAATAGCCTTTCTCTTCTGAGATTCTCACATGGCATTCTTAAACTCTGGCACTCCACTCTGAGAAACCCAGAATAGAATCAAAGTCCCCAGCACTCAGTTTGCAGATGGGAAACAGAAACAGAAGGACTCGCCCAAGGCCATACAGCCCAGATCCCAGGACCCAGGCCTCTTAGGAAAATCCCCAGTGACTGGGTCTGCCAGGATCTCCGCAGATGCCTCTGGCCTGACAGATAGGGCTTCAGTGTGGACGGGCTAGGCCCAGGTCAGAAGACTGAACTACTGGCCATGGCTGCAGGCTCTGAGGCCATCTGTTTCTTCCTGGTCCTGGGGAGAGAACAGAGGGGGATCTGGCCCCGGCAGAGTCCAGGCCAAACAGAGGCAGCCGTTAATCAATATGAAAGAAATAACAAAACACTCAGGCCCTCAGAAGGGGTGGGGGCGGGGGATGGGGAAGCGCCACGTACCAGGTTGTGCGGCCAGTCCATCTCCCCGAGCGAGGCGGCCAGTCCGCCTGCAGCTGCCGCCCGCCTGGAACCCCAGATGCCGCCGCTGCCGCTGCTGAGAGAATGGCAGCAACAGGATGGAGTGAAGCAATTATAGCTCGACAGGGGGTGGCTGGGGGAGTCGGGGGGTGGGTGGGCTCATCATCAGCTGGGAGCCCCTGGCCCCCAGCTGGCTGGGCCTGGCTCAGCAGCAGGCGGTGAGGGGCGTGGGGGCAGGCCAGGAGCCGGGCCGAGGTGCCCAGGGGCTGTTGACTGACGGACAATGCCCTGTGTGTCTGGCGAGGCTGTGGCGGGTGGCACCTCCGCCTGTGGCCTGCGGCGGGCTGCCCAGCCAGCACCCACAGGGCCAGCTAAGACAATCAGCTTCGTTTGCTTTGCGGATGGCAAGGGGGTGAGAGTGGAGGAGGGATGGGCCATTGGTTGGTCAGGAGAGCGAATGTTCTCTGAGTGTGCCGGCCAGCAGCAAGACACGGGCCCATCTCCCAGGAAACAGCCTCAGGTGAGCCCAGTGGCCCTCGGAGATGAGAGACCCACCCTCTTAGTTCACAGGCTGGGAAACTGAGGCCCTAGCAAGAAGGGTGCTTGTCCAGAATTACACAGTGAGCTAAAGATGATAGAGCTGGGATTTGTACCTGGTCCCTGTCCAGGGCTGTATCCACCACCCACCACCCTGTTTTTCTTGGGATTTTTTCTGCCCGATTCCAGCCTGCTGCAAATATGTTTCTGAATCCTTGTGCTCTCATGCCAGCCAAGTTGCTGATCCAGGAGACCTTCATGGCCCATTTTTCTGACCTTCCTTTCTCAGTGCTCACCCTTGTGTATAAAAGGTTTCTACTTCCAGCGCCTGTCCTTGTGTGGCTGCTGGTGACCTTTGGTGTCTCTCAGCCTCAGTTTCCTTTTCTGTAAAATGGGGAGCATGCCGAGGAACAGGCAGTGGCCTGGTCCATTTCTCCCAGAAATCTTTCTGAGTCTCAGTTCCCACATCTCTAGAATGGTGATAATCCTAGCATCTACCTCTTGGAGCTATTAGGAGGAGCAAAGGAAATAATCTATGTTAAATAGCTGACACAGTGCTTGGCACACAGTAAGTGCTCAATGAACATTAAACCAACAAACCAAAAACCAGTTGCTATCAAGTTGGTTCAGGGCAACTCCATGTGTTTCAGAACAGAACTGTGCTCCATAGGGTTTTCAAGATTGCGACCTTTCAGAAGCAGATCTCCAGGCCTTTCTTCTGAGCAGCCAGGTGGATTTGAAGCACCAACTTTTTGGTTAGTAGTCCAGTGCTTAACCCTTTGCTCCACCCAGTGAGCTCCCAATAAAAATTCGCTGCTCTCATTAGCATGAGAGTTAGAATGGTTCTCACCACTCAGCCAACTCTCCTTCTACCCCCTTGGGTCCACCTCCTGGGACAGCTCTAGGCGTCATAAGTTCAGTCTAGAGCTTGGTAAGCTCAGGTGACCCCAGAGCCCATAGGCTGTGGAATCCCGTACTACACTGACTGGCCTGCTGGCTAGGGTCTCTCACCTCGAGAGAACAGCCTGGAGGAATGAAGAACGTGAGCGATGGAATCCACCCAGGACAGAGGAGGGGGGTGGGAAGGAGCTCGGAAGAGGACAGAGGAGGGGCACTAGAAACAGACACCCAGGCCAGCACCATCTTGCTGAGGGCCACTCTTGGCCATTTACAGGAATGGACCAAGGGGAAGAACGCCGGCAAGAGACACTCCTGAATGTCACAAGATTAATCAGTCTGGGGCAGATTTCCACAGCATAACTGGGAAGCTGGCTGGGGCGCGAGCTCTGAGAGATACCACCATATTTGGTCAAATATTAGACAGGGCTCTATTCTATCGGTGGAAACTCCAGAGGGCGGGGGACTCTGAAAATACCTCCTGACAACAAGGGCTCCCACCCCCACCCCAGACTGTCCCAGCCACACTGCCACTGTCCTTTGAAAAAAGGAAACGGCCAACATGAGGGGGCAAAAGATGAGGCAGCCTAGCTTTATTTTGCCCAGGCTCCTTGCTACCCCTCTGCTGCTGCTGCCTGTGGGGTCTGACAGACATGCAGCTGGGATGACCCATCCCCACATTGGCAGAAAGGTGAGGAAATTGAAAGATAGGTACTGGGGTGCAGGGGAAATCCTCTGCTTCTCACGGTTCTGGAAACCACCACACTCTCCTTGCCCGTTGACAATATACACCCCTCACTTCTGTCTCCCAAAGACAGGACTTACCAGCTTCCCAACTCCCAGCTCCCGTGATTGTTAATGTAGATTCCAGAGTCCCAGCCCAGGAGATTCTGATTTGGCTGGTCCAGGAATCTGCATTGTAAGAAGAACCAAGTCTCAGAACTAGAGCTGCTAAAACTGAGAGCCTTACCCATCACCTAACCCAGCTGCTACCCATTTGACCACGACCAGACTAAGGCCCAGAGAGGGAGGGGGCCTGAGCCAGCTCACGCAGCATGTTCGTGCCAGAGCTGAGATCAGAGCTCGATCTCCTAATTCTTCATGCACTACTCTTCCCTCAAACTTTATGCAAACAGCTCATGGCCAGGCTGGGCCTCCTAGCTTGGAGGGGGCCCAGAAACAGGACCAGTCCTTTTGGGGACCTCAGACCCCTCACAATGGGGAGGGAGAGCTGTAGGGTTCCCAGGCAGGTGCTGTGAGGAGTTAGGCCTGGGCCTGGTGACAGTCACTGGGTTCCCAAGCCTGGGTCATCTCAGAAGGAGCCCCAGTGGCGCACTGTTTAAGAGCTCAGCTGCTAACTGAAAGGTGGGTAGGGCAGTTCGAACCCACCAGCCACTCCAGGGAGAAAGACGTGACAGCCTGTTTCTGTAAAGATACAGCCTTGGAAACCCTATGGGGCAGTTTTACTCTGTCCTACAGGGTCAGTATGAGTTGGAATTGACTCAATGGCAATGGGTTTCGTGTTTTGGTTGGTTGGGTCATCTCAGGCCAGGAAGGAGGCCTCATCCTCCAGTCTCAGCTTATAGAAACCACCTAGGAATCAGTTTCCCTCAGGGGTGTCATGAATGTGAACCCAGAGAGGCTGTGAGACCCATCCCCAGGGGTCAGTGTCAGGCCAGACAGGAAGGAGTAGGAACTTGGACTGCAGGAGTGAGGCTGGGCCCTTGAATCTCTACGCATGGGAGGTGGTCAGTACACATGAATGAATGAACATAGCGCTGGCTAAAGAGGGAGGGACAGTGGGTGGTCCTGCTCAGAGCCGCAGAGCCCTCACCTGCAGGCCCCACCAGGAGGAGTGCTGTACCCACCACCAGGTGGCGCCACCAGAAAGCCAAACATCCTTAAAGAGTGAGGCAAACCCCGACCCAACTCCCTGCCAGCTCTGTTTCCCCAGGAATGGGCTCTGGGACTGAGAAAGAAGGGCTAGGGTGAGTGGGTATGGATCCCTGTGCCTACCCGTTTACCAACCAGCCCTAATGTTGATGAGAAGTAACACCTTGATGCCTTCCGCAGCAGAGCCTTCACTGAAGCACCAAGGAATGGCATAGCCAGCCAGGGGTGGGGTGTCTGCGTAGTAAATGATTCACTTCACTTTGAGCACCTACTATGTGCTAGGCCCTAGGCATTTGGCACCTGGACACTGTAATTCTCGGAAGGTACCACTTAGCATCCACTTACTGAGTGCCAGGCACTGTGCTAAGTCCTTCACGTGCATTGTTTCATTCAAATCCTCCCAACAAGCCCGTGGTGAGGCTCTAATTTTATCCCGAATTTGTGGATGGGGAAACTGAGACTCAGAGAGCCTAGTCACTCAAAGTCACAGAGGATTCAAACCAAGTTTGTCTGACTTCTCCGCATGCTGCTCCCTGCAGGGGGAAATGAGAGGAGCACTGCAGCTGGGAGAGGAGGGGAGGGGGCCAGCAGGCCAGCAGGTCATGGACAAGGGCCTGTGCTTGCCTCAGCCTTGCCCTGCCAGCTTCAGACAATCTGGACCCTGCATGTTCAGTATCTTACTGAGCCCAGCCCAAACTAGAGTCCTCAGTGAGGATCTGAGGTCTGGAAGGGGCTGTCATACCTTGGGCATGTTTCAGGCATCCTGCCAGGCTGGACTACAGAGCTTGCAGGCTGTGGGCAGGGTACTCAGCAGCGTTCCTGGCACATAGTAGGCACTTTCTGGTATCTGGTCACTGAATCACACCAGCTGTATTATAGGGTGGTAATGCTGTGATGGAGAATGGGAGGCCAGAGCAATGGGCACCCAGAGGAGGAGTACAGTCCCGGGGAGAAGAGTTCAGACTCCAGGGATTGATAGACCTGAGTTTCAGTCCTGCCCTTACCATTTCACAGCTGTGTGACCTTGGGGAATTTACTTGACTTCTCTGAGCCTTATTTCTTCAGCACAGTGGAGTTACTAATAACTTGGCACTCAGTGGGTTATTGTAAGGATCAAATGAGAGAATGCATGGGAAAGTGCTTAGCAGGGTGCCTGGCAAATAGCTTACTATTTGCCAACTAATGGTAGCTAAAATTATTGTTGCTATTGTTATTGTTAAAACCAGTTTTGGATTGGCCTTCAGGGATGCTTCTGGAGTATTCCTGGGTAAGAAGGGCATTGTGAGGTGGGGACAAAGCTAAAACCTGCAGAAGAATACAGGGGCCCCTGTTCCCAGTGAGCCCAGCCTGGAGCTTTAGCTGGGCCACAGAGGTCACGAGGGGTTGGGATTTTGTCTAACGACTTGCCCAAATGCGCCCAGTAAGGGCAGGGGAGGCAAGAGGAGGCTAGCAGATGCCTTTGCTGAAAGATGGAGGGGGCTGTGGCCATGAGGGTACATCCCCCACAGGAGGGCCTGGCCCTCCTGCTGTGCCACACACACACTCCACCCATCCTTCAGGCCTTCTCCTAGGCCCATATTTGCACAAATGCCTGCCTCACTGCTCACTCCAGAACCTCAGCCAAGAGGCACTATTTTAAGCTCCCTGAACTGGAACATTGTTGGTGGGAACAGACCCAGCCAACAAGCTCCCAGTTCTCAAAAAAGGGAAAGGCCTGGGTGAATGGGCGGCCCCTGGGGTGTGCAGAGGGACCACCACATCAACATGACCCTCTGCTCAGGCCAGGCGCCAATGTTGCTGCTCCTACATGGAGGACAGTCAGAGAGACATGAGCTGGGGCAGGGCTCCCAGAGGTGGTCCTGTGCTCTGGTGACTGGGAAGACAAGGCCTCCCTTCTGCCCAGCACCCAGCTGTGAAAACACCAAGGATTGTGTTTCTGGGTTGCAGATTGACTCCACAATGGACCTGCTCCGTTGTTAATGCTTGGCACCCATAGAACCTCAGAGCTGGGGGATACCTTGTCCAGCCCCCACCAGTATAGGAGCCCTTTTAAAGCATCTTAGCTGGATACCTCCAGTATCAGAAGATCATTTCTTTCTGAGGCAGCCCATTCCATTTTCTAAAGCTCTGGTTGTTGGAAATAATAATTAAAATTATAAAATTTCTCTATTTTATTATGGAAAGTTCCCCTCCTGTGATACAATATAGGATGGTGGGAAACTGCAGACTTCAGAAATGGTGGTTGGATGGATACTTGCTTTGCTCCATACTAAGTGGCCATGCCCACCTTCCCCAGCCTTGATGAGCCTCGGTGTTCCCATAAACCCATTGCCGTCAAGTCAATTCCAACTCATGGCGACCCTATAGAGTAGAACTGCCCCATAGGGTCCCCAAGGCTGTAAATATGTACAGAAGCAGACCAGTACATCTTTCTCCCATGGAGCAGCTGGTGGGTTCAAACTGTTGACTTTTTAGTTGGCAGTCAAGCACCTAACCACTGCACCACTAGGGCTTCTAATAGGGTTGTTAAAATAGATTAATCCTTAAAATTATAGTTTGTCTGCCACATAACTAGTACTTAATATGTGGCAAGTCTGGGCTATTTTTATTGTAATTTGCTTCGGTTTTGTGTGTGCACGTGTTTGTTGTATGGTGTTTCTGTGGGGATATGTGCTATTCTTGCTTTTTGATTCTGAAGAGCCAATATAGGCTAATATTTAAAACCACAGACTTGGAACCAGAGTGACCTGAATCCCAGCCCCACTACACAGCAGCTGGGTCATCTTGGGCAAATGACCTAACCTCCCTGAGCCTACATGTCCTCAAAAGGGGAGGATTTAACTAGATAATGGGTTTTAAATGACTGCTATTATTTTATTGTACCCATTGTTCTTAGCTCTGCCCCATCAGGTTGCACAGAACAATTCTAGTCAGCCCAATTCTAGAACTTTCTGACTGCCAGAAAGTTCCAGTTATAGAATCAACTGCCCTGGGAAAGAGTGAGTTCCCCATCAGCTGAAGTATTTCGGCTGATTCAAGAAGAGGAAAGGTTTGGTGCTCTTTGGGTTTTAAAAGTTTCCTTCTAGCCCTGGGAGGTCCAAATCTTATGTCCAAGGCCACAGGCCCCCATATGGGGTTTTCTTGCTTGCCTTGACTTACCCAGACCTAGGGCAAGGATCAGTAGTTGGAAAATACGGCCCTGGTGATAGAAATGACGGTGGAGATTGAACAATAGAATTTTGCAAGACCAACCACTTATTCACTGCAAATACCTTTTTCAACAACATAAACAGCAACTATACACATGGACCTCACCAGATGGAATACACAGGAATCACATCAGCTACATCTATGGAAAAGGACGATGGAGAAGCTCAATATCTTCAGTCAGAACAAGACCAGGGGCCGACCTCAGAGCAGACCATCAATTGCTCATATGCAAGTTCAAGCTGAAGCTGAAGAGAATTAAAACAAGTCCACGAGAGCCAAAGTATAAAGCTGAGTATATCCTTCCTGAATTTAGAAACCATCTCAAGGATAGATTTGACACGTTGCATATTAATGACTGAAGACCAGACCAGTTGTGGGATGACATCAAGGACATCATACATGAAGAAAGTAAAAGGTCATTAAAAAGGCAGGAAAGAAAAGACCAAAATGGTTGTCAGAAGAGACTCTCAAACTTCCTCTTGAATGTAGAGTAGCTAAAGTGAAAGGAAGAAATAATGAATAAAAGAGCTGAACAGAAAATTTCAAAGGGTGGCTTGAGAAGACAAAGTAAAGTAGTATAATGACATGTGCAAAAACCTGGAGTTAGAAAACCAAAAGGGAAGAACACGCTCAGCATTTCTCAAGCTGAAAGAAGTGAAGAAAAAATTCAAGCCTCAAGTTGCAATATTGGAGGATTCCATGTGCAAAATATTGAACAAGGCAGGAAGCATCAAAAGAAGATGGAAGGAATACACAGGGTCACTGGACCAAAAAGAATTGATCATCATTCAGCCATTTCAGGCGGTAGCATGTGATCAAGATCTGATGGTAATTAAGAAGTCCAAGCTGCACTGAAGGCATTGATGAAAAACAAGGCTCCAGGAACTGACGAAATAGCAGTTGAGATGTTTGAACAAATGGATGTAATGCTGGAAGCGCTCACTCGTCTATGCCAAGAAATTTGGAAGATAGCTACCTGGCCAGTTGACTGGAAGAGATCTATATTTGTGCCCATTCCAAAGAAAGGTGATCCAACAGAATGCGTAAATTACTGAAGACTATCATTAATATCACACACAAGTAAAATTTTGCTGAAGAAAATTAAAAGCAGTTGCAGCAGTACATCAATAGGGAACTGCCAGAAATTCATGCCAGATTCAGAAGAGGACATGTAACGAGGAATATCATTGCTGATGTCAGATGGATCTTGGCTGAAAGCAGAGAATACCAACAAGATGTTTACCTGTGTTTTATTGACCATGCAAAGACATTTAACTGTGTGGATCATAACAAATTATGGCTAGCTTTGCAAAGAATGAAAATTCCAAAACAGTTGTGCACACGCAAAACCCGTACATAGACCAAGAGGCAGTCATTCGAGCAGAACCAAGGGATACTGCATGGTTTAAGTCGAGAAAGGTGTGCATGAAGGTTGCATCCTTTCACCATACTTACTCAATCTGTGTGCTGAGCAAATAATCTGAGAAGCTGGACTGCATGAAGAAGAACACAGCATCAGGACTGGAGGAACTCATTAACAACCTGCGATATGCAGATAACACAACCTTGCTTGCTGAAAGGGAAGAGGACATGAAGCACTTATTGATGAAGATCAAAGACTACAGCCTTCAGTATGGATTACACCTCAACATAAAGAAAACAAAAATCCTCACAACTGGACCAATAAGCAACATCATGATAAACGGATAAAATATTAATGTTGTCAAGGATTTCATTTTACTTGGATCATAATCAACACTCATAGAAGCAGCGGTCATGAAATCAAATGCCATATTGCCTTGAGCAAATCTATGGCAAAAGTCTTCTTTAAAGTGTTAAAAAGCAAAGATGTGACTTTGAAAACTAAGGTGCGTCTGACCCAACCATGGTGTTTTCAGTCACCTCATATGCATATGAAAGCTGGACAATGAATAAGGAAGGCCAAAGAAGAATTGATGCCTTTGAATTATGGTGTTGGTGAAAATATTGAATATATCATGGACTCCAGAAGAATGAACAGGTCTGTCTTGGAAAAAGTACAGCCAGAGTGCTCCTTAGATGCAAGGATGGTGAGACTTAATCTCACGTACTTTGGACATGTTATCAGAAGGGACCAGTCCCTGGAGAAGGACATCATGCTTGGTAAAGTAGAGGGTCAGTGAAAAAGAGGAAAACCGTCAAGGAGATGGATTGACACAGTGGCTGCAACAATGGGTTCAAACATTGCAATGATTGTGAGGATGGCGCAGGACCAGGCAGTGTTTCATTCTGTTGTACATGGGGTCGCTATGACTCGACGGCACCTAACAACAACAAGGCAGGAAGGGGCCCAAGGGAGCTTGTGGGGGACATGGAATAAACAGTCTGTCCCTAGGGCAGACAGAGGCGCCGGCCCCCCTGCCTACCAGCATATCCTCCCCTCAGTCCCAGGGGATGTTTATACTCTGGTCAGAGTTTACAAGACATCTGGATTTACAAGATCCAGGATTCTGACTTTTCCCCCAAGAGCTGTCAGCGTCTCCCCTTCTGGGTGGGTCTGCGTCTATTTTGGGTGGGAGGCCCCATCCTCCAATGGCAGCAGAAAAAGGGTCCAGCATGAGAAATGCTCTCTTCTGATCCACAGGCCCGCCACCCCGGTGGAGGAAGAAGCCTGGCCGGTGGAGGATGTGGGAGGAAAGGGTTGGTGTCTCCTGACTGTTTATGGAAAGGAGTCCTGGGAGCCAGTAGGGGGTGGGACAGGGGACTTCCTTTGCAACTTGGGTTCAAAAGCCTGCTCCCTTGAATATTAAACTAAAGACTGGTGATACTTATCAAAGTCTGCTTTAACTATTGGCTTCTGTTATTGGCTCAGATACTGCTGTTTTTGTTGTGGTTGTTTTGGTTAATATCTGTGTGAATGTGAATTTGTGGATCATGTTTTGTATGTGTATTTTGTTTTTTATTGTGATGAAGAGCCATCAGGTGGGAACGTCTTGTGGGCAGCGAACATGTGTTATTCACAGATGTGCCTCTCAGAGCCTGGCTCAGAAGCCTGGAGCCAGCTGGGACAAGGGCAGGATTTGCTGGGGAAGCAGAGAAGGCCCAAGAGCCACTCACTGCCCACCACTCAGGGGACAGGTAGCAACTCTGAAGACAGATCACATCACCCTTCAGCATGGAGCCTTGAATGCCACAGCAAAGCCCTCCCTCCAGAAAATAGCCTCAAAAAATCATAGGCTCTTAGGCCTGTGATGAATCCCATTCCTGGCCTCCCTGCAGAAGCTTGTCTCTGCTCTGAACCTGTTGGGAGATGATGTTGAGAAGTTACATCCCAGGTGATGGTTCATATATCTGCGTAGGATGGTATGTAAGTTCCTGTGAACTGTGACCTCAAGGTATGAGCCTTCTGGGCATGAAGAGCATTTGAGAGTTCTTGAGGAGGTTCATTCACTTCATTTGACAAATATATACTGAGCACCTACTAGTTACCAGGCACTGTTCTAGGCACTAGGCATACAGCGGTGAACGACTAAAACAGTTCCTGAGCTTATGTCCTAATAGAGGGTGCGGATGTAATGGTATCCATATTTCAGAACCAGCCTGTGGCTCAGGGACTCTTGCTGGGCCCCTCTCCTCTCAGTCTCCTGCACCCCCTGCAGCCGTGGGAACTCCAGATCTCCTGGGAAGCCCATGACCCCAGACCCTCAGGGCATGTGGAGGAAGGTACAATGTCTCTAAAATGTGAAATCTTGCCAAATTTCCATTGAAAGGTCGGTTCTCATAAATATTGTATCTGTGGGGGAAGAGGAAAGAATGGCTAGTGTGGAATCTGACCATTTCCAAAGTTTATTTCCCAGGAAAGAAGCCTTAATGAATTGTTCCAATATTAGAAGGCAGCTTCAACGTTTCTGGTCCTGAGAGACAGAGGTGGTCCAGCACTAAGGCCAATAATTACCTGATGGTAAGAGCGAGACCCCTCGCTTGTGTGTAGCACTTGACAGTTTGTAAAGCACTTTTACATCCATGACTTTATTTACTCCCTATGTCAACCCCATGTGAATATAAATCTCTATCTTATAGATGAGGAAACTGAGGCCCAGAGAAGGGAAATAACCTGCCCTTGGCCATACAGTGAGGAAGGAAGTAGGGGGCAGAGCTTGGGATGAAAAACTGGCCCTCTGAAGCCACTTCTGACCATGACCACCCACCCTAGCCTTTGCCCCAGCTTAAGGAATGTTCATGAGCATTGGACCTGGACAGTGGGAAGAGGTGGGTGGCCCTGCCACTAAGCAGCATACACAGAGTACCAAGATGCTATCCAAATTATGTCTGACATGGCCCGGCTGTGCTCTAGGGACAAATCTACATGGGAGGGAAATGTGTCTGCAAAAAGGGCTCAGAGCCAGGGGGACATGTGTTCTGAGTCAGCTCTGGTGAGAATTCAGGGGTCGGGCTGACCACTCTGTACCTCTCTCCCAGTAGTGTACTCTTGGAAAAGCCGTGCTTGTTTGACTCTTCAGTCTGGCTATCCCAGAGCTATGTTCATCATTTTTTCCTTCCATATTGGGATTCCCTTGCATTCTATCTCATTATCTCAACCACAAGGCTAGCTCAGACTCTGGCATTCCAGAATCATTTACAAATCTTCTTGCTTTTTTAGACCATTTCTTAGAATCTCAGGCTCAGTGGCCCATTTTTACAGACCATCTTGCTGGCTTCTCGTCAACAATTATTTTTTCCAGTTGCCATTGAGGGAAATGATTCCAATTCATGGCGACCACATGTGTGTCAGAGTAGAACTGTGCTCCATAGGGTTTTCAGTGGCTGATTTTTTGGAAGTAGATCGCCAGGCTTTTCTTCTGAGGCACCTTCAGGTGGACTGAAACCTCCAGCCTTCCGGATAGCAGCTGAGTGCTTTAACTGAGTGCACCACCCAAGCACTTCTCAATGATACTCCTACTAAATGCTCCTCAGCCTCTTGTTTGTCTCGACTTGTTTTAAATGTCTTCCTCCCTATTCCTTCCACTGCTGACTAGAGATTGTTCTTTTGAGACCATACAGAACAAAGCTGCTTTTTCTGCCCCATGACAAGCAGTACCAGTCAGGATAGGACAAGTTGTGCTGTAGTAACAAACAACCCCCAAAGCCTGGATGCTTAGTCCAGAAAAGTGATTTATCACCTCTGCTACATGTCCTGTGTAGGTTGGGAGTGACTCACCAGAATCACTTGAGGACATAGACTGATGGAACTTTATCACAATACTCACTTTCACAAGCACAACAAGATCAGAGGTTTGCAGACAGCAGATTCTTGTTGTGTTGGGTGTGGTCGAGTCGATTTTGACTCATAGCAACCCCATGTGACACAGTAGAACTGTCCCATAGGATTTTCTTGGCTGGAATATTTACAAGAGCAGATTACCAGGTCTTCCTCCCATGGTGCTGCTGGTGGGCTCAAACCACCAACCTTTTGGTTAGGAGCCAAGCACTTAACATTGTGCCACTAGGGCTCCTTAGCAGATTTTTAGAGGTTAAGAATAGATTCTGGAGTCTCCGCTGCAACCACATATTATTTTTGGGCAAATTCTTTCATCTCTTTAAATGTCAGTTTCTCATCTGTAAAATGAGGATAATAGCAAAGTATCAACCTCACAGGTTTGCTGTGTGGTGAACTGAGAGGATGGATGTAAACCCTTAGCACAGAGTCTGGTTCATGGTAAGCACTCAATAAATGTCAGCCATCATTGTATTAACATAATATTAGGTTAACATAATAGTGGCTACCATCCCCAAGCAGAACAACCTTGGTTCTTTCCACTGTTCACTTGTTGATGAGTCTGAATTCCTTCGACATTAAGGAGTATCTTTTTTTTTCCCCTCTAGTTATTTTCACATTATTTTCCATTCATCTTATCTCATGGAAGAGGCCCTTAGGGGTTCAAAGCTGAGACCAAAAAAAGTATATCTATGTGTCCTCCCAACCCCAACCAGATTTACCCAGCTCAGGTTTCATTGCCAAGTCCTTGTGAGGAGTCCAAAGGAGGGAGGTCAAATTTGGAAAAGAGTCCTTGCTTGAGGAAAAGTTCAAGGGTAGAGAGACACAGAAATCAACCTGTAGGAGCCCCTACATGGTGCAAATGGTTAACAAACTCGCTGCTAACCAGAAAGTTGATGGTTTGAGCCCACCCAGAGGCATCTCAGAAGAAACGCCTGCTGATCTCCTTCTGAAAAATCAACCACTGAATAAAAGAAAAGAAAAAAAAAGAATCAAACTGTAGAATGTCAGAATTGGAAGGGACTTTTAGAACAAACACATCCCATCATCTTCCCTCCTTTACAGGTGAAAAAGCAGAAGTCCAGAGAGAGAAAGGGACTGATACAATGTCACACAGCAAATCAGTGTCAGAGTCGGGACTAGAATCTACTTCCTTTAATCTTTTGGGGCTTTCCACGAACCACATGAGGGGACAACGTTCTTCACCATCAGGACCGGGTCGGGGGTCTCCTTGGCATTGTGGCTTGTCCTCATTTCCATGTCCTGTATTCCAGTGGAGTTGTAAAGTTAAGAACATTATAAACATTACCTTATTAAGGCCTCTTGGAAACCCAAGGTCACAGCTCCTCTGGGTCATGGGACATGAGTTGAGTACCCAGTGAACAAACAAAGGGTAACGTTACATTTTTCACTTGGTTTAGGAAACCTGGCTGCTAATTATAGAATTTGTTTAACAGTCCTGGGTGGTTTGTGAAGACTTGGAGTCAGCCTGCAATCCTGAGGGCTGGCTGAGGAGTGTCAGCCGGGGAGACATGGAACGGGGTGGGGGCAGGGAGGCTGAGAGGGGACCTCAGCGAAAAGGGGAAAGATGCAAACTCCATTTAAGCCAAGGCCTGGAGGAGGGTGTTAAGTATTTTTCCATAACCCCACCAACCAGGTTGCCCCCAGTTGGGATCATCTCTAACTCTTCTGTTACCATAACCCTTTCATACATGAGTGGTGAATGTGAATTCACTCTACAGTAAGAGATGAAACATACCACATTTTTCTTGCTGTCCATGTCAAATTAAATCCCCCTGCAACAGCAATCATTACTGGCAACCCTCTGCTCCCCTCTGAGGAGAAAATGGGCCAGGGGGCCATGCTCACTCTCCATGTCCATCACTACAGTTAAGCTCATTATCTGAGGAGACAAGTGGGGAGGAGGGTGGGTGGAGAATGGATCATTACGAAGGTCAAAGGCTGCCCGCACAGGGCACAGGGACTTTGCCAAGCCACTCCCAAGCCAAGAGGTTTAAGGTCCAGCCCATCTGCCTACAATTACATCCCCCTCCTCATTCAGGGCTCCATCTGCAAGTTAAGCCAAGGCCTCCACCACTCAAGGAAAATTTTCAAACCTGCACTAATGTCCCAAGACTCCCAAATCTCACAGCAGCTCCATCCCCATGTTAGCACAGAGGCATGCACATGCAAGCACATGCACACATGCGTACACACACACATGCACGCACACTGACACAGACACACAGACACACACACACTGCCCAAATTCCCTTGGACATCCCAGCTCTGTGCTTTCTTGAGGCCATTTGAGGCTTAGGAAAAACATTGGGAACTTCTATTTATTTTTACTTTTATCTTTTCTAACTTCTATTTGTATTTGTGTTAAAGAAGTGTATGTTAGTATGTTAGTATGCTACTCTATAGGATTTAAAAATAAATATTTGTTTTAAAATTTCATTTGTTTAAAATTTAGTTTTTTAAACAAACTGTTGTTTACTGATAGGGGCTTACAATCAAAAAAGTTTGAGAAGCCCAGGACCAACATTTTGAACTCAAAGCCTCTTAACTCTGAGTAGGGCAAAGGAATCTCCAGCCACCAGGATTTAAGAGTCCTTGCTTTCCTGATTTGGGAAGAGAAAGAGCCTCTCATCCTTCCTGATTGTTTCACATTCCGAGCAGCCTGGAGGTTTAGCCATGTGAAGAGATTGAACTAATAGCTGTAGAGGCAGGATTCAAACTCAGATCCAACTGGCTCCATAGCCGTGCCCTATCCCATTCAGTGTGGTGTGACATACAGATAATCAGTATGTATCTGTCCCCCCTCTGATGATGACTATCTTGCCCCAGCCTCTCATTCACTGCTTTTGCCCAGAGTAAACATGAGTACCACCACCCATCGGTCACTTTGTGACACTGTGGTGGCTTGTGTGTTGCTCTGATGCTATGATGGTATTCCAAATACCAGCAGGCTCACCCATGGTGGACAGGTTTCAGGGGAGCTTCCGGACTAAGACAGACTAAGAAGAAGGCCTGGTGATCCGCTTCTGAAAATCAACCAATGAAAACCTCATGGATCACACAGAATATTGTCTGATACTGTGCTGGAATACAAGCCTCCTAGGTTGGAAGACATTCAAAATACACAGTGGCCACAACAATGGACTCAAGCATATCAACAATCGTGAGGATGGCACAGGACCAGGCAACATTTTGTTCATTTGTACATGGGGTCACCATGAGTCAGAGTCAACTCCATGGCCACTAACAACAAGCACAAGTAACGTTTACCGAAGCTGCCGGGACTACATGGGGCTTGCTGCTGGCAGCCGTGGCATGAAAGGGCAGAGAGCAGTTTTGGAGCCCTCCACCCTATTGAGGTCTCTTCTGATGTCCCCTTGGTCAGCCCACCCCTTCCGGGCCCCATTGGTGTTCTAGGCCTCCAGTTTTGAACTCAAAAGGGAGAACTTCATGGAAATAGGAAGACCTTGTGGGACAATGCTGGATGGGGGTTCCCCGGAAAGTTCTCTAGAGCTCAGGTTTCCTCACGTGCAAAGTGGAGGTAGTAATTCCCACCTGTCTCCCTGCCTTTAGGATCCTGCCTTTGGGATCCTTGGGAGGATCCAGTGAGACAACATGGTGACAGGGTGGAGGGAAGAGGCTCTGTGAGCCAGGCAGCCACACCAGGGGAAGGGGCTGTTGGAGAGCAGTACCTGGGGAGGACACTCACCCTGGTGGTCCTGGGGCAGGTCAGGGAAGAGTGGATCCCTGATAAATCCCAGACCTCAGAGCTGGGGTCCAGAATTTCTCTTGCATGAGTCAGGAGATGGGCTGGTGATGAACCAGTGTCAAGGAAGACCTCGCCACCATCAAACACCTCTGAAATCACCTCATTGCTCACCTCCCTAACAACCAGGGTCAAACTGTTCATTCGTGCCCTCTCTCAAACAGAGAGAGAAGGATGTAGACTCATAGTCCTGGCCTAACAGGACTAGGAAGAGCAGGGAGAGAGCCTCCCAGGTTTAGAGGTGCTGAAAGTTTCAGCCGTTGGGGATGTCACCCAAGTGACTGTCTCCTTGATGTCCAAAGTCTCTTGCCTTTAATATCCAAATAAAATTACTTCAGCTCCCAACCCACATGCTCGGGAAAGTCCAGGAAATTCCTCCCTATCTCTTGAGTTTTAAGGGGACCTAAGTTTCTCCTAGGAGTCACTGGGTAGCATAACCGGTTAAGCACTTGACTAGTAACTGAAAGGTTGGCAGTTCAAACCCACCCAGAAACACCTCAAAAGAAATGCCTGGTGATCTTCTTCTAAAAGATCACAGCCATGAAAACCCTATGGAGCACAGTTCTACTCTGCAACATATAGGGTCACCATGAGTAGATATCAACCGGATGGCAACTGGTTAGTTTCTCCTGAATTAGTCCTTGGCACAGACTGCTTCTCCGTGGATGCCGGCTCCTGTCCAGAGCTCTTGTCTCTACAGCTAGCACCCACTCATTACCTACCAGCCCCTCTGAGCACCCGCTTCTCCATCTCCCAAGCACCATTCCTGGGAATGCAAGGCTGGAGGTATAGCCAGCCTTTCCTGAACTGCCGGTGGAGGAAGGGTGATGACGGCAAGCGCAGCATCACTGTTGGCTTTGCAGTCCTGTAGGTCACTGTCATTCCCCAGGGATTTCTCATTGGCCTTGTCTCTCCTGAGGCTCCAGGTTTCTACAGACCACCAGGCTTCCCCCTCCACAAGGACTTCCTCCTTTCTCCCCTTGCCCTGCCCTCTTCCCTGGTTCTCATCCCCCTACCCTCTTTCCCTCATGATACCTGAAAAAACTCAAGATTTGTTATTTAGGCCTCTTATACATCACTACTTGGAATGCAAATAGCTTACAAGCTCTATGGATGGGATAGGAAGTAATACATATCAAAACCGTAAATGCATAAGACCTTTGACCCAACGACTGCACGTCTCCGCATTTGTCCAACAGGGGCACCCCCACTGTGAAAATGCACAGGTGAACGTTCCCTTGTTAATCATTTACCTGCCATCAAAGGAGAATGTTGGGTTTGGACTGCTCAGGTAATAAAGGAGGAAATGGTGGTGGCAAGCAATTGGATATGGTTGGGAGAGGGACAATTATCTTTAAAAAATCCCAAAATAGTAAAAAATAATAAACAATTTTGGGTGGGACAGCCTTGTGGAGCAAAAAAGTTAATTACCAGCGAGTGGTACCAGGTTCTAGAGAGTGGTAATGGCTGTGAGCACCAGTGTTTGTTGAGGGACTTGTAGAAGATGGGACGCTTTGTCTGGTGGACATTTTGATTAGTTGTGGTTGTCACCCTATGAGTTAATGGAAGGCCTAGGGCTCCGACTTCCATCTCCTGGTTTCAGAGGCTCATGTGCTCAGTGGTGTGAATTTTTGCTAACTGCAAAATGACCAGGGATGGGGTAGTGGGTAAAGAGCGTTGGATTTATGTTGCGGATTTAGTGGATTGGCTCAGCAACCATTCCGACATACTTCTAGAGTACCTTCATTTCTGAAGTCTAATAAGCTGAAAACTACATTTCCCAGACTTCCTAGGGTTCTGAATGAAGGTCTTTTCCTGTTTCTTGCTGTAGCTGCTGGCAAGTGCCATCATGTGGGTTTTTCCACAGGAGTGTCCCATTACCCATCACTGGCCTTGAGGGTGTAGAGAGGCAGTTGGGGCAGAGGCAGAAGTGGCTTCCTGACCCCTGGATTCAGCTACAGCAGTGCGTTCTTAAAGTCAACATTTGAGTTGCTTTTCTGATTCCACCACTGTTTCCAGTTGCAGCAGAGGCAGCAGCTGCCCTGGCAGGATAATTCTGTGGTGTTGTTGTAGGAGTCATGCCTGGGGCACTGCCTAGAGCCCACTTCTCCAGCCTTTCCAACCATTGTGTAAACACCTCATTCCCTCTATTAAATCCTTTCTGCTTAAAATAGCAGGGGTGGTTTATTTGCTACAGTCGAACCCTCACCTGGCTGATACCACTTCATTAGACATTTAACACTACCATGTTACATTTTCAATTTCTCACTCTTGGCATTCATAAGTTCTAACACAAAGTAAGTTGTCAAACACTTGTTATGTTATATGTCATTTTAAAAATAATAGTTGATTGTCTTTTCTGATAGTAAAAACAATAAATGCTCAATGTAAACCAGAAAAAATCAGATACAGAAAACTATAAATAAATCAAAATCACCCAAATTCCCACCACCAAAGACAACCTCTGATATTACTTTGGTGCATATTTTTCCAGCCATCTAACAGTATTTTTACATGTACAGTCACATACACTGCGCATGTGTTACTAGGGTGTTCACTTGCGTGGTTCAGGGTACAATTAGTGTGGCCCAGTTGACCCTGAGAGGGGAAATGTTTAAGGCCCGCATGCAGGGGTAATAGCAGGGATATTAGTGGGAAGTCCAGACATGCAAACCAGTCACATTCTCCAAGATGCTTACCACCTTCCTCTTTGCATCCAGGGGTCCCATAGTCCTTACAAGTATCTTGGGGGGTTGGGGTGTCCAGTCCCATCCAGTCCTATGTCAATGCACTGTCTGTGGCAGAAGGACAGGAATGACTAAGCATATGCTGATCTTGGTGAGCAACATCCCAAGTTGTGGGTCAAGTCCACAACTCCCAAAGTGGTCACAGAGATGGAACCTCATAATCCCCCTAGACCAGGGAGGGCTTCAAGCCAACCACCCAGGACCCCTCCATGCAAACCTTTCCTATTTCCTCACAGTAATCACATGTCAGATGGGTCACAGAGATTTGAGGGGACTTGCTATGTCATTGTTTGTCCCCTACGACCATTCTTCCTTGGTGGTCAACACAAAAGAGTTTGTTACATTCTTCCCCCAGGACAATGGGAACACTGACCCTCCTCTGCCATTCCCAGAGACACCTCCCTCAGGCATTTCACAGTGACTTTTGTCCTGGTCTTATCTGTGCAGTAGACTAAGAGAGGAAACACACACACACACACACACACACACACACACACACACATTTAATCTCCAGCAGGGAAATTTAGCCACACACAGAGACGCATCCTTTTACTTAAACGGATTATACCATATACCTCCTGTACTATGTTTTTGTTTTTTTTGTTGTTGTTGTTTTTTGCTTTTAACTTCAATCATATGTTCTAGACAGACTTCCATGGCATAGCATGATGTTTTTAAGAAATTGATTTGATTACAAGGCAGGAAATTATAAGCACTTTGTCATGGATTGAATTGTGTCCCCCAAAAATATCTGTCAACTTGGCTGGGTCATGATTCCCAGTATTGTATAATTGTGTACCATTTCATAATCTGATGTGATTTCCTTATGTGTTGTAAATTCAGTCACTATGATCTAATAAGATGGATTAGCGGCAGTTATACTGATGAGGTATACAGGATTGGATAGTGTCTTAAAGCAGTCTCTTTTGAGATATAAAAGAGAGAAGCGAGCAGAGACACATGGGAAACACACCACCAAGAAAGCAGTGCCAGGAGCAGAGTGCGTCCTTTGGACCTGCGGTTCCTGCGCTGAGATGCTCCCAGACCAAGGGAAGACTGATGCATCACAAGGACCTTCCTCCAGAGCTGACAGAGAGAGAAAGCTTTCTCCTGGAGCTGATGCCCTTAATTTGGACTTGTAACCTACTGGACTATAAGAGAATAAATTTCTCTTTGTTAAAACCATCCATTTGTGGTATTTCTGTTGCAGTAGCACTAGATGACTAAGACGCAATTCATCACTAATTGTCTATATAGTCATCTCCCAGATTCAGACTCTTGATCAATGTAACAAAAGTTTTAAGCTCCTAGAATATGTAGGGCTTGATTTTTAACTCAGGGGTTATGCCCTTTGCAATTCATAATTGCCTCCCAGCTGATGGCCTCTGAGCTGTGCCTTTTGGATAGAATTGGTAGGAAGTCAATGCTGGAAGTTGGGAGAGGTTGGAGGTGAGAACATGAAGTGTAAGATAAAGTTCATAGGATCTCAGGGATAGAAGGGATTTGGCCAAATTGTGTCCAGCCTCTGCTTGCATTCCTCTAGTAACAGAGAGCTCACCACTTGACCAAGACAGCTCATTGTATTCTTGGGTAGCTTCACTGACTTAAAAGTTCTTCTTATGGGAATCTAAAATCCATCTTTCTATAGGTTCCAATTGTACTAATTCAACCTCTTCCTCAGGATGATCAACTTTTAGAGATATACAGGCAATTCTCCCAGGCCCCTAACTATCCTGCATGGGGTTCCCCTTCTTCCTGACTGCACACACCTTCTAAGAACACAAAACTCACCAATTCAAACTCACACCCATACCCACCTTCAAACAAGAGCACCACCTCTTCCTCTCCCAAGGAGCCTTACTCACACATACTAAGCCAAAGTCAAGTTAACTTGCTTCCCCCGGGAGTAGATGGCTTTCAAGGCTGCTTTTCCACAGTCTGGAAAAAAAGCCACTTTACACAGTGGTTCATGAGTGTAAACTACTCATAACTCCCACGAAATGGTATGGGCAGGAAATAGAAACAGCTCCCAAAATGTTTGAGACAGATTTATGGAGGCTGAGTCACAAATGGCTGCCACTGAGTTAGCCTTTGGAGATCTTGTGGTACTGGGACTCCTCCTTTCTTCTGATGTCCTAGGATCTGTCTCCAGGTCGCTTCAGTTCCTGATCTTGACCTCTGGTAATGGACTTTCTCATAACCCAGCCTGCTGGCCCACGGGCATAGCTGACTAAAGTGGTTGGCCAGGCAAAGAATTCTTGGCTATTGAAATGGTGGGTCTCTCCACAACTTGGCACTGGCAGTTTTTCTCTGCTTTTCTCTTCTGTCTTGACAAAAAAAAAAAATCTCTGACGTTTATGCTATAGTACAACTAACAGAAGCATAACTTAAATTTTGCAGTCTCCAAAATAGCTTTCACATAATTCTGATGGTTTTGTTGGGTGGGCTTTACCTTTACTCTGAGATCTGTTGGTGGCCCTTTGAAGTATTAAACTGGGACACTGTGGGGGTGGGGAGGCTAAAAGCCTTCCCCACCCTTGCCCCATCATCTCTTACTGGTAACCCAGGGTTGTGCTTATGAATGGAATCCATCTTTGTGGTCCAGGAAGGGAGGAGATAATATCAATGGTGAGTCTGCTATGTGTCAGGTTCTTGCACATGACTCCTAATAGTACCCAACATTGGCTGAACACTTACACTGAAGCTGGCACTGGCAAAACTGTTCATAAGCAATCCTGTGAAGTCAAGACTGTTATTCTCTCCATTCTACAGAGGAGGAAAGTGAGGTTCACAGAGGTTAAGTAAGGCCCTACTGGTGGGAAGTAGCAAAGGTAGAACTCGCACCCAGGCTGACTGCAGCGTCCCTGCTCAAACCATCCCCCAGCACCACATAATTTTCATGGCATTTCTGCAAGGCAGGCATTATTATCCCCATTTTACAGAAGAGAAGAGTGAGGCTCCAAGCAGCAGTTAAGTAGCTTTGCCCAGTCCTCACAGCTAGGAATTGGCAAAGGCAGGAACAAGCGCACAGGCCTCCCAACATCAAGAGAATTATTTTTTCAGAAGGAACAAAGCAGGGAGTGAGGACAGAGGAATTTCTGATTCTCTTGTTAGACTGGGAGTGCCCTAAGGTCAGATATGTCTGA
>NW_004444066.1:1749188-1810557 GCF_000243295.1 Trichechus manatus latirostris | reverse complement strand
CCCACACACTCCCCCAAACATACATAGCACGCCCCTCAGGCCACCTAGCCTGCCCCCAGAGAAAGGCATGAGACCATGCATGCTGGAGGGATCATGCAGCCAGCAGCAGGCAGCCCTGCAGCATCTGGCCCTGAAGGAGGAGAGAAACGGGGGTGGCAGTCCTATCTGAGCCAGGGGCCTGGGAGACAGCATCCAGCCGTCAGGGTCCAGCCAGCCTGGCCACAGAAGGGAAAAGCTCTGAGCAATGAAGGGCAGGAACAGAGGCGGCAGTCCTTGGTGCAGGGCACAGCTCACCACTGGGAGGAGCCCTTCGAGGACCTCTAAGCAGCAGCTCCTAATGCTGACCATGGTTCATGGGCACTGTGGGAGGCCTGGGGACACAGTCTCTGCCCAGGGGGGTCACACTCTCATGGAAGAACTAGACGACAGGCAAGTAAGCCAGTAGATATGTAAAATAAGCACAGCTCGTGGCATGTTCCGGGAAAGAAACAGACGGGGGTGGTAGAGAATAACGTGGCGGCCAGGGGAAAGCTTCTCTGAGAGGTAATGTTTAAGTTGAGACCAGGAACAGGAGAAGGAGCCTGCTATGGGAAGCTCTGGAGAGAGGGTAGAGAGAACTGCAAGTGCAAAGGCCCTGCAGCATGAAAAACACTAAGGAATCTCTAGGAGACCAATGTGGACAGAGCATAATGAGAAATGGGGGAATATGGTGAGATATGAGCTTTCTCAGTACTACAACTGCAGGGGAAAGAGCCAAGCAGGGCATCCAGGGGCTCTGGATTCAAATCCATACCCTGTCGAAGCCTCAGTGGGTGACTGAGGCAGGCCATCTCTACCTTGGGGCTCTGGGCCTCCGTTGCACAATGATGGGGTTGGCTCCCAGGGTTCTGGCTTTCGGAAGACAGGAATATTTTCTTATGGCATCCAGTCCCACCATTCCTATCACCCCCTGGACCCCAGGACTGGTGTCTTTCTCTCTGGGGGTTCCCAGAAAAATCTTAGAACTCCCACTCTAGTCCTGGGACAGAGGGGCTGAAACGGAGGAAGGAAATTCTCACATACAACTTTCTCCCAGGGAGTTTGCTCCTGTTCCCAGGCTGACAACTGACAACCCTCAGAACTCTGTCCCCCACTCCCTTCCTCCTCCTCTCCCTCCTCCTCCTCCTCCTCTCCCTGTCTCCCTCTCTCCCCCCACCCCCTTCTCCGGCTTAATGACTTCCACATGGGCCTCTGGCGGCCAAGCCTCCCCGCATTGTCTGAAATCTCCAAATTTAGAAGAAATATGAAAATTGTCAACCACTCCTTCCTTAGGGGGTAAAAGCAACATTCGGCACCAGGGGTAGGTCAAGGCGAGGCAGTCACGTGGCAGGCACCCGGGCCAATGGGGGGCCTTCAGGAGGACTTGGTACCCGCCTCACCCCAACACCGGGCTCGCCTCTTCAGCTCATATAAGGTAAAAGGCAGAGAAGCCTCTGTGGCCCGAGAGCCGCGGGCAAGGGGCTGAGGGGAGGGGGGCCCAGTGCCAGCCGTTTAAAAATGCCCCCGTGCTATGAGGGGTGCCAGAGGCCGGGTCAACTTAGTTGAGAAGCAGTGACACCCCAACCATCCCCCCAGTGGGCTGACCCCAATCTCCGGGCCACAGGGAGTCACCCCTGGACCAGGCTTTAAGAGAGGTAAGACACGGGTGCATGAACGGGGGCTTCCGTGGCCTCCTCTCCAAAGGGATGCTGCGTTCTGGGTTCTGGCCTTTGCTTTCTTGCTAAACAGCTCTGTGCTCTTTGCTTCTCTGAGCCTCAATCTCCCCATCCCTTTGAGCCCTGACCCGCTCTAATTCTGAGATCCTGTTGGCTTTGAAGACTCCTTGTCGCTGTGGTTAAATGCAGGGGTAGAGGAAGTGGACAGAGTTAATGTCCTGCAGCCCGAGTTTCACAGCCACACCTGAGTCTGGGGCCAGTTTCCCTGGCTTCTCGTAGACAGTGCTTCTTCCTTCTATGAGGTTTTGATTTCACAGCTCCAAGAGCCTGGGGCTCCTGGCAAGGAGACTGTTTTCAAATAATGTCTTCAAGAAACAAAGCTGGGGGGAGAAGCAATGTTAGCTCAGGATTGGGAATGGAGTCGTGAGGACCCTGCAGGCAGAGAGGCTGGGCAGGCTGGGTGTCCGCTGCTCATGAAGGCACTGGCTGGAGGGCAGAGCACTGGGCCTAGCACTCTGCCACTCATTGCCTGGCTGTGTGGCCGTAGGTAGGCGCCTTGCCCTTTCTGGGCCACGGTTTCCCCATCTGTACAACAAGGCAGTTGGCTCAAAGTGGTCACAATGTGAGATGTGGCTTCTGAGCCCTAATCAAGCCTGAGGGGTGGCCTATGGTAGGAAATTACCCCCAGGGCGTCCTTGGGCTGAGCCTGCCCTTTGACCCTGGGCTTAGATGCCTGAAACCTGTAGGAGTTTTTGGAGGTTGAGCCAGAAATGATGGAGAGGGGATTGACGGGCCCCTGACTGCAGCCTGGCCCAAGAGAAGGACCAGCCTACAGCCCTGTGGCCGCAGGGTGGGCCTGGCCCCCCAGTGTAGCCTCTGGTGAGGAAGGGGCTCTGTTCCAGGTGGCTGCTGGGAGGCTGATCGCTGGATTCAGTGTCACAGGAGGTACATGACCCTCAGAGCAGCATGGGCAGAAAAAGACAGCAGAGGGCTCCAGGGGGTGAAATGGTGGGGCCAGGGGACTCGGAGGAAGGCAGGAGACTTCTGAGGCATCTCAGGAGGCAGGCCGGGTGGAGGCAGGGGCTTGGGATGGGGGCTCAAAGATATGCAGGCAGCATCCCAGTCACCCTCCTCTGAACACACTGTGGACACATCTGGGGACCAGAACATAACACAGTCCTCCAGCACCAACCTACCCAGCACCCTCCTCTCTCCCATGCTGGTGACACAAGGCCTGAGACCATCGTAGTCAAAAAGGAGATTCTTGTCCCTAGGTGGTGCAAAAGGTTAAGACACTTAACTGCTAACTGAAAGGTTGGAGGTTCAAGTCCATGCAGAGGCACCTAGGAAGAAAGTTCTGGCAGTCTACTTACAAAAAATCAGCTATTGAAAACCCTATGGAGCACAGCTCTACTCTGATACCCATGGGGTCACCATGGGTTGGAATCTACTTGACTGGTACTGGTTATCTTGCCATAGTGCTTGGTCCCTTCTCTTCCTTTAAAAAGGAGACTCTGGAATCCAACCATCTGGGCCCAATTTTGGCTTGGTCACGTACTAGACAAGTGACCCTGGGTGAGTCACTTACCATCTCTGAGCCTCAGCTTCTTCCTCTTTAAAATAGGTACAGTCTTGGTTCTGACCTCACATGGTTGTCGTGATGAGTGCAGGATATATAATTGGGACCAGTGTTATCTAGTGGTTAGATCCCACACCACTTGTGGGCAAGACGACCTTAGTTATATCTGGAAAGAAATGGGAAAAAGACCTACCTGGCCAGGGAGCACCTGGAGTTTCTAGGGAGAGAAGGACAGGGTCTGGGAAGAGGCAGGAGGGTGAGTCCGGAGGTCAGAGGTTCCAACTAGTGGTTACGGGACACAGAGGAGGAATCAGCATAAAGGGCTAGATGAGCTTTCACTCCCTTCGTTACAGGGAATGTGTGGGCAATGCGTTTCTCAAAGTATGGTGTTTGAATCATTCCGTACTCATCTACTAAAAGGGAATCCTGAACGGGGCCCGGGAATCTGCATTACAAATTCCCCAGGTAATTCCCCTGCACATGAAAGTTTTGGAAATTCTGTGATGTAGAGCAGCCTGGGACCCTCACAAATGCAGCCGAGGCAATTGAGGCCACTGTTACAGGTCACACAACAAGATGATGGCAGAGCTGGAATACAACCCAGCCCGGGACTCCATAAAGTCATGTGAATAAGAATTATATTGCTATCATTGGTGGAGCACTTATGATGCTCCAGGCAATGTGCTAAGGTCTTTATATGAATTCATTTATTTAATCTTTGCAACAACCATGTGAGGTAGGTGCTGTTATTCCATTGTGCAGATAAGGAAACTGAGGTACAGTGAGGTTAAGCAGCTTGCCTAAGTTCACACAGCTCGTGAGCTGTTAAGCCTAGGCATATGTGCCGGCTGCCCCAGCTCCTGCCCTACTCCTCTGCCACCCAAAACTTCCTCTGGAGCCTCCAGTGTATCTGGTGGAAGGGGTAGAATATGTATGGAGGGCTTCCCAGGAACCAGGCACTGGGCGAATCTCCCAGGTTATCATTTAGTCCTCCCAGGAGTGAGGTAGGAATCAGCATCCTTCTCATCACCCCCAATTGTATAGAGAAAGAAACCCCTTCAGGACCAGAAGTTTACCCAAGGATATACAACCAGAAAGTGGCAGTGGGGGTACTTGTACCCAGTCTGTCCAACACCAAAACATGTGCTCCTAGCCTGTGATGTGATGAGTAAGCCCTCTTTATAGAGGAGACTGAGCTGGAGGGTGAACTCATCTTCTCCTTCCGAGGCCACTTCTATCTCTTCAGCGCCGCCACTGCCCCTCAGCCGACGGAGTTTGTCGCTGATCCCTTGGAGCCATGCAGAAGCTGTTTGGATAAAGCCAGCCCTTTCCCAGCCCAGTCTGTTCCTGGGAAGCACTAACACATGTAGCCTCAAGGAAGAGGAAGCGCCTAGGCCTGGTGTCTCCACTGACCTGCTCGAGGGGGCTGGAGGAGACAGTCTCCGAGGCCCTCAAGGCCAGGCTGGTCTGGGCTAGGCCTGGGCCTGGACCCTGCCTCCTCCTGCAATTTTCCAACTAGACAGTCACCAGGGCTCTTTCAAAAGGCCATAGTAATGGCTATTTCTGACTGTTGTTAAGTTGAACATTTTTGTACATCTTTCCTGGTGCACGTGAACCAGAGTTTCTCTGGCGTTAATACCCAGAGTGGAATTGCTGGGTCATAGGGGGCAGGCCAGTCAACTTCACAGGGAAGCCCCAGATTAGGTTCCAAAGTGATTGCTCCCTGCAGCAGTGTCTGAACTCCTGGGTAGCACTTGGAATTATCAGACTTCTTGAGGCATTTATGTTACACATTTTATTTTGTATATAGCAACTTGGTATAATTTAAAAAGTCAAGAAAGAAAATAGAAATAAAAGTGCATGCATATTTTCTACAGGATGACACAGCTTCTGTCCACGTGCGTGTCTACAAATCCACCCCACAAGCCAAGTTGCAGAGTGCTGTACATCTCTGATACTTACGAAGGCTCTGGGGTGGGCATGGCATCGTCCCCAGGTCCCTCCCCCAGCCAGCAGTGGCTCAGTGACCATGTTCCAGTCAGAGGTCGCCTGCAGGGTAATCTGCAGGAATTCCGGGGAAAGAGCCCACGCTGGCTGCCACTTGTCACGGCCTGTCTAGACAGGCCCCACGGGGCCTCGCCACACATCTCAAGAGCAAGGCAGAGGCCAGCCCCCTTCCTGCTTGCAAAAGAGGCTAGTTAGCAGCAATGTTGCAGAATCAGGAAACTTTTCTCCCAATAAAAGCATGCCTCGATGCAAAGCACAATTCACCCACACTTGCGGGTCGCCCACGGAGACCATCTCATCCAGGCCGCTTCTTGAACAGATGAGAAACTGAGGCCAACTCCAGAGCTAGGGGACTTGCAGATGTGGAGTGAATTGCTGTGCCTAGGTGATGAGGGGGCCAGGTAGAGGTCAGAGCCCTGCAAGGGTGGGGCTAAGACACATAGGCTGGTGAGTAAAGGGGTCGGATGGGAGCCAGGGTGCCTGGGTTTGAAACCCAGTTCTGCCTCTTAGCAGCGGTGTGACCTGGGACATTTTAAGGGCTCTGTGCCTCAGTTAACGCATCCCTAAAATAGGAATGATAAGAGTACCTGCTTCATTGGGTTATCGAGATGTTGTCTGGATCAAATGAGTTCAAACTCATGCAGCCCTTAGAACAGTGACTGGCGCAGAGTAAGTGCTCAATAAAAAATAACTGCTAATGATGGAAAGGAGCCCTGGTGGCACAGTAGTTAAGAGCTGGGCTGCTAACCAAAACGTCAACAGTTCGAATCCACCAGCCGCTCCTTGAAAACCCTATGGGGCAATTCTACTCTGTGCCGTAGAGTTGCTATGAGTCAGAATTGATGCAACAGCAACGGATTTTAATGATGGAAAACTTTGGGAATGGATAAGGGTGATGGTTGAACATCACAATAAACATAAGTTAATATCACTGAGCTATATCTGTGAAGGGAGCCCTGGTGGTGCAGTGGTTAAGAGCTACATCTGCTAACCAAAAGGTCAGCAGTTCGAATCCACCAGCTGCTCCTTGGAAACCCTATGAGGCAGTTCTACTCTGTCCTATGGGGTCGCTATCAGTTGGAATCGACTCGATGGCACCTAACAACAATAACAACATACCTGTGAAGAATGTTGAAATGGCAAATGTTTTGTCACAAATATATTTACAACAATTAAAAAAAAACTGCTAAAATGTGATATTAAAGATAGCTTCTTTAGGAGAGGAGGAGATGCCATACTGAACTCCAATTCTTCTTAGGATTTAGGGGGATAGACTGCCCTTGTTCCTTCAAAAATAACAGTTGCCATCTCTTAAGTCTTCCCAGGTGCCAGGCCCTTTGCCAAGCACTCTCTGAGGTAAGTACCATCATCCCTCTGGAAACCTAGAGGCTCAGAGAGGTTTGGTAGTTTGCCCAAAGTCACCAACTAGGACTCGAACCCAGGTCTGGATGACGCCAGAACCACCCATGCTCTTAACTGCTACACTCTAGCACCATCCAGGTGAGCCTGTTAGCAAGAACTTGTTCTGGTTCTGACCTGCCTTATAGGGTCAACCTTTGGCATTTGGAGGCGGGTACCGTTTGAAAGGCTTCCTGCTAGACTATTCTTTCTGGATGCCTCCTTTTAGAGTAGACCTTGTCATGGTAAGAGCAGAGGCAGAGGCCCCCCTCCACCACCCCCGGCTCAGGGGCAAAGATACCAAACAGACACTGGCAAAACATTTTTTTCTTGACAACGGGCACCCTTGGTGTGGGCTGTTGCCCTTGGGCTCTGTCAGTCCTGGGCTGTCCTTGACCCACACAACCCCTCCAAGGTTTGAGGAAGGGGAACCTGCTGGACCAAGGCTGGAGGAAGCAGCCCCACCCCGTCTCCTCCCCTGGAACTCATGCCAGCCACAGGCCTAGGCCCACTCCTCAAAGACCCCTCCTCTGACTTGACTGTACTCCAAGGGAGATAGAAAGCCCACACCACTGAATAACAAAGCTCCAAAGCTTAATGGGGACACTGCTCAGCTGCCATGAGCTCCCATCCCACACCCTCCTCTTCCTCCTTCAGGGAGAGACAGGATGGGGGTCAAGTGGCCGTGACAACCCCCCTCCCCGCCCCCTCCACAGCTGGGCTCCAGGCTCAGGGGCCATGAGCAGAGTGGGGCAGGGCCTCTGGTCAGCCTGCCCAGGTTCTGCCAGACCTCAGGCACGGGACCCCACAGCCGCATGGAGTCTGAGGGCTTCTGCAGAGACAGCCTGAGCAAGATGGGGAGAAAAGGAAAGAAACAGGCTAAGACTCTCACTCTGCCTTGCAACCCACACATTTGGGTGAGTGCGCCGGCTCTCTGGGCCCTTAAAGACTGTGATGCTCCATGATATGAGATTGTCTCATTTGTGATGGTGGGTGCCCAGACTCTCAGAATGGGGGAGCCTGTGGGTGATCGGAGCAGCAGGGGTGCACTTCGGATGGACAGAGAGGAAATGAGGTGGCATCCCATGTGGAGAGCTCTGTGTGCAAAGGTGCGGAGACGGGACTGGGAAGGCACTCTCAGGAGAACAGAACACAAGCCCATTTGGCTGGAACCTAGGGCTGGTCTAGAAGCTCCATGAGGCGTGAGGCTGGCAAAGTCAGGAAGCTTTTATTGTGGAGTGGCTTTGGTAACCAGAAACCAAAGCCCCACAAATTGGGAAGAGTCCTCCCTGGTATCTGTCTGTCCCTTGGAGGGAGTCCCTTTCTTTAGCCTGTTTGTTCTCTTCTCCCCAGACACTATCAGGTCAAGAGCCCCAGTGCAAGGGAGAGACCTGAGAATCTAGGCTTCATGCAACTCTGAGTTGCTAGGCGATGGGGAAAGGAGACATCAGAGTGGGATCAGGAAAGGCAGGAAGCCCAAAGTGCTGCAGTCACCACCTTCAAACCTCTAAGGAGGTTTCTGGGAAAAGGGACTTGTTCTTTGCAGTCCCAGAGGACTAGGCATAAAGCCCCAGAGAGGCAGATGCCAGCGCAATATTAGGAAGGTGTCTTAGTCATGTAGTGCTGCTGTAACAGAAATACCACAAGTGGATGGCTTTAACAAAGAGAAGTTAACTCTCTCACAGTTCAGTAGGCTAGAAGTCCAAATTCAGGGAGCTGGCTTCAGGGGAAGACCTTCTCTGGAGGAAGGTCCTTGTGATGCATCTGTCTTCCCTCGTTCTGGAAGAATCTCAGCGCAGGAACCAAAGGACACGCTCTGCTCCCCGCACCACTTTCTTGGTGGTATGAGGTCCCCAACTCTCTGCTTGCTTCCCTTTCCTTTTATCTCTTATAAGATAAAAGGAGATGCAGGCCACACCCCAGGGAAACTCCCTTTTCATTGGATCAGGGATGTGACCTTAGCAAGAGTGTTAAGATCCCACCCTAATCCTCTTTAACATAAAATTACAATCACACAGTGGAGGACAACCACTCAATACTGGAATCATCGCCTAGCCAAACTGATACACACATTTTTGGGGGGACGTAATTCAGTCCATGACAGGAATCTCCAGTAGTCTGTCCGAAGAGAGACCAGGTGATTGATAAGTACTGAGCTCCCCATCATCAGACATATGCAAGCTTAGCAGGGACACTCTAAAGAGGAGTTAAACATCAGAGGAGGTCGAGCCTCATGGCCTTTCCCATCACCAGCCTGGGACTTGACTTTACATCCCTAGCCGCCTTGGGACAATCTTACAGGGCTGAACCTCCTGCTGCCTGCTGCCAGATTCCCAGCCAGGCATGACATCAGTTCTGCCCCAACTTTGCACAGGGGCCTCTCGGGACCCTCTCTCCCTCCCACTTCCTTCCATCCCTTCTGGCCTTCCCAGGGGATGCCAGCCCTGACAAGAGAGATCTGGGGCCTAGATATGAGACTGAGGTCCCGAGGGAACACCCAGTTTATGGCCTTTTGCTCAGCAGGAATGAGGTAGAGGAGGCGAGGGTCCCAGAGAGCCCGGTTCCCACATTCCACAGCGTCTGCATGGAAATTCCAGGAGAGTCACAGGGAAGCTTACGATTTATAACCAAGATGCTTTATTTTTTCCCCCTTCTCTCTCCAGTCCCATCCTTTCCCCACTCCCCTGGTGGTGGGCGGGATGTCATAGGAGGTTGGAAAAGGAAAGCAATCATCCTCGGAGGGCTGAGTCACGGAAAGACTGGGGGTGGGCACAGGTGGGAGGGAGTTCATACAGTGCTTGGGGATGTGGCAGCCACGTGGGAGTGGATGGAGAAAAGGGAGAAGCCAACGGGATAGCCAGGCCTGGTGAGAATCCCAGGACAGTGGGCATGAATATTGACCAGACCAGTGAGCATCCCTGGACACTCAGGACCAGAATGTCCTGAGCCTGGGGTCAAGCTGGGGTCAGAGAGTCTGCCCAGAGGTTCCCAGAATAAAGACAGAGGACCTTGGGATTGGGGCTTCCAGGAACCTTGAGCAATAGGTCCACACCTCACACCAGCTGTAGAGCTGCAGAGTATTATTATTATTGCATCTCATTCACCCTGGTGACTCTGGATGATGCTTAATAAATATTCCTGGAACTGAATCCTAAACTCAGAGCATCATAGCCTTTTAAGAGCTGAAAAGAACCTTAAAGAGCATCAAGGCCTATCTCCTCATGTTATAGACGCAGAAACCAAGGCCCAATGACAGAGAAAGACTTGCCCAAAGTTGCACTGCCAGAGAGTGGCCGCCTGGCCCTGAGCTTCCTTCTTTGCCTCTTTCCAGCCTTCTAGCCATAGATGGAAACTATGGTATGCTTCTCGCAGCCAAGGACAGGGTGACAGAGGAGAGGCGGGTGCCCAGCCACAGGGTACTCAGAAGATGACAGCTTGTCTTGAGTTCTGGCTGTTCTGCCCAGAAGGCCCCTCTCATAGCCAGAGGAGGTTCCCAAAACTGTTGGCTGCTGCTGATGAGAGGCCTCCTACAGAGGAAATAGCTCAAGGCTAGGAACCAAACTTGGTTCTATTCCTGGCTCTGCCTCAACTCTCCACTTGACCTAGAGCATGACCTTGAGTATGAGGTCCTTTTACGTCTTAGTGTATACACTGAGAGGCCGGGCACAACCAGCTTGGACAGTCAAAGATTCCATCCATGATCTGCCTCCTAACCTCCAGATCTGCTATGGGGCCTCCTCTCTCTCCATCTGGATCCACCTTAGCTTTTGTCTACCCAGCTCGGGTACAAGAAGAAAACAACAGCCTCAGGATTCCCCTCTGCCTGGGGACCATCTGCTAAGCCCGAATTTGGTCTCCCAGCCTTCAAATTCGCAGAAGGGCAAAGAGCTGGGAAGGCCTTTAAGCTCATCTCAGTGAGGGAGTCTGAGACCAGAGAGGTTCAGCAGATTGCTCAAGGTCAGGCAGCAAGTCATGGGCAAATCTGGAAGAAGATCTCCGGTATCCTGACTCCCAGACCAGTGCCCTTTCCACTGAGCACACTATCCTTCGGAATAACAGGCACATAAGCCATCTTCGTGTGAGGACCAGTTTACCCCCCGACTCCAACCCCTACACAGGGAACCTATCATCTCTTCCCCTCTCTGGGATGCAGTTTCCACATCTGTAAAACAGGGAGATGGGTAGACCAGATGTCTGTAGGAGTCCTTCCATTCAATATTGGGATCCATTAGGACCCTAGGGTTTTTCAAGGTGGCCTCTGCTGACCTCCACCTCAGCCCTTTCTTCACAGAGCATGGGGCTACTCAGGTCAAGAAATCCCACCAAGTCATGACTCCCGTGCGGCCCTGGCCCACCCCAGACAGGGGGGCTGGGCTTCATCCAGAACTGCAGGCTCCAGCCCAGCTCTCCCCTAAGAGGATCTGGATTTTTTCTTACCATAAAAGGGCAAGCATGCCTCACTCATCCCTGCTGCCAGCTCTGTGAGGGGAAAGGCTGAGCTATTTTTAGAAACCTCAAGGGTTTGCTCCTGAACTCAAGATGGAGCTTGTCTGAGCCTCCTCCCTGGGTGCCCCCTCCCCATCTTCACCCACCTTCTCTCACTCTTCCTCCCTCTTTGTCCATCTCTTCCTTTGCTTTTGCTTCCTCTCTATCTCTGTCTTGCTCTCACTTGTCAACCCATCTATCTCTCTTCCTTCTTTCCCTGCCTCTCTACCCATCACTCATTCCTTTTCTTTCTTCCTTCCCCCTCACTTCCCCCTTCTCCTCAAATCTTTCCATAGGCAGCTCCCCTCTCTCCTCTCCTCCCTCAGATCCTTTTTTTTTTTTTTTTTTTTGGTATTTGGAGAAAGTAACACATCTGCACCCCCACCTCCTTCTTAAACACTATTTACAACATAAATTCCAAACATCCGCCATCTGGTTCTAGGAAGGGCCAAAAGATATTTGAAGAAGGAAGTCATGATTATTCCATCTTCAAAGCCAAAGGAACTTAAAGGCCCTCCTCTCTCCTGCCTTCCTCCAGGGGCCCCTTTGTTAAGACCTCACCGATTATGATCCCTCAGTGAGTAAAAGGCTCAGGACATTTGCTGGAATCCGGCTGGGCCTCTGACAGGCTGCATCACTATGAGCTGGTGGCCTTTCCTCCCCATGCCTCAGTTTCCTCATCCGAACAATGAGTGTGAGACTAGAGTGCCTCCAACACTAATGGTCTATGACTTCAAGTCCTGGTTCAGAAAATCCCACCTGGTCTGGGTCTCTGGGGTCTGCTCCGGGTTGAGGAATGAGGGGTGGGATGGGGGGATGGGGGCAGCCGGGAGAACTCCCTCTTCAACCCCTGATGCCCCATCTCCTCCCTCTTCCCTGGAGGTCCATGCAAACCACTTCCCTTCTTTCACACTCACACTCACACCAGTGGGATGCGGTGCGTCCAACACCCCCACTTGCCTGACCTGGGAGGACCCTGGACACCATTGAGTCCAGTCCCCTCCCACCACATGGTACAAATTCAAGCCCTGAGACCCAGAGACAGGAAGACACTTGTCCACACTCACACAGTAATCACAAGACACCTGGTGCCTACCCTGTCACTCTTCTGAGCCAACACATTGCAGAAAGAAACAAAATTTGAGTTCTCCAGAAGGCATCTTCCAGCCTTAGCAAAACCCTTGGGACCCTGGAGGTCCTAGTTCTTTGCAAAGCAGACAGGACTGAAGGGAGTATCAACTCCTTTATCGTGGTGTTTTTTAACAAAGCGACAGGATGCAAGGGAGAAATACTGCGGGGCAGAAGTCGAACAACCACCAAAATTAGAAGCCCCCTAGCTTCCGGACACATGCAGCCCCTAACAGGGCCCAGACGGCCTTCTCTTATACTGAAATGCTTTCTCTGTTCATAACCGCTTCTCCATGAAGACTAACACACACCTGGCAAAACACCATGAGATACTGACTCGGGTTGTCTCTCTGTAAAAAGGGCTCCATGAATAGTCTGCTCTCGTAGGGGAGCCATGAAAATGCAGGTTGACTGCTGGGAGCCAATCCCGACCCTGTTACTTAGGCGTGAGATCTTGAGTGAGCGCTGCAACCTCTGGGAGCCTCTGTTTCCTCATCTTTAAAGTGGGGAGAAGAATGGTGCCTCACTCATAAGTGATTGTAAGGGCCACATGAGCAAATCTATTTAAAAATAAAGCATTTAGCCCCTGTGGGGCCCATCAAAGTACCAATGTGTTAGCTATGGTTATCATTGTAGCATGCCCAAGGGTGCCTGGTACACGGTAAGCCAGATTTAAAACAAAAAACAAAAAAAACAATTGCTGACAAGCGGACTCCTACTTACGGTGACCCCATGTATGTCAGAGTAGAACTGTGCTCCACAGGGTTTTCAATGGCTTATTTTTCAGAAGTAGATTACCAGGCCTTTCTTTCGAGGAGCCTCTGGGTGGACTCGAACCTCCCACGTTTTGGTTAGCGGCTGAGTGTGTTAACCGTTGGCACCATCCAGGGACTCCAACAACAATAATAGCTACCACTATCAGGCTTGGAGTTCCTGGGTAGTGCAAACGGTTAATGCACTCAGCTGCTAAGTAAAAGGTGGAAGGTTCTGGGGCCCTTTTCTTTCCTTCGCCTCCCTTTCCCCTGCATCTCTCTCATTTTCCTCCTCAAGCTGCATTCCCAGGACTTGCTCAAAAGTCCCCGGCAGCAACCTTCCCTGGGGAGGAAGTAGGGAGCGTGTGAGGTTGCTGAACTCAGCTGAGCCATCCAAGGGGTGGGAAGGCGCTCTGGGAACAGGGGCCCAGGGCAGTCGCATCACCCCACACACTAACCCCCACCACCACTTCCACCTCTTCTCTGGATGCCGCTTCAGACCTTTGCCCTCAGCTTTCTCCCTTCAGCTCTTCCTCCCACGCCTGGGCCCTGTTCTAATAGTGAAAATCACAGCTGTTTTTGTGGTCTCACTACATGCTGGGCACTGTGCTTTCACTTGACATCTACTCACTGATCTTTACAAGCAAGACTATGAGGTCAGAAGCCTCTGAGGCTCAGAGAGGTGAAGCTACTGGCTCTAGGTCACACAGCTAGGAAACGCTCGAAGTGAGATTTGAAGGCAGTCTGTCTGACTCCAGGGCCCATGTCTTCTCTAGTCTTTCCAAACCTGCCATGGAAACCCTAGGGCTGGTGACCAAGGAGAGCAAAGGCTGCATGTAGCACGAGCACATGCATGGGGGAGCTGTGGGCAGGGGAGTCCCTGTAGAAAGAGCCAGTGTGAGCACGACTTGTGTGCTTGCATGGAACACCACCTCAGCCCTGTTTCCACTGCGGGCCATCTGGCTCACAGATGTGGCCTCGTTCCCAGCTCCTTGTGTTTCTTGGAAAAGAGCAAGGCCAGGAGAGGGCATGGGGCTTTTGCAATGACGACATGAACTTTGTTTGTGGTCACCCCGCCGGCCCTGCTCACACTCAGAAGTCAGCTGGGTTGAGCATGAGGAGCCCTGGGTTCAAGTCCTGCGTCTGATACTTTCAGCAGATGTCCCTGGGCAAATTACAGAGCCTCTTTGTTGTCATAGTGACCCCATGTGACAGAGTAGAACTGCCCCCAAGGAGTTTTCTAGGCTGTAATCTTTACAGGAGTAGATTGCCAGGTCTTTTTCCCACAGAGCTGCTGGGTGAGTTTGAAATGCCAACCTTTCGGTTAGCAGCCAAATGCTTAACACTGTGCCACCAGTGCTCCTCTTTGAACCTCAGTCAAAGGGGCAGGTTATGGGTGCTCCTTGGGTTGCAGAGAGAGCGTTTTGCAGGCTGAAGGCCTTCTGGACGCAGCGGCCACAGGGCTGCCCCTTCAGCCTTAGCCACCCCATCTTCACCCTAGGGTTTACCTGATGCCATCGAGTCGATTCTGACTCATAGCAACTCAATAGGGCAGAGTAGAACTGCCCCATGGGGTTTCCAAGGAGCAGCTGGTTGATTCAAACTGCCAACCTTTTGGTTCACAGCCAAGCTCTTCACAACTGCACCACCAGGGCCCAGCCTAGGGTTTGGTCTACCCTAAATGGCTCCCTTCCAACATGTGAGATTAGAACTAGTGGTGCCTCCAGGGAAGCTTCTAAATCTCTGCTTTCACTGATGGGGAGACCCTCTTTGAAACCAGGCAGGCGAAGCAGAAATAATGGCTGCCCAAAGCACAAGGGGCAGGCCTTTGAGGCTTGGAGGATCTCAGTTAGCTCAGCCTGAGGCCTCCCAGTATCCAGTCACCCAGGGGTCATACAACCCCTCCGAGCCTGGCAGCCAGTCAGGACACTAACGGCCAGGTCTCTGGCCATATGGTCCCTGCATCCTTCTGACAGATGGCATCTTTTTTCCTTTCAGGCAAAAGCACTGGCTGGAATCGCTGGAAAGAACCATCCCTACACCTCTGACATCAAAGGAGCAAGAACCTCATCGAGGGAGCCTTCCGGGACCAAAGGAGGGCAGGCAACCTGGAAACAGAACTGTGAGTGCCACCCCCTCCTCATCCATCTGGACACCCACCCTACCCCGCTCTGCCGGCAGCTCCTGTTGTAACCCGGTCCCCTCAGGATAAACTCCCTGTCCCAACGCTCACAATGACCCAGAAACCAGGCCTCAGAATCCAAAAAGCAGAAAGGGGCTCAGTCAAAGGAAGACCGCAGGACTGGTGGGAGCACAGGCAATTCAGGGCCTGTGGGGTAGGGAGGGTGTAGGTGAAAAGTGAGCAGAGCCAGAGAATGGAAAACCAATCAGGAGCCAAGAATCCACCCAACCCCATCCTCCCTGCAAACCAGCGATGCACAGCCCGTGGGATTTGGTGAATAAATGACTAAGAGGAGAACGTGGGGAGTACTAGTAATTGTCCCTAGAAGGGCATAAACAGGGTGTTAAGAATTTGAACTCTAAACACAGATAAACCTGGGGGTTGTGTGATCTTGGACAAGTCATTTAACCTCTCTGTGCCTGATGAGAACCAGCTCATGGGACTTTGAGAGGGTTAATGAGGTCAGGCATGCATCCTGGATGCACAGTTCTTGGCACACAATAAGAATTCAATAAACAGTCGTTATTGTTGTTAGCTGCTGTGGAGTTGGCCCCTGACTCTTGGTGACCCCATGCACAACATGATCAGACTGTTGTGATTCATAGGGCTTACACTGGCTGAGTTTTTTGAAGTAGATCACCAGGCCTTTCTTCCTAGTCTGTCTTAGTCTAGAAATTCCACTGAAACCCGTTCAGCTTCATATCAACAAGCCAGCCTCCACTGACAGACAGGTGGTGGCTGTGCATGAAGTGCATTGGCTGGAAATCGAACCCAGGGCTCCCTCACGGAAGGCGAGATTCTACACTGAACCGCCACTGCCCCCTCAATAAATGGTACCAGTCGTTTTTACTGTTCATCACATTCTTCCCACGTTTTCCAATTTATAAAGGCACTTTCATGCACATGGTAGAGCAGACAGGGCAGGGATACTGGCTCCATAAGACAGGTGGAGAAACTGAGGCCCTGAGAGGTGAAGGAACTCATTCAGAGTCACAGGAAGGGCTAGCTGCAAAGGGGGGGAATTGCGGCCCCAGACCACATGAGGATGGAAAAAGTGGAGGAAGATCTGGAGGTGAACAGAGGGGAAAGGAGAAGGAAGCAGGGCTCCAGGAAGGAGCTGACGTTCCGGGGACATGGAACAAGGCCCAGGCCTGTCTTATATAAGGCAACACACCTGTTCACTTCTGCACGCCGCACGTGTGTGCAAACGTGCATCCCAGCACAGCGCACACACCGGGCCCTTACTAGCAGATGAGCCTGGGAGACTGGGTCTAAACAAATTGGATTAGGAGGGCTGCAGGCACCTCCTCCCCAACTGTCCAGCTCCAACACTAAGCAGGCCTGCAGAGCTGCCAGCTGCAGTCTCTCGGCCCCGCTGACAGGCGGCCCTCAGCCCCCTCAGCCCTCCCCAGGTCCCCAGGAAGGGGGCTGGGGTCCAAGAGGAGGCTGTGATGATGGATGGGGTGAGGGAGGTTCCAGGGCTGCTCAAGAGCACACAGGATGTGAGTGCTTGTGTGAGGCACATTTCTGAGCTGTTCCCAGCAACCCACCCGCCTCCTCCCTCCACTGTCCCCCCTGCAGCCTCTCCCACAGTCACTGCTGCCGGGCTAGGACCTTAGTCCAGCCTTAGGCTCCAGCCAGAGCCTGGAGCCCAGACCCCAAGCAGATCTCATCTCTCAGTCCCACAGCTGGGCTGAGTGGGGAGTCTTCAGCTCGGGAGACATGGGCTTGGGGATGAGTCACAGGCGGGCACTTCAGAGGGAAGAAGGAACTTGTTTGTGTGAATGGAAAGACAATGCCATCTTATTTCACCCCTTGTTTTACCTAATCCTCAGAAATGTCTGGGAGTTAGGGGACTGGGTCACAGTGCAGATGCGACTACTGAGGTTCATTCATTCAGCGATTCCTCACACCCTTTCCTGAGCCCTGAGTCTGTGCCAGGCCCGGTGTGGGATGTGGGAACATGGAGAAAATGAGTGTCAGCCCCTGCCCTTATTGCTTAAAGGAACAGCCTCCTTTGGGTGGGTCTTTGGGCACTAGGTCTCCCTGGCCTTCCAGGGAAGCAGCCCCATCAAATACAGCCTTTTCTATATGGCACACGCAAGTGGTTGAATATGCTCCCTGCGTGGCACAAATGGTTAAGAGCTCAACTAGTAACCGAAAAGTTGGCGATTCCAACCCACCCAGAGGCACCTTGGAAGATAGGCCAAGCAATTTGCTTCCGAAAGGTCACACACAGCCTTGAAAACCCAATGGAGCACATGAGTTGGAATCAACTTGGCAGCAAGTCCAGTTTGGTTTGGTTTAGTTTTTTGGGACGTGGTTGAATACTGTCACCAAGAGGAGCCATAACAATCAACCAGCTCAGGACACAGCCCTTAAGTCAGACAGCCCTGAGTTCAAATTCTGTCTCCCTCACTCCCTAGACTCTCCAAGCCTTTTTTCCCTCGTGTAAAATGGGGATACCAAAGTTTTCGCCTCATAGGACTAACCATGAGAATTATCATTTTATATACTGTCATTTGACAAGGAAGAAGCAGAGGCCCAGAGAGGGAAAGGGCTTGGCCAGGGTCACACCATGAGTTAGGAGCTGAGTCAGGACCAGATGGATGCTTTTCTCTCTGAACATCTCCCTGCCCAACCCTTTATCTCAATATAGTTCTCAAAACCTTCCCCGCCCCAACACACACAGACACACACACTCCAAGCAACCCAGAGGCCAAGAGTTGACCAGGTGGTGCAGGTGATTACTGGACATGTCCTAGGCCCCGCCCTCCAACTCCAGCCCTGCCTCCAGTCTCTGTGGCACAGCCCCAGTGACCATCAGTGGTCCCCAGTGCTCTGAGTGTCTGGAGGGTGGGGAAGCGGAGCGGCGGGCTCCCAGCCCAGAGCCGCCAGGCCATATAAGGGAAGGAGCCCAAGGAAGCCTCCTTGCTCAGGCCTGGCGAGAAAACCCAGACAGCCACTGTTTATTTTCTCCTTCCTAGCCTCCCCCTCACCCACGCCTCCTTGGAGCTTCCCAACAGAAGACAGAGGTTCTCCCCAGCTCAGTGACATTTCCCGAAGACAGTGGGGAACAGGGAGGGGTAACGGCCATCCTCCCGGGAAGCAGTCCCCCAGGCCAGCACTGAGAGCTGAAAGCACTGAGAGCCGCAGGTAAGATTCTGGACTCCTGGTCCAACTGCCTCCTTTTACAAAAGGGGACACAGAGCCGCAGAGAGAAGGTGCCGGAGGGAGGTAACCCAGCAACTGGTGATAGAACCCGGGACTTCTGTGTGACCTCCTCATCTCCTGATTGGGGGTGCAGAGTGCAAAGGGGTCTCTCCTGGGGTAAGTGGAAAATGGGGGCTACAGAAGCCCCTTCTCGGTGAGGCACTCCCAAATCTGCTTTCATTTGAAGGAGACCAGGGATCAGGGCTTAGCATTGTCTGCCCGCCTAGCAAATGGGCAAGACTCAAGAAAAGAATTCCCAGCGCCAAAGAGCCAGGAGAATGACACACCCATGCTGCACCTCTGCCTCTCCTCCCAGCCCACCTAGGGAAGCACTTCCAGCTTCCCCCAGGGAATCTCTTTGTCTTCCAAGCCCTTGGCAGTCCTTTCTCAGCCTTCTCTTGTGTCACTTGGGTCTGCTCCCTTGTCACCTTGTCAGGGACGTTTTCCTCCCTCCTCAGCCTGACTGTGCCCCTGCAGGGCAAGGACCACATCAGTCTGTGTGCCGGCTCCCCTGGGCACTTAGTTTCCGGAATGAACAGGTGAAATGATGAGACCTTGTCCCAATCCCAAAGGACTGGTAAATTGGTCAGGGGATGAGACATCCAGCATAGAGGTTAAAAATGATGGTCCTGGGGCTAACTGTTCTGAGTTATGATCCCAGCTTGGCTCCTAGCTCTATGCCCTTAGAAAATTCTCTTCCCATGGAGGCTCAGAGATGCACAGGAATTAGCACAATAAAAACACTCAATACAAGATTGCCCTTATTACAGATGTCATCATCATGATTATTCTAGATGCAAAGGAACAGAAGGAGGCAGCCGATAGCCAGGGATGGGACAGACCAAGGGCCACACAGGAGCTGGAGGCCAATTCCGTCTTCTAGTCAAAGGCTGCATCTCAGCCCCTTGTTCCTGCATCACGGTCTCTCCCGGAGGAACATGGGACTGCCTTCCATCGTGTCCTTATTTCTAAACTCAGGAGAGATGCTGTCTTTGCTGCAAGATTCTTAACCCGATGACCCAAACCAAATCTGTTGCCATAGAGTCGATTCTGACTGACAGCAACCCCATAGGACAGAGTAGAACTGCCCCAAAGAGTTTCCAAGGAGCAGCTGGTGGATTCGAACTGCTGACCTTTTGGTCAGCAGCCAAGCTCTTAACCACTGTGCCACCAGGGCTGCTAGCCCAACGAAGTGGGGTTGAAATAGCTCTGAACTCCCTTGGTTCAAGCCCTGGCTCCATGACCCTAGACCAGTTGCCTCACCTTTCTGGTCCTCCATCCAGAGATAATAACCCTCCCCTGGCTGCCCTCCCCAGCTGTTCTAAAGATGAAATGTGATAGAGCACTGTTTGCCAAACTTCAGTCATTTAGGTGGCCCCTTTGATACTTTAGCTGGATTTACAAGCAATCATAGTAGTGTTAAATTTAAGATGAGTCATTTTTTAATACTTAAATATAAACTTTTATAGAGCTACTATAAATGAAAACTATATCACTGTGCATACTTAGAAGACAAAGGTAAAAATAAATAGAGTAAAAGTGAAACGACATTACAGTTGAACCTGATGCTGTTGCTCGCCAGCCTCTGGGTCTGAGGCCTGAGGAAGATGAGCAGGAGTTAGAAAGGGACCAGAGACAGGATAGCACCTGACTGAGGCTTTCTGCCCCTCCTGCACCCCTCCCTCCTCCCCGCCCCCACCCCACTAAATAGAAGGACTGAAGGAAAACCAACAAGGGATAACCTGTTCCCAAGTTAGTTCAAGGAACCCTGGTGGTGCAACAGTTAATCTCTTGGCTGCTAACTGAAAGGTTGGTGGTTCAAACCCACTCAGCGGCTCCATGGGAGAAAGACCTGGAGCTCTGCTCCCATAAAGATTGCAGCCTAGAAAACCCTATGGGGCAGTTCTCCTCTGTCACATGGGGTCACCAAGAATCAGAATCGACTGACAGCACCTAACAACAAGTTAGCTAACTCTGAGGCCATTGGACTCCCCCAGAATCCCTCCCCCCTTGCCTTCCTTGGGAAACCAGAGGTGCTTTAGGTAGAAGGGCTTTGGAAACAGTCACACAACAAGCAAGTGCAAGGGATTATCCTCATTAGCTTGGTTCCTCTCAGCCTGTCTTCACTTTTTAGGACTTCCCGCCCTGGGCCTCATGTGATCAGGCTGAGGGTTTTCTTTCCAAGCTGTGGGAGTTCCCAGAGAGTGGAGCAGACAGGCTGTGGGGTGTCTGTAAACCCAGAAGTGGGTCTCAGTTTTGAAGTCGCTCTCTAGCCAAATGCAGGTGGAAAGGAATTCCTGCAAGAGAATTCGAGGAAGGCAGTTTGGGGCTGGGAATACCTTAGGAAGGGGCTGTTTCCTTAGAGGCCCTCAGAACTGAGCTGCCCGGGTGGTGGAACAGAGGAAAATTCTCTTCCCACTCTTCCCAGAAACATGTTTTTTTTTTCAAGTAGGTGTGTTTTTTCCTGCTCTTTCCCAGACTCCCTCAGACATCCGTGGGAGAATATGTCATCCAGCATCAGGGTCGGTGCAGTGGCCATCAAACGAAGCAGGAGGGTCTTCTGGGCGTGCCCTGAGATCTCGGCAGGGGCAGGAGGAGTAGGAAAGGAACTTTACCTGCTTACCCAGCAGTTCTGATCCAAGCCAGGTGCACAGAGGAAAATGAGCCATCTATACAGTCATTGTCTACACAGTCAACTATACACACAATGGTGTTTCCTGGGGCCCCTCATCATGTACAAAGCTCTCAGCAAGGCCCAAACCAAAAAACCAAACCCATTGCCGTCTAGTCGATTCTGACTCATAATGACCCTATAGGACAGAGTAGAACTGCCCCATAGGGTTTCCAAGGAGTGGCTAGTGTACTCGAACCGCTGACCTTTTGATTAGCAGCTGAGCTCTTAACCACTGTGCCACCAGGGCTCCCCTGCAAGGCCCAGGGACCCCCTAATTAATAAGATGTGATCATGTGGGCATTGCCCTCAGAGAGCTGAAGCTCTAGACTCAGATGCTATTAGCTCTGATATTGGAGAGAGTAAGATGGAGGAATCGGGTTCAGCCATTCATCTCATCTTATTGGGCCTGTGCTCCACCTGGCCCTGATTTTGGTGGTGATTAAGTAGACAGGGCCCTTCACAGATGGACCATGCAGTCCAGGGGTGGAGGTGTCATGCACAAAAATTACATCACAACTCGCTAAGGGATTTGAAAGAGGTTGCAAGATGCACGAGAACGTGGGAGAGGGTGGCCTGATATCTGAGGAAGTCAGAGCAGAAGGCTTCCCTGAAGGACAGAGCACATGAGGAGCAGACAGGCAGGGAAGCAACGGGAGACGGCAGGCAAAGAGCACAGCCCTTGTGAAGGCACCAGGGTGGGTGGATGCAGGGCGCAGCTGAAGAAGCGAAAGGAGGCCATGGGGCTGGGGCTGGAGTGCAGCAAGGGCCAGGAGCAGGGCCCAAGAGGGAGCAGGTGTAGGGACCAGATCAGGCAGGGCCTCAGAGCCTTCAGCGAGGATTTCAGGATTCAGTCTGAGGGTAACGCGGAGCCCTTGAGGAATTTCAAGCAGGAGAAAGCTGAGATCACATTTGCATTTTGAAAAATCATCCTGGAGGCTGCCTGGCAGAATGGGTAGGAAGAGGAAGTTGTAGAGGCAGGAAGACCACGTAGGAGGTTGAGGCAAACATTTGATGCCATAAAACATCAGGGACCATGAATGATGCTGCTTGGCTGATGCGTGAGGTGCACCAAGCATAACAGTGGGATGAAATGGTAGGTCAACATGTTACATGATTTCATTTATATGAAATGTCCAGAATAGGCAAATCCATAGAGACAGAAGTGGTTGCCCGGGGCTGGGGATGGTGAGGGGACTGGGGGCTAATGGTGTAAGGGTACAGGATATCTGTCTGGGGTGATGAGATATTCTAAAACTGATTGTGATGATAGTCGCACAATTTTGTCAACATACTAAACAATACATTTTAAATGGGTGAATTGTATATCAATAAAGCTATTTAAAAAAGAAAAGAAAGGGTGGGTGGCGGTTTGGTCCCAGAGGGCCAAATGTCAGGCCCAGGGTGGGGTGGAGCCACGGTCCTCTAATGCCCCTTTCCTGCCCAGGTGGAGCCCCCATCACCCGCACGGAGCTGTGTGGCACCCTGTCTCCCAGCCTGAGGTGCAGTGCTGCATCTCTGGTCAGTTGGGAGTCTGAGATGAAGCACTGTAGCTCGGGAAGGGAGAAGTTGTTCTGCGGCTGTCAGCCTGGAAGCAGTAAGTGTGGGCGCTGGGGGTGGAAGGTGGGGGCACCAGGAACCGTGGGAATGTTTCCAGTTTCCATACTATTGGCTGCTCGCTGTGCTGGGAAAGTTCCTGGACTCGAGTCCTACCCATGCCATTATCTACTCCACGATTCTGGGCAAGTCCTGACTCCTCTGTGCACCCCAGTTTGTCCATCTGTAAAATGGGGTGTTGGACCATTAGGCAGTGGCTATTACCCAGCACCTGGCCTCCACTTTCTCCTTCGGAGCCATGGCAGACATTGCTAATCTGTCAAGGCAGCCATTCTTGAAGTGCTCAGGTGCACCTGAGAATCCTTCTCAACACTGGTTTCCAGATTGTTTGTTGTTAGATGCCATCGAGTTTGTTCTGACTCATAACAACCCTATATACAACAGAGTGAAACACTGCCTGGTCCTGCGCCATCCTCACAATCGTTGTTATGGTTGAGCTTATTGTTGCAGCCAGTGTCAATCCATCTCTTTGAGGGTCTTCCTCTTTTTCACTGGCCCTCTACTTTACCACGCATGATGTTCTTCTCCAGGGACTGATCCCTCCTGGTAACATGTCCAAAGTATGTGAGACGTAGTCTCGCCATCCTTGCTTCTAAAGAGCATTCTGGCTGTATTTCTAATGATTCATGGTTGAAAGCCACTCATCATGTGGGGATTAGACAATTCCTAAAAACCTTTCAGCCCTAAACACAAGAGTCCTGGGTTTTGAGTCAGGCCCTTCATTCTCTGTGCTCTTAACCTTGGCCCAGGTTATTGCCTGAACCAGTCCGGGCATCTCACAAATATCTGCGCTCTCCCAGAGGCTTCACACAAGTGAGGAACAGCAGAGGGGAAACCATGGGAAAAGATGAATTTTATTTAATCTCTCAACAAGCCTGGGAGTTGGGCAGTGGTATTGATCTATTTTGCAGATGAGAAAACTGAAGTTCAGTTAAATGACTTGCCCAAGGTCACATTGATTGTGCTGAGCTGGGGTTCTTCCTAAACCTGTCTGACTTTAGATCCATGCTCTTACCTACTGCATCTGATCCTGGAATCTGGGAGTGGGAGAGCAGGAAGAGAGCATAATAAATCCTTCTCTAGCCTTGTCCTTAGATCTTGAGTCACTTTTAGTGAAGACAGACCTAGACACTTTCTATTAATCCTACGGACTCCCTCCTCCGCCACCACCACCCCCCCAAAAAAAAAAATCTTACTTATCTCAACTTATGCAGTAGGTCCTATATTATCCCATTTTGCAATTGAGGAAAACTGAAGCTCAGAGAGGTTAAGTGACTTGCTTAAGGTCACCAGTGAGGAATTTGCCAAATAGAAACTGGAAACTGATCTGCCCATTTGGTGTAGAGTAAATCCACCCCTCTGGCTGGAGACTCAGGATGACACATGACCCATGACAGTCATGGGGGCCTGGGGGCTGGGACGCCAGAGGCTTTTTGGTCGACAACTTGGCCTTTAACTACAAGGGGTGGTACTTCCCAGGGCACTTGAAGTTTCAGCCACTACTCCTGCCCAGTGCAATGGGCCACATCAACGATACACGGTGTCCATGCTGGCTTCTGCAGACAGGGCTGGATGCAAAAGAACAGGCCAGCTGGTCCTTAGGGACACAATGCCCGGCAGCTGAAGGCCACTCTCTCCCACCTTGTCCTCACGGTCCAGTTTTCCCAGGAATCCCTTAGATGCTAAGATGGGGATTCCTGGAAATACTGTTCTTGAGGTCATGGTTTAACGGCTGGATCCGCCTTCTGCCCACCCCACAGTTGCCCCCCATGGGGCCTCGGCTCAAGCATGGGATAAGAGTCAAGTAGAAGGCCATGCGCTGGAGGTAAGAGGGCTTACAGACCACGTTCTTGACCTTTAAGTTGCTTTTCTTTCCATTGTGTCCACACATAATTTCGTAACATCTCTGCAAAGCTGGGTGTGGGAATTTCACCACTATCATACTCCTGGGAAATGTGTCCAAGGTCCCTCAGCAGAGCAGTGGTTGAACCAGGACACCACAGGGCATGCGCTGCTTCCCATCCCCACCCACCCTCACGCACTCCCAGCTCGCCCTGTGATTGATAAACTAATAAACACACGTGAATTTGTTTTAGAATTTTATTCAGTTAGCTAGGTAAACTGAAAACCATAAGTTAGTACAATTTGCTATGCAGCCATGAAAAAGTGGAAAATTCTTCACCAAGATGGGGAACTCAGAACGCCCTCTGGTGGTGATGCCTGCCTCTACCCACTCCAGGAACACTGGCTTTCCACTCCACGCACCATAATCTTGCTACGAAATACAAGACTCAGATACCAGTCCTCCTACCCCCTCCCTCAGCGGGGTTCCTTCTGCCCCAATCACATTGAAGCCCCATCTAGCATCTCATTACCAGTAATGCCTCCACCACACACAGTTGGGGATTTTTTGTTGTTGTTTTGTTTTTTTGTGAAAGTATACACAGCCAAAGAGACATCATTCCAGCAATTTCTACATGTACAATTCAGTGACATTGATTACATTCCGGTTGTGCTACCATTCTCAATGTCCTTTTCCAAGTTATTCTACCACCATTATCTTAAATTCACTGTCCCCTAAGCTTCCCTTCCAGCCTTTTGAGTCACCACCGTCAATTTGATCTCACATAGGTAATTCTTTAAAAGAGCACAATACTCAAAGCAGATGTACTTTGCAAATTTAAATAAGCTATTTTTTGGTTCAGAGAACTTACGGTTGGACTTGACTTGTACGTTCATAGCCTGGTCTCATCCTCAAAGCCCCCCTCAGGTCAGTGGGGTTGGCCAGACTCAGAGAGGTAAAGCATCCAGCCCACAGTCACCCAGAGAGCGAAAGGCAGAGCCAGGCTTGATGTCAAGTTCAGTGGTTTACAGTAATTTCTTAGGCAAAAGCAAAAACTACAAAAATAAAGACAGTCCTCTGACTGGCTATGAGGAGTGCTAACCTGTTGAATGCCAAAAGGCCTGAAGTGGCCAAGGCGTAAGACACATATTTTCACAAACGCTTCCTGATGTTTTCATGGTGCTGGTAGAGACAATACGCGTCATGGCCCCAGAATCCTCAGTTTGATGTCTGACCCTCATATTCCCCAGGAACAAGGTGGCTCCCACAGGTACCCCAGGCTGTCTTCCTAACAGGCCAAATTACAGACATTTATGAAGTATGTGATCCCCCTCACTTCACACAAAGAGGCTGGAGCTGGTCTGACCATGGAGAAATCTGACTTGCTCCTGATAATAATAAGGAGGAGGAAGAGGAGAATGGCCACTTACCAACTGTTCACAAATTGTGAGGCACTGTCCTAAACACTTTCACAAGCATTATCTGGTTTAATCCTCACAACAGCCCAGGGAGGCAGGTTCTACTATTTCCCTCATTTCACAGACAAGGAAGCCAAGACTCAGAGAGGTTAAGAGACTTGTCTTAGGTCACACAGCTAGTACATTGAGAAGCTGGGATCAAATCAAATCTGTATTTCGCTTTTAACCATCATGTTGTGGATCTGTCTATGAATTCTACCCCCCAATTTGGCCTGGCCTGGCCTGGCCTGGCTAGGGGTGCTGTCTCCCAACAGCTCCTTTCTCCATCAAGGGGAGATGGGAAAAACAAGCCTTCAGTGAGACCCAAGTGGCCTCTCCTGTGCTCTGTAACTATAATAAAGTTCTGAACCCTTGACTGTGTCCTGTTTCTTCCTGAGAACATGGGGTGGTGGGGAGAGGAGGAGAAGGAGGGGGAAGACCCCAACATTGCAGGCCTGGCTGAGTAACCCCCGAGTGCCTGCATGCTATCAGACATTTCCAGAGGCCAGCACAGACAGCAATCAGGACTCACACCTGGGCGGTCGGAGATGCCTCAGGAAACTGCCATGCCATGTCTAGGAACACTCCGTTGTGCAGGGTTGGAGGGGGAGTGTCCCATGAGGTTCACAAAGGCAACCTCTCTCCTTCAGTCCCAAAGGTGTGATTGACCAGGTCAAATAGACAGAGTCTGAAATCTAAGGCCTGTCCCCTCCTCACACAGGTTTGGTTCATAGTGAACTCTGGGCAGAGTCTAGCCAGACTCTGCAGTAGTATAGGACTTTGGCTGTACCATGGGCATCATGGCCAACGCATGGGACATTGTACCACAGTCATCCCACCTTCGGCTTATTCTCTAAACTCTGCCACATTTTGAGGATGAAAAAAACACATTTTAAGAAGAGAGAAAAAAAACCTGGAGAACAACCTCTTCTATACGGACTTCCAGATGCAAAGGGCTTCCCCATTTCTCTCCTTTGTGCCCAAAACAAGCTGAGGGCAGGCCTGCAGGGCCTGCACTTTATGCTGAGGAGCCTGAGGTTCAGCCCCCAAGAGGCAGTGAAGAGCCAGGTGAAGCGCTCCTCTCCCCGTCCACTGCACCGGACCCCACCTGCCTACACGCCCAGTCCTTTCTCAGCTCTGAAACAGACCCAGCCAGGCACAGGGCTTTCTCAAAGCTCACAGTCCCTGTCCCTGCTGTGGTTACCTCTAGATCTCCCGCTCCACACCCCTGGAGGGCTTACGTCACCTTCAGATGGGACTTCTTGACTCCCAGAGACAGGTAACACACTAGGGTTTGAGGTTCCCACGGTCGCAGGGTTGGGACGTGGACAGGAATAACAGCAAATATCCAACCAAAGGAACAACCTCTGTATTCACCTGGTGCAACTCAGCAGACATGGACGGGGAGCCACCATGAAGCCAGGGCTGGGAACCCAGCAGGGAACCAGACAACCAGGGAGTTCTCTGTGCGAGGATCAACTATCACACACGTAAACAGGAGACCCTGCATGCCCCTTGCAGACATTTGGTGTTGAGACCATTTCTGAGCACAACCTTATAAGCAGCAGCAGTGTCAAACGCATCCCTAAGTGCCATTCCATGGGTCTCCCATAGGGAGAAGGAATTGGCACCCCCGTGACAGGTCCCCTAGGACCGAGCCCCATGCCCAGGACTTTAGGGCATCGAAAGTCTATACCTCTATTTATAGGCAGACCTGGACCAGGTCCGTCCGGGAGGCGTGGCCAAGGGGGAATGACCGAGGCCAGATCCTGGCCCCTCTTTGACAAACAATCCAACACGCAGAGAAAGCCATGGAGGCTTCCAGGAACTTCTAGGGACAGCTTTGCCTGCCCCCTTGTGGACAGGCTTCCCCGTTTAGAAGGACTTGTTATCATTTATGTTACTAATGACCATTACTTAACACATTTGTATAAGATTTTGCACTTCAAAATGCACTCTCCCCATGACTTACGACTTCATTTTATCCTTACTGTGAGATGCATGTTATCACCACGCTTACTGTTATTAAAATTAGTAATAATAATAATCACACCTACGATGCTTTGTGCCCTTACTATGTGCCAAAGCTGAATATATTTTACAGATATCATCTCATTTGTAGTATCTACCAATGAGGTAGGTATTGTGGTCTTTGTGTTTGTTGTTGTCAGTTGTCAATGAGTTGATTCTGACTCCTGGTGACCCCATGTGTGCAGAGTAGAACAGTTCTATAGGGTTTTCAAGGCCGTGATCTTTCAGAAGCAGATCACCAGGCCAGGCACCTCTAGGGTGGGTTTGAACCACCAACCTTCAGCTAGTAGTCAAGTGCTTAACTGTTCGCACCACTCAGGGACTCTATGGTACCGATGGAGAAACAGGTTCAGAGAGTTAGAAAGTTGCCCAGGGCCCCGTAACTAGTAAGTGGGTGAATCAGAAAACAAACCCAGGAGAGCCCATTGCCAGTCCAGCCCCAGACCCATAACCTCCTACAGCAGCTTGCTGAGCAGGGTGTCCATTATGGTCCTCCGCTCCTGGGAGAGCCCCCAGCCCCCTCAGGGTGGGAAGAAGGCCCTGGAAACTTTACCCACCAGAATCAGCTCCTTACAGATCCCAAAACGCCTTGGAGCCAACAGCCCCTCTGGAGGCCCCATCTCCCGCCTCCTCCCTGAACAAAAGCCCTTGATGCCCCAGGAGAGAGTTTGGGTCGGTTTTTTGTTTTGTTTTGTTTTGTTTTTTCTGATTCAGAGAGAAAGGTTCCTCCAAACTCCCTGAAGTCTGTCTCTGTCAGAAGGGGAAAGCAGGAAGGGTACCCCAACATTGCTACAGGTGCTACTCCAATGATCCAGGTAGGTAAGGGAGGTGAAACGGGACCCTCAGATCCTGAAAGACAGGGCTTGAAAGCTGCCACCGCGGAGGAAGCCCGAGGGAGGCCAGGAGGGGGACGGTCTGGCCTTTGGGGATTATGTTCCTCCGGTAGTCCTGGGGCCTGGTGGCAGCCTGTGCAATCCAAAGTCATTGCTGCAAAAAGGCAGTGGCCGGTAGAGAGGACCGAAGCTAGTCCCTGCATTTCGGTCCCAGACAGCCCTTCCCAGGGTCACAGGGGCAGGCGAGGTGGCCTGCACCCTGGAAAACTGGCCGGGAGGGAGTGGGGTCCAGACTTGCTCCTTTTATAGAGGAGGATGGTACTCAAATGGCCTCAATCTGAGGACAGAGTGGCCGGAGGCTGGGGGGATTCCAGGGGCAGGGGAGACTGTTCTTCTGAGCCAAGCCATCTACCACTCCTACATCCTGGAATTGTGTATTTCCTTGGCCAGGGCTTCCGTGCCTGCTCAGTCCAGAACCACTTCTGGTAGAGGGTCATGTACATGTATCTGCTTGCATGCCAAAGGCCTACTATGTGCCAGGCACTATTGTAGGTGCTGGGAATCAAGCGGTGAACAAGACAGACAAGATCCCAGCTCCAAAGAACTTACAGTCCAGTTGGGGGCGACAGACACAAACAAGAAACCACCACAACAAGCGAGACAATTTTCCTGAATTTGTGATAAATTCAATAAAGAAGATTAAACAGCGTGGTATGATAAGAAGTGGCAGAATTGGGGGTGCTATTTTAACTTGGCAGACGGATTCCCTGGGTGGGGCAAATGGTTAAGTGCTTGACTACTAACTGAAGACTGGGCAGTTCAAACTCACCTAGAGATGCCTCAGAAGACAGGCCTGGCGATCTGCTTCTAAGAGATTCCAGCCTTGAAAATCCTATGGAGCAGTTCCACTCTGCAACACGTGGTATCGCCATGAGTCAGAATCAACTCAATGGCAAGTGGTTGGTTGAGACTCTGTCATCCTAGAGAGGAATTCTATTTTAAATCCTTCTCCGTAGCAACTGAGCAGTGGGAACATTTTAAATTGGGAGATCACATTTGAGTAGAGACTGAAGGGTCTACAGGCCCAGGCAGGAGCGAGGACAGCACCTCTTGGTGCCTGAGGCAGAAGGAGGTGGGATCTTCACACAGGGGAAAGACCCGGGGGGCTGGAGTGCAGAGGGAAACAGAGATGTGAGATGGGGCCAGAGGGGTGCAGGGGCCAGGCCGAGTAGGGCTCTATGGGCCGCACAAGGAGTTTGGTTTTCACCTAAATGCAGCCAGTGAGTGACATGGTCAGATATACATCTAAAAAGGACACTCTTACAAGGGGCAGGGAAATAAAAATATATTCCTCTTTTGCATTTTCTTGTACAGTGAAACCTGTGAGAGCTAGAACTCGACAGGACTGCCTTGTTTTTCTGGGTCTCAAAAGTGTTCTGCCTTTGGCGGGGTGCGGTCTTACCACTTTTCTATCACTCTGTATTGGTGGAAAATATTTGAGTTTTCCTTCTCTGACAAGTTTCCATCTTACATAGGTTCCGGCTTCCGCAGGTGTTACTGTATCTGCATAAAGAAACCCTGGGAATATACAAAAGAACCTAGTAAATGCGGCTGCTTCTAGAAGCAAGACTCCTGAATACATACATTTTATATCATTTGACATTTTAACCACATGTGTATATTATCTGTATTAGTTTCTTGTGACTGCCATAACAAATTACCACAAACTGGGTGGCTTAAAATAAGAGAAATTTATTCTCTCACAGTTCTGGAAGCCACAAATCTGAAATTGACATGTTGGCAGGACCGTGCTCTCTCTGAAGACCCTTGGGGAAAATCTCTCCTTGCCTCTTCCAGCTTCCGGTGGCCCCAGGTTTTCCTTGGCTTGTGGCTGCATCACTGCAATCTGTCTCTGTCTTCACACGGCCTCCTCCTCTTCCATCTGTCAAATCTCCTCTGTGTGCCTCTTACAAGGACACTTGCCATTGGATTTAGGACCCACCAAGATAGTCCTGGAAAAATCAAGATCTTTAACTTAAGTATACCTGCCAAGATCTTTTTACCAAATAAGGTCACGTTCACAGGTTCTGGAAATTAGGACATGGACATATGTTTTTGGCAGCCACCATTCAACCCAACTACCTTACCTATTCAAAAAGATAAACATGAACTTCTAAATGTTATTCTGCCCTGGTGTGCAAATGGATCATAGGGTGGTCAGCAGGAGGCAGTAGAAGAAAAGGAACAGAGCTGGGATACGAGTTGGCAGGAAAGCCCAGAGGGCTTGCCGATGGATCTGATGTAAGAGGGAGGAAGGGCCAGAAGTAGTGTCCCCCTGCCACCCCACCCACCCCCACCCCTGGGTCTTGCTTGAACAAGTGGGCGGGAAGCATGGAGAACAACGGAGTTCAAAGGAGGTGGGAAGTGAGACGTGGGAGGGAGAAATTTGGCACATGTTGAGGTAGACCATACTACATGGGTAGTTGAATTTACACGCAGTGAGGGACCGGGAGGTATGCAAAAACTTTAAGGCAATAGAAGCCTCAGATGTGGACTGACGAGCCCAAGCTATAGAAACTCCATCACCTCCCTTGTCTGAAGTCTCACCATCTATAGATGCAAGCCAGGGCTGTGGTAAATTTCCCGCAGCCTCAGCACAGGGATGGCTGGGATTCCGCTTGTGCAATCTTGGCTTCTCCCATCCTATTCTTGTGCAATCAATTTTCTGAAACCAAATGCAAGACTTCTCATCTCCAACGTAAATTTCAGGATTCCTATGACTAATCTTTTTACATAATTCTGCCTCCAAACCAAACAGGACACTATGCATAGCCTGATCCCATGGTGGGGGGTGGGGGAAGAAGACTTAATTGTGTATATAACAACAGCTATATAATCCTTACTGAGCCGGGTATTATGCTGAGCACTGCATACTTTATCCCATTTGATTCTTCCAAGCACACTATGAAGTAGGTGCTATCATTATGCCCATCTTGCAAAGGAAGAAAATGAGGATCAGAGAGGTTATGTAACTTGCCCATGGTCACCCAACTAATAACTGTTAGCATTGGATTTGGATCCTGGCAGTCTTGGCCTTTGTGCCTATAATCACTACCACCACCACCATCCACCTCCTTTATGCCCACTTGTAGATATAAATGGATTTAAAAAATTAAAAGAGACACATACCTGTTAATAGTGGTTACTTCTGAAGTGGGGCAGGGTAGTACAATTTATATAGTTCTGCATTGCTTTGAATTTTTTACAGGAAACAAGCAAACAACAAAAATAAAAACTAAACTGTTTCCCTTGAGTAGATTCCAACTCCTATGTTACTGAGTAGAACTCTTAACTTGGCTAATTGCTTGGCTGTAATCTTTACCAAAGTAGGCCTTTCTTAAGTGGGATCGAACCGCCAAACTTTAGGTTGGTGAAAAAAATATTAAAAAACCCATTGCCGTCGAGTAAATTCCAACTCATAGCGACCCTATAGGACAGAGTAGAACTGCCCCATAGGTTTTCCAAGGAGTAGCTGATGGAATTGAACTGCCAGCCTTTTGGTTAGCAGCCGAGCTCATAACCACTGCACCACCAGGGCTCCTTTAGGTTGGTAGTCAAGCGCAAACCATTTGTGCCATCCAGGAAGTGCCTCTACAAGAAACATGTTTCTCTAAAAATATACATACATTCATCAAAAGAAAAATAAAGTGTCAACAGTGGTTACATCTGGGGGCACGAACACAGAAAACTGCCTATGTTCTACACTATGTATATTGGTGTTGTTTGAACTTTGTATAATGTACTGCGTTTGTAAACAGAAAAAAGTAATTAAGACTTTTTAAAGAAGAGGAGGAAGGTGACTCAGCAGCTCAGATTCCAACAGAGGCCCCACCTTCGTTCAGAGATCATTTTCCACCCCCAACCCCCACCACCACACACACCCTAACCAGAAAAACCTGTGCCCCAGCCTCAGGCCTCAGCGTGTCTCTGCTGCCTCTCCCGCCCCGCAGCCTCTGGCCTGGTCCGTGCTGACCCCACATGGATAATAGCCCCTGGCCCTCCATAAAGGTCTTTGTAATTTACCGGAGGCCATGCCATGCCAGCTCCTGTTTAATCCTCCAGCGACACTGTGAGGAGGGTATTCTCATCCCCCTGTTACAGGCTTGGAAGCCAAGACTCAGTGAGGATAAGCTCCTTGCCGGAGGCCACATAGTGAGTATCTGATTGCACCTGGGCCCAAATTCCCACTGGGCCTCTCCAATGCTGAGGCAGTTCAAGCTCCTTTCAGGAACTTGAGGCTCGTGGACCTAAAGTCAACCTGTTGAATCTTGTCTAGCCATGTGAAAGTGCAGCTGTGCTCCTGTTCTCTAAAGAACCCATCCCTGCATCCTCCTTGGCATGCTCAGCTGCAGCCCTGCCCTGTCCTGGGGCTGAGCCTAAAGTGAGAGCACAATGGACAGGCCTTTGCGCCCAGATGGAAGAGGGTGGGAGCAAGCGAGAGGCAGGGAACAGGACAGGTGCCCAGCGTGCACACAAGGCAGGAGCAGGCAAACCCCACAGGCTGGGGCAGTGAATAGGACATGGGCTGGTCAGAATCCTGGAAGTGACTTTCAACAAAGCACAGACTGTCTCTGAGCCTTAGTTTCCTCATCTGGAAAATGGGCTTTATTGTAGCACCACCTTATAGAGTAGTTCTGAGGACTAAATGAGGAACCCTACAATGCATTTAGCACGATGCCCGGACAAAATACATGTGGAATCAATGTTATTATCATAATTAACAGAAGTGATCAAACCAGTCCAGCTCCTTACAGTGAACGCTACTGAGAGCCTACTGTGTGCCAGGCCCTGGGCTAGGTGATGGGGTATAGAGAGAAAGTGTACACAGCTCCTGCTCTCACATAGCTCACAAGCCAACCATTGCTGTAGGAGAGCTAATGGCCGGGGAAGAGCTGGGGTCAGATGGTGCGGGCCTTCAATGCCAGGCTATGCCGTCTGGGCTTTCTCTCATGGGCCTGGGGAAGGTCTCAGAGCAGGGTAGTGACTGACCAAGTCATCTCTCTTAGAAATGGCATCTAGTACCTGGAGCCCACCGGCCTCTGCATGTCATTGGGCAGGCCTGGAAAGGGGCCGCCCCAGGGGCACAGTTGGGAGGGGCGTCGTGGGAGGGTGGGGAATGAAGCCAGTGCGGCCTGGGGTGGGGACAATATTGGCTCGAGTGCGGGTTGCAGGTGGACCGTGTGAGGACACAGGGGGAATTCGGTCCTGGAGGAAGTAGCAGGGGAGGAATTCCTTTAGACTCGGAGCCAGAATTAACAGCTCTATTTGGGGAGTGGGGTTGATTTCTGGGTGGTATCACAGGTGATTTTGCTTTCTTTCTGCTGTTTGTAATTTTCCCTTTTTCTACATTGTGTAATCAGAAGAAAGGGGGAACACTATCATTCTGGAGGGCCCTGGGATGGGAATCAGGTGGCCCTGCCTCACCAGAGGGGGACAGGAGCAGCTTCCTGTATCTGGAAAGGGCACGCAGGACTCAGGGGTGAGTTCCAGGATTGTGTGAGAGGGTTGGCCACGCCTTGGGCAACTCCGGCCTCTCTCAACCTCAATGACCTCATGTGTGGGGTAGTGGAGAGTAGATAATGACCCTGTGGAGGACGCAGTAGGTGGAGAGGAGGTGCCGGGCGCCTGCACACACACCCTCCTGGCGCCCGGACGTGTCTGTGTCATCTTCCACCCCGGGCGTGGGCCAGCTCAGCACAACCCAGCAGGATGGGCCTGAGCACCCGGCAGAGGAGGGCTGGGTCCCCACCCCTCACTGCCCACCTCCCCAGCCTGACCCAGTTGCCGCAACAAGAGGACAGCCATTTCTCCTGGCGCAGCCCATACAGCTAGGCAAGTCTGGTTTCTGGCGAGCAGGGAAAATTTTGGCTCTGCCAGCTCAGGACTTGCTCCCTGATGAAGCCATAGCTGAGCAAGCCCTGGGGATTGGAGGACCTCGGTTCGAGTCCTACCTCTGGGCCTCAGTTTCCCCCTTTGACTATGACCTGATCCGGGCTGCATCCATTTTCTCAGCAAACCTTTGCAGGGCATATACTGAGTGTCATACCTGCAATAAGCATCAGTGAGATGGCGAACCCTGACTTCTGGCCTCAGGGAGCGCCCAGCCTGGCCCGCCCGTGACCCTGTGTGGCTTCCTGAGGACCAGGCCTGGCCCCCAACACAGGGTCTGGCACAAGGTGAGCACAAAAGCTGGAGGAAAGCCACTCTGTGGGAGCAGTGGGCTCAGCTTCTCTCTGCGTCCGCGAGGCGGCAGACCGCCAGAAGAGGGCAGCAGAGAGCAAGTCTCAAGCCCCGCCTGGCCGAATCTGCGGGACAGGCAGTTTGTGACCTTGGCAGTCCTGGAAGGCGGATGCCTGGGGATTTTCAGGTTCACTGTTGTCAGGAAAAAGTTTCACAAGTGCCTCTGGCACATCAGCATTTTCTCGGTACTGGGCCCCCAGGCGGTCAACACCCCCACACGCTCCAGACCTGAAAGGAGCCCTGGCGCCCTGTCCCCGTCCACTGCCCTTCCCGGAGAAGCCATCCCCGGGCTGCCTTCTGGCCACAGCGGGCAGTGCAGGGGGGAGGCAGGCTGTCAGCTGTGACTGGCGCTGGGAAGGGGAGGAGGGGAGGAGGGGATGAGGGCGAGGACAGGCCCGAGAAGGGTGCCCAGGGCAAGGGATCCCACCACTCGAGTGGCATCACCGTGCCATGGATCGTGGGCTTGTCCTTGGAACAGCAGGCACCCCTGCAGGGCCTTTAACTAGGTTATGACATGATCCCTGTGTGCTTTCCGAAGAACACTCTGGTGCTACGGGGAGGAGAGTCACACACGCGCGCACACACACACATTCATTCTCACACATGCACACTCATACACACTAACACATTTTCACACAAATCACACATGACTCACAAGTAGATACACAATCTCACGCCCTCACGTACACATACGCACACACCAACACATGCAACACACACATTTCATGCTCACACTCATACACACTTTACACTAACATGTATACATACTCATGCACACCCATTTTCACACAATTCTCACACACTCATGTGCTCTCAAACACACACACACACCCACATTTCACACAACTCTCACCAGTGCTCACAAACACACTGTTACGTCTATTCACAGTCACACACTCACACATACTCAGACACACATGTACACATACTCACATATTCACACCCACAGGAGCCTCACAGGAGACGAGCGGGTAGAGCCAGATGGGGCACCCTCAGCTCCCCTCCCTCCTGCTGGGGTTCCAAAGATAATCCCAGCTCTCAGGCATCTGTGACATGCCTCCCACCCACTTCCAAAAAGGATTTGAGACAGTTTAGAAGGTTAAATCCCAAATAAAACCGGATACCGAAAAGGAAAAACAGGTGGGTAGAAGCATTAAAAGTATAACCCTTGTTTCTCCAGACCCAGGACCTCCTTGCTATATACGGGCTAGTAGTCTGTGATTCAGAGCCCCTGCCCCAGCCCTTCCATTTCCTGATCATCCCCACTGCACTTGGGCCTCTCTGTCTACCTCCTGCTTGTCCCAGGGTGGGCTATGGGAGGACTTACTTCCTGCCTTCATGTCCAGCTCTCCTGTTACGGCACCCAGGCCTCTGCCTCCCTCCTGAAGGTGGCTGGGCTGATGGTCATTTGAATGACTACCTCACAAACGGTGTTTCCCATCCACCATCAGTCAGCTCCAGAGCTAAAACCTTGGTTTTGACCTTTTTCTTTTCTCAAGGAGAGTTCCCAGCCACCCAGGACCCCCAGTGCTGAGGCAGAGTTCCTTCCCTCATTGTTCGAAGTCTCAGTCCTGATGTTCCCCTCATCTGGCTCTCAGTCACAATTCTCACCACCGTTTCTCAATGAAGCCCTTGTTCAAATAAAACACCCAGTGACCCATCCTGACGTTGCAAAGTTGCTCAAATGGATGGTTCAGTCAGCTATTGCTACATAACAAAACAACCCAGAACCTAGTGGCTTAAAACAGCAATTTATTGTTCCTCAAGTTCCATGGGTTGGCTGGACTCATTTGGGTGGTAATAATGGTGGCTGCCATTTATTGAGCACTTCTTCTGAAATAAGCATTTAGGGGCACAATCTAATTAATCCTCATGACTGTCTTGTAAGTTAGATATTATCGTTAACCTACAGGTGACAAAAATGAGACTGGGAAGGTTCTAAACGGTGAAATTAGTTCCTTGACATGTCTATCCCCCAGTCTTTCCACCTCATTCCTTCAGACAGTCTGGCCCCTAGGCCTGGAACACTGTTCCTTGCCCCTTACTTGGCACTGGACCGTCTCCTCATCTCAGCTAAAATGTCACTTCTGTGGGAGGCCTTCCCTGATGCCCCATGTGCAGCAGGCACTTCCCACTCTCATAACTCATTCATAATGAGTCTTCTCCTCTGTAGCACTTACCATTGTATAGAACTATGCATGTGTTCCATGTCTGTCCCCTTCACCAAGGACAGCAATTGCATCTGTCTTGCTTGCTACTGTACTGCAGCATCTAGAACATGTGTAAATGAATCAAAGTTCCTGCTCATGACCATCAGTCCACCCTGCCTTCCTGAGAGACCTCACCGAGGCTATGACTCCTGACTCCTAGAACTAGAAGGCCCCTCAGAGATCACCTCATCTAATCCGTTCCTAATAGAAAGGGCACTGAGGCCAGAGAAGGACAGGAGTTGGTCAAGGCCTCATGTGGTTAGCACAGAGCTGTAGTGGGGAGCACAGGGTCCTGGCTCCAGTGGGCTGCTACGGCTGTGCCAGAATTTATATCTGTGAACGGATAAATGTGGCTGGCGGGAGGGGTCGCCTAGAACAATGGCTGCCTGGCCAGTGCGGGGGAGGAAGTGGAGAGGCCCACAGGCCTGGCTGGGAAGGAATCCAGCAGGGGCCTGCTGGGTTTCCTCCCAGCACCGGGGGAAGTAAACACATTCCTGGACTGTGCAGGCATGCCCTGCCTCGGGCACCCCACCAGTTGTCAGGGCCTCAGGCCCCCAGCCTGTGCCCTGTTGCACTATAGAGGGGAGGGCCCAGAGAGAGTGTGTAACTTGCCCAAGGCCACCCAGCAGTCTGTGCTTCAGGCCATTTGCCAGGCTGCCTCCTGCCCCAGCAGACAGAGAGGAAAGAAGAACATTATTGTCTCCCCTCTCCCCATCCCTAACTGGGCTAGGCAGACGCTCAGGGAGAGCTGGGCTAGATCTCTGCCATGCCCCTGTAGCTCTACCTCACCCTACTGCTCCTTTCAGCTCCAATTTAGCCCTTTGCACATGTTGATTCTTCTGCCCAGAATTCCCTTCTGGAACTTTCTTGACCAGGCAAACTCCTACTTGTACGTCAAAACCATTTTGAGCTTCCCCACCACGGTGGGGGGGGATTCTGCCACAGCTGCTGTCCTTAGACACCAGCGCCGGGGCTGCAGCTCTGAGCCCTGATCCTTGGCAGCAGCACCGACAAGTCACAGGGAGCTGAAAGACAGGAAGGCTTGCGTGGAATCCCTGTGTCAAAAGTCTCAGAGTCACAAAGAAGTGCCTTATATCTGGATTTGGGGGACCCAGCCTCCTGGCCTGCCTCTCCAGACTGTAGGACCTGGTGTAAGTTCTTCAACCTCTCTGGGACTCTGGACATTGAGCTATACCATCGGGGTGCAGACTTTTGACCTGGAGTTAGAACTACAAGGGCAGTTTTTAACCCTGTGCCAGCCGCAATCAATTGATAGTAGCCGTCTGGGGAGCTGTGTTGAGGAGGATTCTGAGGAAAGGAGACTGGTGGTAGATCGGCCATTTATTTGACACTCTGGGCTGGGATGTCTTTGCCAAGCGTCCTCCTTGCCCTGATGAATATACTCCTGAGACCTGAATCAGCAGTCTCCCAACTCAGGCAGGGCCCTTGGACAGACAGCAGTGCTAAGTCCTGCGCTCCGAGTCTCTTGGTCACTATTACCGTCATCATGCACACAGGGGAAAGCCCAGCCTCTCAGAGGAGATAAGGGCCCTTCCCAAATGAGGCAGCCTTTGGCTGCAAGCCCCAGCCCTCTCCCCTCTAGGTGACCCCAGATAAACAGTCTTTCCAGCTTGTTCCAGCCACTGGTTTTCTGCCTGAGCTGCTGCTGCTGCTTCTAGTTTATTCCTGCCAGGTCAGCACGGAACAGACCTCTGCTGAGCTTTAGACTAAGCTGCTTCTTGCTGCTGCTGCTGGTGCTGGAAAGGGCTGAGGGTAGTCAGGCCTGGAGAAAGTGGTGGGGAGGGATGGGAGGCTGAAGTCCAATCCCTGAGCTGATAAGCAGCCTAGGGCACTGGCCTAAGAAGGAATTTCCTGTTAATATTTCCTTCTTCCTCCAGAGTGTGTCTCACATACCTCCTCCAGTGCCACAGCATCTGGTCATGGTTAAGGATTCAGGCTCCTCGGGCAGAGAACTATATTTGAAGCCCACTTAATATGTTGCCTGTGGCTGGTCTGTGCCTCAGTGTTCTCATCTGTAAAATGGGGGAAGTAACAGCATCAACCTCATTCTGATGAGGTGATGGCTAAGGGACATTTGTAAAGCATGTAATCCAGTACTCATGGCTGCTACTCCTCCTGGCATTATTGTTATCTCCTACCTGGCCTCCCTCCTCCATCCCTGCCTCCCATGAGTCTCAGTGGTCCTCCTGACCCACAACTCTTAACTTGTCCCTCTTGTTGTGCTCGGGCCATACGGCCACACCTGACCGGCATGTGCGAGCTCTAAAACCAGACCCACCCGGGCTGGGTGAAGTTGGAGGGTTGAAGCTAGACTAGATGGTAGACTAGATGAAGTGAGATGAGTGGGGGTGGATGGCAGTCTCCCAAAGTTTGGCCAACACCAGACTCTAAAAGACACCAGTTTCCCTGAAGCATGGAAGACAAAGGTGTGGCAGGGCCCTCGGAGGTCACTGGATTGCTAGACTATCAGCTCCACGATAGTCCTACCCAGTTGGTAACCCCAGCACCTGGCACAGGGCCTGACATTGAGTAGAACCTACTATGTGCTAGACACCACTCCAAGTGCTCACATTTATCCCCGCAACAACCCTGTGAGGCGCCATCATTACCCCCAGTTTACAGCTCAGGAAACTGAAGCATGGAGAGCTTACATGACTCGCTCAAAGTCACACTGCTAGTTAGTGGTAGACTAGGATTCAAACCCAGGTATGTGGTCTGGCTCCAGAGTCTAGGCTTTTGCCTATTCACTATAAATATTTACTGAAGTAATAAAGGCCCAATCTAGACTGCAGCCCATGATCAGTTCACACTAGTCCTGTTAAGGCCAAATCGCCATCCCAAGACCAAGACCTGTTCCTATACCCAGCAAGAGAAGCCAGGCATTTCAGGACAGGACACCACACTCTACCCGAAGCGGCTGGTCCTCCAGGCCCCCATGGCAGTGACCCCCATTGACCTAGAGATGTGTACAACACGAGTTCTAACTGAAGTCAGCTATCGCATTAACCCCACTCCATGAACTCACAGACACGCCCTCCCGAGCCCACCTAGCTGACACCCACAGCTGGAGCCTGAGGCCAGGAGAAGTCTCTGCTGGCCTGGCTCTTTGGGCAGAAACAGATCCCGTGATCCCGTGAGAGTAATGGGGACCCAATTATTGTTGACAAACCAGCATTCATCACTTCTTGTACCCCACATCATCATCCAAGAAGATGCCAGGAAGCTGGGTACTCAGCTGCAGGAATTGGGGGGTGTCACTCAGAGTTTAAAGTCCCTGGGTGGTGCAAACGGTTTGTGCTGGACTACTAAACTAAAGGTTAGTACCACGGAAGAAAGGCCTGGTGATCTGCTTTCAGAAAGATTACAGCCAAGAAAACCCTATGGAGCAGTTCTACTCTAACACACAGGGTGGCTATGAGTTGGAATTGACTTGACAGCAATGGGTCTTTTGGTTTACTCAGAGTTTATCATTAATCCTACTCAGTCTCTTTCTCTGCTTCTCTTTGTGGGTCTTATAGTTTCTGCTCTTGCTACCAACTGTTCTGCTTTTTGACTTCACATTCCCCAAAAGAGGATCTAACGGTCCACTTTTCTCACCAGCCCCCTCGAAGGCTAATGAATCAGCCTATAGACTGGACACCCTGAAGTCAGGTCCTCATCCACTGTCAAATCAGTTGTCAGGGAAGTAGGGTAACATGGTAACAACATAGCTAATTCTGAGGCGGAGGCTGTGGGAGTGGCAGGCTTACTAAGGCTAGCTTATTCAGGGTGAAACCTAAAGTATGTCTCCTTCATGCCTCAACTTCCTTTATAAACTTTAAAGCCCAGTGCTCTCTCGTGGGTTCTTCTAAACACCATGAGTGGTCTCTGATCCACAGACGAGACCCAGGATATCAAAATGAGGCATACATACCACTTCATCCTCCCACAGCCATGGCAGGCATTACCAATCTATCACAGCACTCTGACCTGCTGGCTGAGTGCAGAATCAGAACACAGGCTTAGAATCATTCTCAGCAGTGCACTCCAGGCAGCTGTTGCCAAGCAATCCCAGTTGACATGAAAGAAACAGACAGGATGGGATGGTCTCTAGAGTTGCCTTGGGCGCTGGCGTTGTCTGAGTCAGGGCTCCCCACCCACAGCGCAACACTCAGCAGGGAGGGGCTGTGATCAGTGGTCAGTGGTCCCAGAGAAGAGGTTCTAATTACATATAACCCTTGGAATATTGGCATCAGCTAGGCCTGTGAGGGGGCGCCTGGGCCGAGGGGGCGCCTGGGCCAAGGGCAAGGCTGGGGGTGAGAGGCTGACTCACTGGCTCTCGGTTTGAAGTTCATCACCTGGTCTCCTTTGTCTCCATCTCTCCTGTGAGTCAAACAGGCAGGTCCCCTCACATCATAGAGGTGTCCCTCAGCCACCTAACTGTGGCCTGCCCAGCATTCTGAGATGACACCAAAACATCAGCACTGGGGGTCACCCCAAAGGCGTAGGGCCAGGGTGTCTGGGAAGGCACTCACTGTATCAAGTGGAGACCACTGTGCTTTAAGAAACAGCAGGACTTCTCAGAGCCTTAATATGTTAATGCAGTCTGTGAATCCACAACAGGAGGACAGAGTGTACAGGGTTTCCTTGAACCATTAGACTTATTTTGTCAAAATTTTGAATTTAAAAAAAAAATCACCTCCCTGTCGAGGAGGCAGGTAACAGAAAGGAGGGAAAGGAGCTAGGTTTAAGTAAACAAATCATGATTAAAAGGATCCTGAAGGACAAGCATAGTAACTGGGTGGCACAAACAGTTAACGCGATGGGCTGCTAACTGAAAAGTTGGAGGTTCGAGTACACCCAGAGGTGCCTCAGAAGAAAGGCCTGGCAACCTACTTCTGAAAACTCAGCCATTGAAAACACTTTGGAGCATGGTTCAACTCTGACACACGTGGGGTCACCATGAATCAGAATCAACTTTGACAGCAAATCGTTCTGAAGGAAGAGCACAATTCCAGTCTAAGGCAGAGCAAGGACCCTCAGCTCCTGCTAAATTTTGCCAGGTGGGTACACAGAGCCAGTGCTGGCAGATTTTCCCGTCTTTCACCATAAGCCGAAAATCCAGATTTTTATGTGAAATACTTTTAAATGTTGACAATTTGGAACATTCATTTTCACTCGAGGCATTCATTTGTATGTATTTTTCACACTCTTAGAGAAAGACTCCCAGGCTTTTCCCTCCCGGTGTTTTCCGAAAGCTTCCTTCATGATATGAGCGGAGGGCGTTGGCACTGCGGAACCAAGCTGCAGGGATGATGGCAGATTCCCAAGCCCTTTGCCAGACCTCTGAGTATGCGGTATCCGGGCTGCTCACACCCCTTGTTGGGCCCTCAGTGAGGACTGAGGGGTTTGCCCAGCACTGTGCTCATCCACGCTCACGCTCACCAGTGACATGCTGCTCCCTCGTCACAGAACCCAGACGTTTCCTTGGGGCCCAGGGTGTTTGCTGCTTTTCCCAGCCTGAACAGGGCTCTGGACTCCTGTGGCGGTGGCTTCGAGAGGTGGCATGGGCAGAGGGTGTCATGGCCAGTGTGAGAGCTCTGGCCAATTTAAATATTTCATAGGGTTTTCACTAAATCCAATGTGAGCAAAGCACACAGGAGCAGTCTGAAGAGCTGTGGAACTCACTGTGGAAAGCCTGCGCCAAGAGACTGAGCCTTGCAGCACTAGGCCAGAGACCAGACATGTTTCCCCAGGGCCTTCTAGAAAGCCCACACCTGACGGCATCCAATAGTCTCGGGAAAGCCGATGGCAGGCACCTGACATGGGTCAGGTGAGCACAGGGCATCAGGCAGTAGGGGTGGCAAACAGCCATGGGCCTGCGACTAGGGTGGGCCTTGTTCCTTGGCAGGGCTGACAGCACGACCCCAGCCCTGAACACTGGAGCATTGGGTTGAGCCCTGGTAGTGGGAGGGCCAAGAAGGACAGCCAGGCTGACTTCTGTCTGTAAAACATGCCCAGAGATGCTTCCCTTCCTGGGGTGGTCAGAGGTGTGGCCAGGCCCTCACAGCAGGGGTGGGGTGAGAGTCAGGGAGGGAGCGTGTCTCGAAGAAGGCAGCTGGCCAGGCTGGTGGAGGGATGCGGGTTGGCGGGGAGGAGCTGCACCTTTAGTGAGGCAGCTTGCAGGTTGAAACGGCACCACCTTTGGACTACCTTCTTTCCATGACTCTTGGTCTGGCATTGACACAGCTTTCTTCCATCATGGCCTTAACAGCATCTTTAAAAATTAGTTGAGGAGGCTCTTTTGCAGAGGGTGTAGGGGAGAGGATCCCACACCCCCCCTACCTAGTTGAATGTCTAAGGATGGAAAAGTAATGAGGGCTGAGACTGCAAACAAGTTCTGGAACAAAACGTTCACTAGCTGCATGAGCTTGGGTAAGTGAAGTGCTTCCTGGAGTCCCAATTTCCTCCTCTGTATAGTGGGGATAATAACAGCGTCTACTTCCTAGAGGTGTAAGGATTGAAGATGACAGTGTACTGAGGGCTTTGCTCACCTAGTACCCAGTAATCACTCAGTACCAGTAATCACTCAGTAAACAGCTGTTGTTATTGGAGGAAGAAAACAGAATCCAGAATTTTATCACTGGATAGGAACAACCCCCAGTTTGCATGTGGGGAGCCTGAGGCCCAGAGAGGCAAAGGGTCCCAAGAAGTGTCCAGGGTGAGCCAGGAAGGACCAGGGTCTCCAGCCAAGCACAGTCCCTCCCACCACAATCTACCTGGGAAACTTGCCAAAACACAGAAACGATGACTCCTGGAAAAAGTCCCGTTCACCATATCCAGTTGGCAGCCAAGTAGCTCTTTAGAGCCCCAGGGGCCCCCACAGCCCTGGCACTGGGGGTGCACATCAGAGAAGAGGTGTCATCTCCCAAGGTGATCATTAGGAGTTAGGCTGGAGACAAGAGAGGGTGCCCAGGCGGCGCCTGCCCTCTGGGCTGTGCCCTCCCCTCCCCCTGCTGCTTGCCTGCCTCGGCTGGATGGAGCCACTGCTCACACAGACTCCAGCCTCCCTTGCTCGCCTTCATTTTACAGAGCAGTTTCACTCATATCCATGAGCTCACCGCTTATTAGCCATTGCTCAGAGCTGCAAGTTGAGGCCTGGACACAGGCCAGAAGCAGCCAGGCCAGGTGTGAGGCTCTATGGGAGCAGGAGGCCAGAGCTGGGGCTTCAACTGCTGGTTTGCACGCAAGAGCCCCACCCTAACCCCCCACCCAGAAGTGGACTCCGGAGGGATTAGAGAACTCAGTGAAAGGTAAAGCTATAAAGTTAGTAGAATAAAATAGAGACTATCTTTGTGACCCTGAGGCAGGTAACAACTTCCTTAAACAAAACTCAAGAACTGTGCCGTAGTGTTTTCAAGGCCGTAACCTTTTGGAAGCAGATCACAGGCCTGTCTTGCGAGGCGCCTCTGGGTGGGTTCAAACCACCAGTCTTTCAGTTAGCAGTGGAGCATTTAACCACTTGGCACTACCCAGGGACCTCAAAAGGATGAACCGTAAGGAAGACATTTTTGATGCTTTTGATTACATCAACATCAAGGATTTGAGTTCAAGGAAGAACATCTTGTAGAAAGTTCAGAGGCAAATGAGAGAATAAAAAGATATACAAAATGGCAGAAACTGACAAGGGGCTGAACTGTAGAATACACATGGAACCAACAAGGGAAAGAAAGAAACCCAAAACACAGCCTCAAAGGGACTCAACTCTAGACCCTGGCAGACCCTCTCCCTACCGCAGGGGGCCTCACCAGGCCAGCCCCTCACAGTTGAAGACTCTCCCCTTCAGGCAAGAAAGGAGATACCTGGTTGGCCCTTGGCCCTGTAAATCACGGTAATAAAGGAAAAATGAAACTCCTTGAGGGACTGCGTTCTCTTGGGGGCCCTGTAATTCCCATGATGTTGTGAGAAAAAGAATCAAAGTGTAGCACTGCCCACGGAGGCAGGGCAAGCCCAAGGTGCTGTTTGTCAGGAGGTCTGAGGGGGTGCAGAACAAGCCACGTGATCCCCACCCAGATCTAGACACATACTTGCTGAAAGTGCCTGGGGGAACCCAAGGGCAGGCACATCCATCAACTACTGAAGCCAGCAGGCAAAGGGCGGTCCTTACCCCAGCTTGAAGGCTAGCTTGTTAATGCCTCTACAGCAGTTCATTTTCAGAGGAAGAACTCCACCCGTCCTTCACACCCACTCCAGTGCGGTCCTGACTCTCCTGGGCTCACCAGGCTACTCAGACACACTTAGGGTACAGACAACACATCACAATTTTGTTCACGTTGAAGGGGACCATACTGAATGTTAATGAATTTCTAGAACGGAAGACGGGCATCAGGGCTGAGGGTCACCCTGTCCACAGGTGGCAGACACCGTGCCCCCGAGGTCCTGGGGCCCACGGGGGAGGGCCTGGGAGTCAACCCTACACCGTCTTCAACTGTAAGAGCTGGCTGTATCTGTGTCATGTCTTGAGTTTCTGCCCAAGGTTTGTTTTATCAAAGAGTTCCGCTGCTATTAAAACAAAGAAAACAAAAGGTGGAAAGAAAAGATAAAAACAAAAAAGGAGAGCCACATATATGGTCTCTCTCCTTGTGTGACCAAATCCCATCCAAGCCTCTTCCTTCTCTGCTATGGAGGCTGTAAAAGCCACACACTGGCTTGCCCAGCCTCCCTGGAACTCACCCAAGTTCACCCACGGAAGCTGTGACAGAGCCAGGCTGGAGCCCAGGCCTGGCACCTGGCTGCCTCACTAGTCCCCACACCAGACCATCCCCCACCCCCAGCATGCTTGTTCTCAGAATTGGTTCAGGGTCTTTCATACAATAATTATTATAACAACCACTCACATTTATTGGGGGCCCTGGTGGCATAGTGGTTAAAGAGCTCAGCTGCTAACCAAGAGGTCAGCAGTTCAAATCCACCAGCGGCTCCTTGGAAACCCTATGGGGCAGTTCTGCTCCGTCCCATAGGGTCACTATGCGTCAGAAACAACTCAATGGCAATGGGTTTTAACTTTTATTGAGCCCTTATTTTGAACCAGGCGCTGTGTGCTAAGTGAGTTAGTTGTTTTTTATTTAATTACTCCTACTCCATAAGAAAAGGTCAAATTAAATTCACTCAGGCAGTGAGTGACGAACACAGGGCTTGAGCGCAGGTGTGCCAGCTCCCTATCCTCTCTTAGTCCTGTCTCTACACCCTTAGCCAATGGCCACCCTTTCCTTTCCTGGTTGGGCTTTTCCACTCTGTGGCCTTGGCGGGGGTCCCCACCTCTGCCAGAGATCTTTGAAGAATTTTGAAGATGAGAAGACCTGAGAGGGAGGGTGGGCACCATTTCTAGGCCGTGCTGGCGGCTTCTCCGTCCCCAGGTTACCCTCCGCATAGGAGTTCAACCCCCCACCTCTCCACCCCAAGCAGCCCTCCCTGCAGCCTTTGGCCTGTCCCTGTTTACAGCTCTCATCCTCAACCAATGACTCAGTGCTTCTTTCTTTAGGCCTCTAAGAACTGGAAAGGACAGGGAGAAGCTACCAGGCTGACTTGGGGCTGCAAAAGTCCCTGCTGCTATAGGCATAGGAGTCCTCAGCTGAGCAGCAGCCTGTCCAGAAGGTCCCTGCCCAGTCGCCAAGGAACAAACAGTCCCTCTTGAACTCTCCTGGTCCCACCTCAGCTCCTCCATCGCTTGCACTCTGTAGCTCTCTAAAGCCCTGGCAGAGTCAAGCCTCAGTTTCCACATCTGTAAAATGGGAATAATACTAGCACTCACCACAGAATTGTCAAATGGATTAAACGAGCTAATTATGAAGGGCCTAGCACAGAGTAATCACTCCACACATGTTCTTTTTTATCTTACTATCATTATTTCACTGCATAGTGGCTGCCACCGTGTTCTGTGGGGTGACTGATTGCCGCAGGGACACTGTGAGTATGTCCCTGGAATGTAATCAGTGGTGGCACCAGAATTTCACTGTAAGGAGGAACTGGGGGAGGGGGAATGATGGTCAGGTTGGAAGGGGGTTTAGCATGCTCACTGAGGGTTGTGCAATCAACAAAGACAGCAACAGTTCCCAAAGATGCCCTACACCTCACTTAATGTGCAACTGAGAACCTGTCACTTGTCAACCATATCAAATATTATTGCTGTTGTTGTTATTCCTTTTGATGGTTTGTAGAGGAGCTGAGGGTCAAGTTCCAAAGCACCCCTGACACTGTCATTCTGGCTGTCACTCCATGTGCTACGTCACTGTGATGAGGCTGCTCGTCCAGAGAGGCTGAGTCATGGGTGACGCTGGCATCTGCACAATGTGTCCCCACTGTGGGGCTGTGTCTCCGTGCGCAACCCATTGGTGGGAGTGGCACTTTCTAGCTGGGAGGCAGCAGGCCACAGTGAGTGGGCATGAGGCAGCTCAGCCTTCTCAGTCTGGGACAGCAGATTGAATCTCAAATTGGTGCCTGCCTTCTGCTCTTGGTTGCCTCGAGCTACTTCCTCAGTCAGCATTTTGTGAAGCACAAATTCAAAGTCCTGAACTAACGACCTGATAATCTGGCCAAACAAAGATGCAAAGCTTTAATTACGGTGCTTATAAACGGTCTTTGTTTTTATGTATTTCCTTGTATTTCTTCTGGGGTCTAGTTGTTTCCCTGTGCCCACTTATAACAAGTGTTTGGAAAGATGGGGAAATTGAGGTCTGAGCAGACAGCCTGGTAGAGATGGGGGCAGGTGTCCAGGAAGCAGCTGCTAACTGGTTTATTGGGCAAAGATCCCAACACAGACTGTTAATGGGAGAGAATCTGGTGGTCTAAACCATAATAAAAATGTTAGCTGCCATGGAGTTGGCCACTAACTCAAGGCAAGCCCAGGCATAATGGTATCAAACAACTATGACCCGTAGGGTTTTCGTTGACTGATTTTCAGAAGTAGATCACCAGGCCTTTCTAGTCAGTCTGAAAGCTCTACTGACACCTGTTTGGTATCACAGCAACATGCAAGCCTTCACTGACAGATGGGTGGTGGCTGGCAAAAGGTGCACTGGCTGGGAGTCAAACCTGGGTCTCCTACATGGAGGGTGAGAGTTCTACCACTGAACCACCTCTGCCCTTGTAATAACAACAACTAGCCTGTACCATATGTTGAGTACCAGACTCATGGATTATTTTATTTAATCTTCACAGCAAATGTCACGTGGTGAGTAGTGCAATTATATACCCACACTTTACAGAGCTAAGGAAAAGAAATGAAGGCTTAACTGACTTGCACAAGGTCACAATGTCAAGAAGTGGCAGATGAGCAATTTGAACACAGATCTGTGAGACTCCAGGGTCTAAGCCCTTGCCACGATGCTGGTCTGCCTTCTACGGGTTGCAATGAGTCCCCAGGTTTGGAGCAGAGAAACGGAGTCTCTGTAGCCTGTCTATCCACATAAAGCCAGAGACCAAAATGCTGAGAGAGTGTGGGGGCTCACTATATCCTTTGTTGGGAACAAAGAACTGTAACTCCACGTTCAAGAGAATGTGAAGAGGAATACTATACAGCAATAAAAAAGAACAGACTTCCACTCCTAGGTATATACCCAAAAAATCAAGAGCAGACACTTACACACCAATGTTCATAGAAGAATTATTCACAATAGCCAAAAAGTGGAAACAACCCAAGTGTCTATCAACAGAAGAATGGATAAACAAATGTGGTATATCCATACAATGAAGTATTATTCAGCCATAAAGAGAAATGATGGTCTGGTACATGTTACAACATGGATGAACCATGAAAACATTACTTGAGTGAATAAGTCAGTCACAAAAGGACAAATATTATATGATCCCACTTAATATGAAGTAACAAGAATAGCCAAATACATAGAGACAAAAGTTTATTAGTGGTTCGCAGGGGCAGGTAGGTGGGGGAAGGAGGAAGGATTGCTTAAGGATGGCTGGAAGGGGGAGACTGAGAGAGAGCCACAGGGATGAGGTCTGAGAAATGACAGAGGGCTAGTGTGCGCAGGACTTTGCTCAGACGTGGGTCTTACTCGGATGAGGTGAGGTTTTGAGCAGAGGGCTGACAGGACTTGGCTCAGTGTTTTTAGAGGATCACTCTGGCTCTCTCTGGTTGGGAAGAGACTGTAACAAGGCCATGGAGGAAGCTGAGAGGAAAGCTCTGAGGCCCAGTCAGTCCTCCCAGCTCTCTGCTCTCCCACCCTTGCTTTTCTGCATCCAAGGAGAGACGTGTATGCTTGTCCTCCCACGGCAGTGGAGAGGACAGGGCCTTCTGCCCTCCATTGTGGAGGTCTTGGGGAAGGCTAGATGGGGCAAGGAGCAGCCCCACACCTCTCTGTACAGGGAGTGGGAAGGCCTTTTGTGGATGCAGCACGTGGACATGAACTCTGTATCCTGTATTTCTTCTGGAGACTGTTCAAGGAGGCAAAGTTTGCCCGGCCAGGTTTACAAGAAGCTCCTGCCTGTGTCGCCAGAGCGGAAGATGAGTGAGATCATCTAGGCAGGGCAGCTCCCTCCGCACACTGCACCAGGAACTGCTGATCTCGCCTCCTTCCCAGAGTTGGAAAGGATTCGCCAGGGGTGGGGCTCTCGGGCCTGGCACCTGTTGAGAGCCCTGCTCGGGCAGGACACATTTGTCCCTACCTGCAGTTCGGCCTTTCTCACCATTGAAGGCCGAGTCCTTGAGGGGGCTGACAAGATGTCCATTTATACGAGGAAGGCTGGAGCGGAAGGAGCCCTGTTTGCAGGCCTGGCTCTCCCAGCACCAGCCAGGGGGCCTGGGCACAGGGAGTTCCTCTCTGGGCTCTCCTCCTTCCTATAAAAGACAGGGCTGGGCTAGAAGGCTCCCTCCTTGACTTTCATTCCACAGCATGTCCAGACAGGGCACTGGTCTCTGTGCTAAGGCCTTGCCTATGGGTTACCGCTGATTTCTTACCCCCCTGAGGGGTGAAATGTGATGCTTTAAACTGCCTATGGGCGTGTCCCAGGTAGGCTAATATTTTGGCTCATTCTCATTGTCCATCTCACCTCCTCAAGAAAACAGGCCAAGCCCTGCATTTGAAAATAAGGTATAGTCTGCCTTCCAGAGCCCTGAAGTCATCCCCTCCCCCTGCAGACTATCTGAGGAGTAAACGGCGGTCTCTGTAATCTGCTGTTCATGAGCCCTACCCTCTAGGTACCTTCCCTACTGCTCCTCTCTCACGCTGCACTCCGGCCTCTTCGGACTACTCTCTGTAACCTCCTAAACCCCTCGTAAGGACATCACGTGCCAGCCTCAGGCCTCTGATTTTGCTCTTCCCTCTGCCTGGAATGCCCTCTTCCCTTAACTCCACCAGCTAAGCAAGCGTATAATCCCTTATGTTTACCTGTACTTTACAAAACATTTAATTCTCATAAAAACCCTGTGGACAGGCGTCATCCCCTCTTTAGAGCTGAGAAGTTGAGTGACTTGCCTAAGGTCACACAGCTCATAAGTGGTGGAGCCAGAATCTTCACCCCACATGTTCCTGGACTTCAGCACTGAGCTCTTGATCACTCACACCACCTCTCCCAGCTCCTGAGTGGACGTGGAGTCTCTCCCTCCTCTGGATGAACCACAGTCAGCCCGAGGGAGGGCTATGCAGTCTACTGCATGCTCTTTTCCCTGCTCCACTTGACCCTGGCTCACCGTCCTCCTCAGGTGTGGGAGAGGAGGTGCCTCTCAGCAGCCACCCCAGGCCAGGACTGGCTCTCCCACAAGTGGCTGGCATTCCCTCCACTAGGCAGGTAGACCTCGTGCTGCCGGGACATGCAGCTACCATGACTCACCCACAGCCTGGGCACCGCCCTGCCCACCTGCTGGGAAGAGCCCTGGAAACCAGCTGGGTGGAACCGGGCTGGCAAGGAGGCCCGCTCACCCACTTTCCTTGCCAGCCCAGACCTTAGCAATGTGACCCTTGCTTTTTCTACTCAGAGGCTGGGCTTGAGGAGATAATGCTTTAACCCTCTAGGTCTGCCCATCAGTCCGAGCTCTGTCTTCCTCCATCAAAACCTACCTAATCCACCATGTTTCCTGAGATTATGAGAAAGATTTTCTTGTGAGCCAGGTCTCAAATTCTGCAGAATAATAATACCCTCCACATGGATATTAACGGCAGCTAATATCCGCCAACAGCCTACTGTGTGTTTGGCGCTGTTCTAAACACAGCAAAGCTTTTGCCTCTCCCTTGATTCTGGGTAGGAAGCAGGACAGAGGGAAAATTTGTACCCGATTGTTTAGATGCTGGAATGCAGTCTCAGGGCGGGGAAGGGGATAAACCTGGGTTATTGTCGGTGACAGAGTGGAGTCCAGCAACCCTGGTTTTCTGTCTCCATCAGCACCAGTGCTATTCCCAAGGCACCAAGCTACCTTTCAGGAAGAAAGATGCCGATTTTGTTTTACGGCAAAGGTTAATGCATCAGAAAGTTAGCAATGTCCGAAGCTTTGATGTTCTGATTTCTCCTTATTAGAAATGGGAACGAGTGAAGGAAAGGGTCCTGGTTAAATCCAAGGTAACTAATGTGGTCAGAAAGAGGCAAGAATTTGAGCAGGCCTGGATACAAAAGCAAAGCTAATGCCCTGAACTGAAACGGTAATAGAGGCAAGCTGGGGGCCAAAGCCACACAATTCCCCAAGAAGTTTGGTGAATTGGGTTTGAGCCTGCTAATTCCCTGCATTGTGGAAGAGCTGACGGTAGATGACTCAAAAAGTTGACATCAAAAGCTTTCAACAAACCTGTCTTTTAAAAGCACATCATTTTGGAAAAAAAATAAAAGCAAGCACATCATTTTGAACCTGGGAGGATGAGTGTGGCTTTCAGAGGTCACCTCTTTGGTTGTTTTTGAAAGAGGGGCCGTCATTTTAGATCACCGGATTGATTTGCTAATGATACACAGTGAATCTTTGTCCTGCAGGAGATAGTCAACTTAGGGAGAAGGGTTGTTAGGGTAGGAGGCAGAAGTTAATCCTGATTCTCAGCCCAAGGGGGTTTCACACACCGGATCCAGAGATTTAAACCTGGAGAGAAAAAAGGAATAAGGCAAGAGCTGGAAAAAAACTTTATTATAAATGCCCCTTGCAGTGCTCCCCCCACTCTCATGGGCCTCCAACCAGCCAGCATATTGTAAAACTGCTCTCTTTTGTTCCAGAAGCTTCTTCAGGGGAACAGCCTTAGAGAAAAGAGGTTGCCAGAGTACAATATTGAAGGAGAATCCGATGGAGTTGTTCACTGATATTTTGGTAAAGACCTCTAAGCGATATTTAGCATATACCTTGGAAAGAATCCAAAGAATTGAGTGACAATGCATTAACAAAACTCCTTCTAGTTCCACAAAATTATGTGAACAAGGCTTCTAAATGCATAATATGGATTTAAATGAAAAATGGGGGTACTGCTGATGCTGATTCCTGTTTCAATCTAGGACTAAAATAGCATTTATCAATGTATACATGAATAGCAAAAAAAATAGTGCATCTCAGTAAATAAAATTTAACTTTCCAAATTCAAATTATCAAAATTTGTAATGTACTGTTATTGCTTTGATCAATTACTAATAACTGTAATGGCAACTCCAGCCAGAAGAAATAACACTTAAAAATTTATGGTCACAAGAAATTAAAACCGGAACCGAAAGGCTTATTTGTGTTACAAAGAAACACAATATAGTGATTATTAAGACAGTAAGGCATGAATTGCATGTAGGATAAAATCCCGTGGGGAAAGGGGAATGAAAATAGGAGCTCAAGGAGAAGAAAGAATGATGTAAAATTTCTGACCAAACTTCGTGTTTTTTTAAAAGGATGATGATAAGTGGGGCTGCCTCAGTGAGTACCACCAGCCCAAGACAATCACACTTAAAAGGAGGCCACTCTGTGGATGACTTATTTTTTTGACCCCCTTGGGATATACAGTGAAGATCGAAATTTCAAAATTGAATGTTAATGGTGCTCACAAGAGAAGGCAACCTGTAGCGCCCTGCAGAAGCCCTCCAAGCAGTGATACAATATAAACATCACACCCTTTGCAACTAAACTCATAAATAAAAAATTAGATGTAAACTTAAAAATGTGCAAACGAATACATAATTTTTCAAATTTCTTTTAGAAAGTGTGTGAGCAAGAGTTTGAAGACCAAAATCTCAACCAACAGTAGCCACCAACAAGATGACCATCCACACTTTGATTTGCTCCAGACTCTTTCCAGCCCCTTGTCTTGGGAGAACTGAGGACTTCCCTCCTCCTTTACTGATCTAAGTTTCAATTAACCTGGGGACCGTGGTACAGTGTGGAAAGAGCACCGGCTTAAAAGTCAAGAAACCACTGTGCCACTAACTTGCTTTGTGGCCTCAGTGAAGAAACCACTGTGCCACTAACTTGCTTTGTGGCCTCAGTGCAGCCAGTTCCCCCCTTTTGAGCCTGTTTCCTCAACTACGAAGAGTGTTGAACCATATTTTTAAATGTTTATTTAAACGCATGGTCTTATCCTAAAAGCTTATGATCTTGAATGTTCCTTCCAGCAATGTTTTAAGACTGTTTACCATTTCCTGGTGTCCTCTATCCTGACCTCCCCCTTCACCCCCACCTGCCACTTCCTCCCTTCTTGGAAAGGAATGAACACATTTTTGGGTGAAATATATGCTCAGTATGGGACCCTGTAGGTTTGTGTCCTCTAGACTTGTGAATTCCTTTCTGGCTGGAAGTCACTCCTCCCCACCAGGGCTGTCTTGACTTGGCTCTGAGTACGTGCTGTCCATCACGAAACAAATATTCACTAAACATCTACTATTAGTGTGCCATTCCCCAAGCATTAGGCGTACAGACAGAAATAAGAGGGAGAAATGTGTGTCTGAGTAGCTGCAGAAATACAATTGGAAATAAAGTTAGGTAAGTGCTACAATGAGGGCATAGAGGAAAGAGTGATCAACTTTCCCGGTGATGTTGGAATTGGGTTTTGAACAAGTAGGCAGATTGGAGGAGAAAGTAGAAGGAATTTCTAGCATAGAGAAATATATAAAGGCATGATGGCACAATGAGTCCTGGGAATTGCAAGTGTATCTGGAGTGTAAGATGTTGAGATGAGACCGGGGCCGAGGAAAGAAGCCAAGAGATGATGTTGGAGGCATAGGAAAACAGGGAACAGGTTATGGAGTTTGGTCGTTAACAAGGATGTGGAGCATGGAGAGGTTAGACTCAAGGCAAGGAGACTAAATAAGAGGCTACTGCAAGAGTTCAGATGAGAGATGATGAAGGCCATATTAAGGCAGGAGTAGTGAGGACAGTGAGGAGATGGACTTGATAGAGGAGTCAAGGGCTCCCAGGTATCCTGTTTGGGAGTTTCCACTCATCAAGAGGAAATTATAGGAGGAAGAGCAGATTTAGGGAGGCAAGATACTAGGCTTTCTTTTTTTTTTTTTACATTTTATTGTTTAGGTGAAAGAGTAAATTAGTTTCCCGTTCAACAATTTATACACAGCTTGTTTCGTGACATTGGTTGCAAACCCCTGAACGCGTCAGCACTCTCCTCCCTTCCTCTCTGGGTTCCCCATGACCATTCACCCAGCTTTTCTGCCCCTATTGTCCTTCTGAACTTTGCTTTTGGCAAATGCTGTCCTTTAGGTCTTGTATAGTTGATTATTCTGAGGTGTACATTCCTCACTGGTGTTATTATTCATTTGATAGGCCTGTCTATTGCATGGCTATAATGTGATCTCTGGGAGTGATTTCAGTTCCAAGTTTGAAGGGTGTCTAAGGGCCATAGTCTTGGGGGTTCCACCAGTCTCTATCAGACCAGTAAGCCTGGTCTTATGAGTTTTAATTTTGTTCTACATTTCTCTCCCACTCTGTCCGTGACCTACTATTGTGGTCCCAGTTAGAGTGGTTGGTAGTGGTAGCAGGGCACCATTTCGTTCTTTTGGTCTTAGGCTAGTGAAGGCCATGGTTCATGTGGTCCATTAGTCTTTTGGACTAATTGTTTCCTTGAGTCTTTGGTTTTCTTCACCCTTCTTTGCTCCAGACAGGAAGAGACTAATTGTTGTATCTTACATGGCCACTTGCAATCTAAATCTTTTAAGACCCCAGTTGCTACTCACCAAGGTAGGATGTAGAACATTGTCTGTATGGATTATGATATGCCATTGACCTAGATGTCCTCCAAGAGTGTGGTGCCTAGCCCTCAAGCCCAATATCTCTGTCCTGGGAGATATTAGATCCATTTGTAGACATGGTGAGTCAACCCTGATACTTAGCTAGCAGTGCATGGATCTTGGCCCTCATGTTGCACAAAAGCCAGAGGTAAGATGAACAGTAAAGTCTGCTGTCTATCACACACTATATGCAGCAAATTACTAGACAACACGATATAACCAAAGTAACAAGCCACCTTAAGTATGGGCTCTGGAGACAGCTAATCAGCAGCTCCAAGAAAGTTTTCAAGTTCATCTTCCATGATCTTTGGAGAAGCAGAAGGGATGTAAAGCTCTTGAGCAATAGGCAAGTATGGGACAACATTTCAGTTCGAAAGTTTGGTTGAATTGCAAGTGACGATTGGAGGAAGAAAAAGGATTAAAATTGTCAGATTTAGGCCTCCAACATTGACCTTGTGAAAATACACTAAAAAAAAAAAAAACACCACAAAAAGGCCCTGCATCAAGTATTGATAAAATTTTCTTTTACAGTTAGGGAGACGACTGCAGTTCTATTTTCAAGAAGCGAATCAGAGGGGCTCATGCTGCTTCCTTTTGTGGCAGTACTGATTAATGGTAGAGCTACTTTAAACCTTTGAATCTAAAATCAGCTTGTAGGTTTTAAAAAAAACAATCCATAGCTCCAAGTTAGAAAAGATGTAGTGGCATGGCAACAGACCTTGAAAAGGAGATATGCAGAGTTTTGATTGATCATAAATCCAACGAGCAAATTCAATACCATAATACTGTTGAAGGAAAGTTAATATACTATCCTTGTCTGCATTAATATTTAACAGTGGTTTTACCGGGCACCTTTATTTGTGCTAGACTGTATGCACACAAGACAAAAAAGAGACGTGGCTTCTGCCCTAAAAGAAACTCCTCTTCTGGCAGAGGAGATAAATATTCTCAAACATTCCTTATTCCTATGCCACCAACACAGAGACAGATGCCCCCAAATGTCAAATAGCTGTTAGACATGGGAAAAGTTGCAATGCTACACCCTCAGCATATTGGCAGATTATTCCTTGCTGTGTTTGTATATTTCCTAGCAACGAGGGACTGCATGGCTTGTTTTCCTATGCGACAAGCCCTAAAAGAGAGGCGAGGAGCCTGTGCCAGAGACCCATCTGCGTTTACCAGCACCAGGCTCTGACTTTCTGGAAGAAAAAGCTGGAGGATACAAACAGCCACAGGCAGTTCTGCTCTGACACATCCAACTTTCTCTAGAGTAGTACTTGCCAACAATCTGTACACAGAAAGTTGGAGCTAAGTATCTGCTCCCCTACATTTTTAAGCCTCCCTTGCAGACAGATAGGGGCTGACGCATCTATGAAAGGAAGTGACTATGTGCCACTCCTCAGCTGAGGCAGCTCATTGCTGGTGTGCCTGTTGCCCTCTCTGCTCCACAGGGAACTGCTGACTTTCTAGATGCCCTCCTTTGTGACTACTCCCTGTTCTTCTTCAGTAATCCATCCTTTATCCTTGTATCCCAGAATTGTGTGTTCAACCCTCTCCAGTTCCAGATCAAAGCTCTCATCCTGGAAAACCTCACTTAGTCCTGGAGCTGCAACTATCACTCTTGTAGTGACAACTCCCAAATCTACATCTCTGGACTGGGGCACTTCTGACCCACTCCTTGCAGTTATTCAGAACATGGGGCTTCACAGCAATCATGTATATCTGATTTTGATAGAAAAAATAAAGTCCTGTTAAGATGTATAAATCAGATTTCATTTTCAAAGTAATTTTGGCTAAACTCTTTATAGTTACAAACTAGGAAAAGGAAACTTGAGGCTGGTAATCGGTGTGCGGTAAACCGACTGCGGTGGGAGGAAAGCCTTCATTTCTAAGTTTTCCCATTTCCCACAACAGCTAATTTCTAGCTACCACCATGTCACCAAATGCAGAGTTGGGAAGAGATGCACACAATCAGTTTTCATGAGCTGAGACTGCTTCAGTTTTCCACTGTCTGGGGCAGATTCCCTTACCGAGATGATTTCTATTTCATACTCCATCACCAGTAGGGTAACGATCTAGTGATTATTCCTTTTTATATATGAGAAAACTGGAACCAACCACAAAACAAACTGGAGGTAGAACTGGGCTTTCCATCTAGGTCCCTTCCTAGTCCACTCTGCCACCCATTGGCTTCATTCTGGTTGGCCAGTGTTTCTAAGTTTGTATCAGAATCACTTGGGTGTCATTTTAAAACACAGATCCCTCTCTATCTACCCCCACAGTTCGATTCAGTTATAGCGCAAGGTGTGAACATTTCAATTTCTAACAACTTTCCAGATGATGCTGATGCTGCTGGTCCTGGAATCACACTTAGGAGAATCACTCACTGCCTTGTGACCAGAGTGACAGTTTAGTGCCAATAGGGAACTAGCTGGGTTCCAAGCCCTGCCATCAATCAGATTTGTGACCTTGAACAAGATATTATTCCAAAGGAAGATCAGAGCTTCAAGATTCAATGATACTACTGTTTACGTCCCATGCATCGTTATTTTCTTCCCTTGTTAGTCCTTCTTAGCCTGTCACTACTCCATACATAGAACCTGCAGTCAAAACGCACAGGGAAGGGTATCTCCAGATTTTGCAAGGAGCAAAAGTCCCTCTTCTGGACTAAACATTCCCTTGGTGACGATGCACATTTGAAAGGCTCTGGCAATCACTCCGAGTGAAATTAATATATGGTATTTTCCTTCCTGATGTCTAGTTATAAATATACCAATTTGCCTCTAAAGATAGAAACTGAAGATAGACAAGTGGCATTTAAAAAGACATTAAAATATATTTATCCAATAAGGGCAGATTATCAGCCTTAAAATCCAATAAAGACTTTTCGTCAGCATGTAATGGAACCCAATGAGTCATCACCACCACTAATTTGTAAGGCTGCTATTGCAAGAACTTTTAGCATCACGAAGAGGACTTTAAGTGGACTGGCCTTGGAGATTTTGGTGGGATGAGGAAGAGCTTATTTTCTGACTCCCTCCCAGTGACCACAAATTTGCCCATCAATATTCTATCCTTAGAACTGGTTGCCTGCTGACAGCTATGCTATTTTTCTTGCCTAGCACATTTCCTTACAGTGGGGTTTATGCTTGCTTCTTCAATTTTCTCACATCTTATACTCCTTTGCCCCTGCCACATAAGGCCACTCACAGTTTCATTATTATTCTCAGCTTTCATCCTTGAAGACAATGCAAGGACTTATAGACCAACAAAACTATGTCTTTGGATAGGGACACGTAGACATGTACTTACTCCATGTACTTGCATATTATTTCAGCTTTTTATAAAAATGTACGCTTTAGTTATGGATTATCGAGTGTAGTCTTCTATCTAACAGATAGGAGCCTCCAGCACTTCCCTCCTGTGCCATTTGGCTCTATGCTAAAGGACTGGAAACTCTGCTGGCTTTAATTATTCATATGGGTGAGTTTCGTTACCATGTCTCCAAGATGTTTCCTCAAAGTCTTCTTAGCCTATTGAAATTGTATTCATCCTTCAAGACACAATTCAGATATTAACTTCTCTGGTCTCCATCTGCTCTACCAGTATTGCACCCTCTTTGGTAACATCCTATATTGCTTATGATCTCATATGAACTATCACTCCTGAGTTCTCAGGGAGTAGCACAGTGCCTGGTACTTAAGAGACTCAGTAAATCCTCCTTAACTGTTAAACCAATCGTGAGGTAAATTAATTTCTGTTACCGTTTGTGTAGAACTCAAATTTTTGTAATTGGCTTAAAAAATGCATACTTTTATATAAAATTCAAGATGAAGAAGTAATAGTTTACACATTCTTCACCATCTTCCGGGGGCAGGGTGGTCACTGATATTAAAAATCATCCAAAGTGGTTTTTTTTTTTTTTTTTTTGGTGCCTTAAAACAATACACAAGGTTACTAGTTTTACTCCACCTAAAGCTATACTAAAACATTACACTCTTAATGGAGTCACATGCTAACACAGAGCAAACCAGCTCTGAAATAAAAAATATTTACTGAGCAACTGTCAGAGCAGTTTCTAAAAATATCCACCTCCCCCTTTCTTCCAACCCTAAACATCAAATGCAGCACTTTATCACCAAGATTTATACCGCAGTCCACTGGCACAGAGAACCAATGGCTGGTTGGCTGACATCCCTCAGAAACTGCTTCCAACAGTTATTCTAACAATTTTACTTCTCTGAACCAGTAACAGTGCATGCTTAATATGGTAATGTTGAAAAAAAGGCTACATTTCTCTAAAATATTCTAATCCATAAATGACATTATCAGGCTACAAAAGTATTGCAGAATTTGAGGGGAGAGAAAACCCTTTCAGTGGAAGTATTAGTATTTTAGAACAATCTATATAAACCTGGGTGCATGGAAATGCTTGAAGAGTGTAAATGAAATATTCACAACCACAGGAAAAATAACTTAAAAGTTTTTATAGTCTAGTAGAATGCGAACCTTACTAATGCATTTCGTTTTTGATCATTAGAAATGGATAATGTACTTTAAATCCATTCAACACTAACATTTACTTTTAGTCAATAGTTTTAAGCTGCTTTTTAGAAAAACTAATTTTAATTTTTAATAAGACTGTTAAGCAGCAAAACTGACTGAAATATTTCTTTTTGCTACCAATGCATAGATAAAGTAATTGGTGATACTAGGAAAATGGTGGCTGTTAAATGCAACATATAAAAGAATTGTTCTGGCTTAATGGTGAGTGCCATCAGGAATTATTTAAAATGTGAACAGTATTATTAGGCCTGGGTTCTAGTCTGGGTTGTGGTAATTTCAGCACATCAGTACATCATTTGGGCTTCATTTCAACAACTGATCACCAAGAGACTGAAGAAAATGAGCTCTAATATTTGGTTCTAAACATAGATTCTTATTAACAAGCCACAAATAACCAAATAGGTTGATGGGCAAATTAGTAAGAAGCCTGACAACTTGTCCCTTTCTCTCCTGGATCCTACATCTTTTGTACTTTTTTACTTTAGTGAGTGGGTCCAGGCTAAGAGTTTAGACTCTCATTTGCTGTTTGAAGGTCACAGTAGCAAGACACCAGCATAACCTTATAGAACCCACATACACACCAACTACTTTCATAATATACACAAAGCGTTTCTAATCCAGGACCATCTGCAGTCACACCTCCTCAGTCTCCTAAAGCCATTCCTTCATACTTTCACTAATGGCCCTCACTTCATTCTGCCTCAGATTATTTAAAATACTTACATTCTTCTCTCCACTAAGACTGTAAATATCTAGATAGCACAACTCCTATGGTGGTCTCCACACCCTCTCCCTTCCCCTCAATCCCCAACCTGAGCACATAGCAGCGTTCTGCAGCTACTCTCTGGGGAATGCAGTGAATAATACATGACCAGATTGGAAAATTACTATTAAAATTTCCCAGATTTTTTTGTAACTTTAAAACACTATGAAATTCTACCAGGATTAACAATGACATACCTCTAAGTATATTCTTCTGTCAATCTTACTTTCACAGACCCTAAAAAAGAAAATCTAGTAAACCTACATTTTCTAATCAGATGTGCACCAAGTAGTCAAGTCCAAAATACTATGAAACAACAAGACCCACACCTCACGCCGTATACAAAAACTACTTCAAAATGGATCAAAGACCTGAATATAAAGCCTAAAACTATTAAGTTCATAGAAGAAAAAATAGGACCAACACTACAGGCCTTAATACA
>NW_004444066.1:1713423-1747921 GCF_000243295.1 Trichechus manatus latirostris | reverse complement strand
TTGGGGCACAGGGGTACTCATCTTCCTTGCCCTTCAAAATGCCTGGATCTTAGGAGGGCCTCAAAAATGCTTCAAGAATGAGAATTTCTCAAACTAACAAAAAAAAAAAAAAAAAAAAAAAAACAGACTTACTGGTCTGAGACTGGAGAAAACCCCCCGAAAGAGTATGGCCCCAGGACACTCTCTTAACTCAGTACTTACGTAACTCCGGAGGACAACCCTTCAACCAAAGATTAGACAGGCCCATAAAACCAAACAAGACTAAATGGGCACACCGGCCCAGGGACAAGGACGAGAAGGCATGAGGGGACAGGAAAGCTGGTAATGGGGAACCTAAGATCGAGAAGGGGAGAGTGCTGACATGTCGTGAGGTTGGTGGCCAATGTCACAAGACAATGTGTATTATTTAATGAGAAACTAATTTGCTCTGTAAACCTTCATCTAAAGTACAATGAAAAAAAAAAAAAAAAAGGATACTACCTGTTAGATCGGTGCTCTACTAAAAAAACATTTGTATGAGACCAAAAAGCCAACATTTAATCCAAAGCAAAGATGAGAAGGGAGAAGGGAAACTAGAGTACTGGAAATGTACAGCCAGAACACAATTAACGAGAATGTTGACACAGTGTAAAAAATGTAACTGATGTCACTGATCAGTTTATGTGGAAATTGTCAAAGGGGAACCTAACTTCCTGTGTCCTTTCACAAAAACACATTATTTGAAGAAAAATTATCCATTTGCTTATTACAGATGGGCTCTCCCCTGTCCAAGTTTAATGAGGGGAGGGTAGCGATGATCTAAAACCAGTTGCTGTCAATTCAGACTCAGGGCAACTCCATGTGTGGCAGAATAGAACTGTGCTCCATAGGGGTTTCAATGGCTGATTTTTCAGTTGTAGAAAGGCCTGCCTTTCTTCAGAGGCACATCTGGGTGGATTCAAACCACCAATCTTTTGATTAGCAGTCAGGTGCTTAACCTTCTGCACCATTCAGGCACTCTGAGGGATTTATCTAGCCACACAATTTTCCAATGCCACAATTTTTAGATCTGACTTAAGCAGACCCCATTTACAGCCAACTTAATTTTGGTATTACACTATGTAACACACTCAAGATGAAAATAAGTACATTTGAGAAATCTTACTTGCTCGCTTGGCTTCAAGTAACTCTACGCTTTTCTGACAGTTCTTATCTAATGGTGAAGAACTTTCCCTCATTTTTTAATCAATATGGAATCATGGATTCTTATTCTATTGAAAGGCTTATAATATTGCTATCATTATTTGGATGATATAATTGACACATATTTGGCCAGTATGAACCCTTCAAGTGCTCCTGTGTCCTTCTGCATCTCATTTCATTCTTTCAAAATGTTACTATTTTTTCACTTCCTTTCTTTCCGGCAAAATAAGATGTTCTGGTTCATTTTGTACTTTCTCTGCCCCAGCCATGAAGTCAGACATTTCTCCACAAGGAATCATGGTTCCTTTCAGTATTTTAGGAATCAAGTTCTGGGGGCTAGGTGTGCTCAGTGCTACTGGGGTACTGCTGCTTCTAGGCCCTCAGTGGATAGAGATGGGAAATAAAAGCATTATATATTCGTACACACATATACATAAAATGTCAAAGTCATGAAAAACAAAGTAAGGCTGAGGAACTGTTGCAAATTAAACTGAGATACACCTCCAGAAACAGTAAGTGATCATGCACTGGATGCTCCAAAATGTTGGAAAAAAATGCTGTGAAAGACATTGGGCCAAATGATGAAACTGAATAGACTGTGGATTAGAAAGCTGTGTCAGTATTAAGATTCTTTGTATCATGGCTATTTAAGGGTATGTCTTTGCTCTTAGGAAATCTACACTAAAATAAATAGGGGCAAGAGGACACATCTGCAACTCACTCTCAAATGGATAGAAAAGTGTTGTTTCTCGTTATTCTCAAGAGTTCTATAGTCACTGGAACCCCTGAATTAGCAAATACTGAACCACTGCTGCTAGGGAAAATACAGGGTTAGGTTTCTGTGAGCCTCTGGTCACATTTTTGTCAACCAACCAATACATAACCTTGTTTACATGTGTTTATGTTTAAAGACACCTTACTTAAAAACATACTGTTGATTCATTAACATTGAACTCATGGCCTACAACAGCACAGTAACTCATGCCTGAATGAAGCTTATCTAACATGTTTATTTCCTCCACCATAAGGCACATCACAGCCTTCTTGCACTTAGGAACACCAGGCAGTACTTCAACATTATGTTTGGGGGCCATTTTAAACCGCAAAATCACCACCAAAAAGCACAAAAACGTGGCCTTGATAGATGTGAGAAGCATACGTGTTTATAGTATGAGAGCCGAAACAAGAAGACAGAGTACTGCCTTGTCTGACCTGAGCTAGACCCTTGCATGTCCGGTGATTCAAATTCTTCACTACTGGCACGTGTCCACAAGTGACAACAGTGCAGTGAGTACTGATTTTGGAGTTACAAATAAATTCTAGCAAGTAGCTGAATTCCCAAGTATGAAATCCATGAACAAAGGGGATCGACTGTATTTAGAGATTAAGTGTACAACCGGTAGAGCAGATGGGGCAAAATGTTAACTGCTGAATTTGTGTAAACGGCGTTAAGGGGTCCTTTGTACTATTCTTGCTTTTAGTTTTAAAAATCAAAATAAAAAGTTACGAAGAATGATTAAAAGGACCTTGTAAACTGGACTATATAAAACACAAGTTATTTCTTCACTGAGATGACCTAAAAGTAAATTCCAAGTATTAAGTACTCAATAGTCTTAAAGTTTAAACCAAGACCATCTGAGGATTTAGTAGATAAATCGGCAATTTATTCTGGAGGCATCAATGAGAAGGGACAAAATAGTTTTAACTATGGGAATAAAGTTAAAATGAGCTATATTAACATTTTAATGGTACCCAACAAACAGATTAACACCTAAATTTTGCTACAGGCAAATAAAGTAGATTTTGAGGGTTAGCAACTAAAATGAAGTAGTTTCATGAAGCTGCCCCATTTTACCTTAATATGGAATGTTAGGTACACAATCACTAACCTTAAGAACTGAGATTTCCAACTACACACACAAATTACTCTAAAATCCAATCACAATTCTTGGCACCTTCAGTAAAAAGATGTTTCAGTGTTGATTTTAAGAATAAAGCATTATTATCTGCAGCATTCTACCCTGTCTTCTCACTACCAATAGATTATCTCATTCGCTCCTTCAGTTTTTATGTCTATATTCAAATGCATTCTAGATCTCCCTCTGGTCCAGATCTCTTGATTGATGTACCAGTCCTATTCCCAACTATCTACTAGGTATCTTCACTTGAGAAAATTGCCATCTCTTCTAATAGACTGTGAGCTGTTAAAAACTCAGGGCTGTCTTGGTCACTTCTGAATTCCCTGTACTTGGCACAGCTAGCCAGTGCAATTTGGAATGTGCACTATGATGCTAAGATAGCTTAATTTCCACAAACTCTTCTGCATACAAATGTTTACCTGTGAAAAACTTATACAACTGGGGTGATACATGGCCAGGTGAAATAGAAAATCTTGGATTTAAGTATCAGCTGTAACAATGAGTTATACTCTGCCTAGTCACTTCATTATGAGGGACTTGGATCTCATGGTCTCTCACCACAACCATTTTACTCCTCCACTTGTGCTTAAGTCATCTAATCATGAGTCAGATGCTTTGACTCAGGTCTTGGGTGGTATTGACATCAACTAAATACTGCTCTTAAGACTTGATACATTCGTATCACGTTCTCAGTTTAGAACACAAACATTTCTACTTTGTAATCTTGTTCCAGATAGACGGACATGATAGGTTAATAGGAGTTCCTCCAAAATTCTCTTCAAGGGACCTGGTTTGATAAAAGGTAGACTAAGCCAATTCACTCTACCAGGCTCAATGGGAGCAGAAACTAAAAAAATTAAGTTAATTTGCAGGAGCCACCTGTCTCAAATTTGTTAAGTCTATCTTCTCCTTGACAAATTTTGTCCACTGGTGGGTTCATAGCCCCAACCAGCATACATAACGCATTTGACCAACAACTTGAAACTTGTCTTGGACAGCTAGTTACCTTAATGGCTCTGCCATTATTTGACATTTTCATCACTTTTGAATATGTCCTCAAAACTTGTTTAACATTTCAGAAACCAAATCATTTTACTTCAACATTTAATAATTACACACAGAATGTATAGCTTTATAAAATCAACTTAAACTTGGCTCATCATCATCTTTGACTAAAAAATTTGTCATTATTAAAAAATTAAAGAGGACTGCAAGTTTTGGGGGGAAAATCCCCAAAATAGTGTGAGCAATGGTACGTTAAATATAGTCTCACAAAGTGAGCACTTTAAGGGGGACAGCACATGTGGGATACACAAATTCTTTACCTGTGTACACTTCTTCTTTAACACAGCTTACACAGACCTACTTACATTTGGGGTCACGTGGCTATCACTGTTTAAAAACTGTCCAGCAGGGTAGCTGGGAAAGGGCCAGCAGGAGTTCACCTGCACTGAGTACTGCTGAGTTTTCAGGAGTGAAGCTGAAAACGTCGAAGCTACCCCTTCTCAGCATTTCCACGGTTTCATGCTAGTCAAGAGTTACAAGAACCTGTTCTTGGTATTTCAGCAAACTTTAGGGAAGACTAGCTCAGTAGCTTGGGTTCTAAAATCCTTTTGATATTTTTATTATAATGGACTTAAGCTTATAATTATTAGTATGCTCTGTCTGAAACATTTAACAGTACTGCAAGGACTTATAGAAGAAAATCCCTTATTAAAAAAATTTGTTAATAGAAAAACCATAGTAAAAGCAAACCTCCAAAAATTCATTTGTAGGCCATGAGAGCATAAGCACAACCATATGGGAGGAGATAACCACTCTCCCTTCATATATACTCTTTTTTATTTTCTTATTATACCTTCCCAAAACAGAGACATTCAACAGTAGTTAGAATGGCCATCTCCCAACATTTAAAAAAACCACACACCCCCATGGGTGAACAAAGTAAAGAGTGGTAACCTAGAGTTCAGCTGAGTAAGCCACTGTGGAGCCTTAAGTGGTGAGGTCTTCCAATTTCAGAGTGATGTGTCTTCAACTTGTTATCATCATTTAAGTGGAAAAACATAATTTAAATTTGGTGAAATGAGATTCATCTCCAGACAGGATTAATAACATCATTCACTGAATTTCACATTCTTCTTTTGTGAACTGTGAAGAAAATGAATGGTAGCTAGAAGATCAATGGGATTCCAGCTCCAGCTGCAGATGGAATGACAATACACCAGGACAAAAACACCTATATTTTGATTTACAAAGCTAACAGCAGTTTTAAATCTGCAACTTAATTACAGACCAACTACACCACAACCTTTTCAAATGGCAAAAATACAAAAAAGTTAAGTGTTACAAAAATATTTCAGAAAAAGTGCATAGTCTAAGTGCATAGTAAATAAAAGCACTGAAAAATATCTTGCTAGAGGGAGTTCAGCTTGGAAAAGTTATTACCAAAGCTAAACATTTTTATTTTACACAAACTATACTCAAAAATAGCTTTATGAGACTGATTTCTGGCTAAAAGTATCAAAGGGTTTATTAGTCAAGAAACAAAATATCTTAACTGACAAAGGTGAATAGAAAAGAAACAAAGTAGCTGCCTACCCCCAAAAGTTCATACTCATTAAGATTTCTGCAGTATTATGGTACTAATACATCCCTTAATCGCAGAATGTGGTAATCATGGAATTAATTATTGCTAAAGTACTTTTCAAATGAAATAAAAATTTAAAAAAAAATTAAACCTGACACAATCTGACCAAACAATATCAATTTACAGTTTCAAGGTTATTGTACAAAATACCCACATTTACACAATAGGCTCCCGGCTGCGTTTTCACACAAATGGTCTTTTAATTTATTCTGACATGCTATAAATGAATAGATTACACTATTTAAAGAATTATCGTCAATACGTTTTCTTTCTCTTGGGTCAGAGAAAAAGAGCTCAGAAATAAGATTGTAAGAGGAAGCCCACGCAGAGATAACCTACAGAAGTGAGTGGGGCCAGGGAGGGTCAGCAATCACGTGAACTTCACACAGTGTGATGCTCTCCAAGAATAAGAATCAATCTGGTTATAGCCATTTCGCAAGGATTTTAAAGAAAAACTTCCTTTTGTAGTTAAACCCTTTAACGCTTTTATTCTTATTAAAATCAGTCCAGCTGTTAAGTCAGAGGCAGCAGGAGTTACAATACCAAGTCCTGGCAGTCGCAGTACTAGGTACTGTGGCTGCAAGTCATTAAAATAAGAAAAATGAAAGAATGCCTTTCCCCTTCAGACCAAAAAAAAAACAAAAACAAAATTTTAAAACAAAAAAATTTTGAAGAATAGTTATAACACTAAATCTAAAATGATTTGCAAAGGAATATACTTAACAAATGTCTTGAAGTAGTCTATTAAAAATTGGGGAGATCTTGATTTCATAGTGAGTTAGCAAGGCATTTTTTTGTTTGTTATTTAAAAAAAATCTCATTTCCTTACAGAAACAGTTTTTAGTTTTTAATGAACTTGTAAACAAAAAAGCTCCCATTTCAAAATAAAAACAAAATCCCAGATCATATAGATGTTTACAGTGATTACATTTATCTAAGCAACATACATACATGTTCAGTTGTAAGATGGTAACTAATTCTGTGACAAATATGTTTTTCTCTTTAATACCAAGAACATTATAGAGTTAATGCAGAGTCCTAAAGATAATCTAGTAGTCACTAAGTTTTTCTTAAGTCTTCACTTTAGATGCTGTTATTCTAGCACAGGTAAGCAGGCAGAGTCTTTCATATGCTCAAACACTGGAATCTTTGGTTGCTACCATATCAGCTGGCTTGCAAACAAGAAGCCAATCATTTTGAGAATGTTTTAAGTAAACAACTTGCAACCCCAGGGATGGAAAAACCCTAAGAATGCACAATTGTTGAGCATTTACAACCATCACAACTGTGGCTGAAGACTGTTCATGCCGTTCTTCTGAAATGACATCTCAAAGCAGTACAGTTCAAAAGGTTTTAACAAAACAATTGGCATATGCACAATTTCTCCACCAATTTGTGTGTCAACCATTTAGTTAACTTTTCCACTTGAAAAAATGCAATAGAAAACTGGACACCATGTTTCACTATCTCAGTTAATATTCACAAATTACAGCGGCTACAACTCAGAACACAGCATCACCAGTGCTGCCCAGAGCCAGTTGATACTGAAATTAAGTTCGTTACACCAAGTAAATGGTTGTCCACAACCACTGGCTAGTGTACATATGGACTAAAATTTCTAGATTTGGGGAGAAACAAATGCTGCTCCGATCATCTGCTCTGCTTCTTTTGTTCTTCAATTCATGCTTAGAAACCTAACAAAAAGACAGAAAAATGAATGTTAAATTCCAAGGTGAAAATAAAATTTTAAAAGTATACCCGAAGTAGAAAAATTGCGTTGAAATGGGCCAATAATTATTTTATAACAGTGACTCACGTTCTTTTTCATCTCTTTGAAAATCATTAGCTCAACTGTTTAAAACAAAAACATAAATCTATAAAGAAAACAAAGTTTTCTGTTTCACATGACTAGGTAGGAGTGGTTGTACAGTTAGTTAAAGCCTCCGAGTCAGCATACAATTCTCAAGCTAGAGAACTGCTGGTAATTCAAATGAGCCCGTTATGTTCACTTCTGTATTTCTATCACCTAAAACATATTATAATGTGTTCAAATATTTGTTGAATGGATGAAAAGTAAGATTGCCTTGCTGTTTAACAACTAGAGAGAGTATAATCATACTATGTGGAGGAACTTCCATGAACATTATTCCTGATACAAATAAGGAATGTTAAGCTGTAATAAACGTGTTCAATTAAAAGTAAATGGTAAGTCTATGATTTCTACACAGAAACTTCAGAGCTTCAAAAATTCTTGACTTCTATCAGATCATTACAAAGGTTAAGTTTTGTTACTGATTTAAAAATGTAAACAAGTGATGCTTTTTAGGCTTTAAGTCTCAAGTTTTCCCTCCATGTAGCATACACACACCTCTCCCTGCCCCTACAAATAGGCCCTAGAACTTCTGCATAAAGGCAGGTTTGGATATAAGAAGGCTTTGGGTCATAATAGCTGCTTGTTTTACCTATGGTTAAGAGCAAAGAGAGGAAACGTCTCTCAACAATAACATGAACACACCATAAGCACCTTTTGTCACCCACAGCTACTCTTCCTTAGAGGCATCTGTATCTTTGTTCACCCTTATAGCCTACCTAATCATACCTCATACTAGCCCAGGTCTCTCCTCATTATTTTTTTTTTTAGCACAAACCATGCTTTTCAATCATGAACTGCCCTTATTCTTTCACTTCTCAAATGTATGGCCTTTGTGGGATAAATAAAATACTTGGATTATTTTCTTTTTATGCATGTATACCTTTGTTTTTTTCAAAGATAATGCCAAACACTATATCATTTTTGGAAAATATTCTCTCACTCATTAATTAGGAGTTTTTTCATTTGAGAGTAGAAACAGTCATCTTCATTCGTTTAATAAGCATATGGTATAAGCTCGGAGTGCTGTACTTCTCTGTCTCCTCATAGTGTCTTGACTACAGAGTAGATGCAGAATAGATCTTTGCTGGCTGAGTACTAAGTTCCTAAGAAGCAAATGCCAAAAGTGAAAGATAATGAAACTTTCTCAGAATATACTTCACCATAGGGAATACTATTTGATGTATATTATTAAATAGGATTAGCAAGGTGAATGTACCAAAACAAAGGCTGTCAAATCAAACCCCAATTAAGTTGTGATCATACTCTGTGACCTAATTCCAATTTTAAAATACAGGATATTTTAAAGCAGGTTAAGAAACTATGGATTAGCTAAATGGAAAGGACCCTTACTCCAGTCAGCATTTGGTTTCAAGTTCTGCAATTATACTTACACATGATAAAAAGAAGAAATCTTTTCACAAATACTAAAATTGCTGGGTTTTCATGGCAAACGGAAATACATTATATTGAATAATTCATTCCAGTGAATAAACCAAACAGGGCTTAAAAAATGGAAAACCACTACCACTAACAAACTAAATAGCATTAACTATACTGTCAGTCAATATACTAGGAAACTCTGTGTCTTTAACAGGGAAGCTTTAGATAAGGATTACGTATGTTCAACTTTTAATCCGATATTTGAGGAACTGCTGGGTTAATTAATGATTACAATCGTTGAGAGGTTGGTTAATGGCTAGCCTGACAATGTTCCTGGTAGAACGGACCAGTCAAATCCAGATTTAACGCTTCAGATGGGCCAATGGTAGGATATTCCACCCAGGGATCAATTTTTCTCCAAGTGAATTGTCCTAAGATGTTACTGAAGTTTGTTTAGGAAAAAACCTCAATATGAACATTCAGCAGGTATTCAACATTCAATCTTCAAGTACTAAGCACTCTTTTCCTCAGTATGCATTAGTTCGTGGTTTTTATCTCGCAGTCTGGGTGATGTCTCCTGGTTTCTGAAAGTACAAGAACCCATCTTCACTGTAACATCAGCCAAAATATGAGATAAATCCCTTTGTTCCTAAAAAAAAAGAGGAAAAACAGAGTTAAAATAGGGTTGGAAAAATTAATATGATGATTCAGGTATTAATAGCTACATTTAAGTTTCTTTTCAAATCTGAAAAAACAAGGGGCAAAAAGTTTATTATGTAACTAACCAGGAGATTTTATTCCTCAATCTGAAAAGTACATATCTACTCCTATTTGTGAATTAACTTCAGATGTACCAGAAACGAGTTCAAAGGGGTATTTATGAGTTTTTGAAATTTAGGATCCTTCCATAGTACAAGGTTAAGCACTCGACTGCCGACCAAAAGGTCAATGGTTGGAACACACCAGCTGCTCTGCAAGAAAAAGATGTGGCAGTCTGCTTCTGTAAAGATCTACAGCCTTGGAAATCCTATGGGGCAGTTCTATTCATCCTATAGGGTCACTAAGAGTTGGAATCGACTTGATGGGTCCCAGTATAAGACATACATAATTTTAAAAGTAATTTTTGAACACAATATTCATATTCACTATGCAATGCCATTTATATTGAACTAACTTTCCCTGTAACATATCTGTGTGGATTTTTTTGTCTCATAGACTAACACTTAAGAGAATTTTAAAACAGGACTGGCTGTGTATAAAGTCAAGACCAAACCCAATGCTGCTGAGGCAAATCCAACTCACAGTGACCCTACAGGACAGAGCAGAACTGCCCCATAGGGTTTCCAAGGAGCAGCTGAGCTCTTAACCACTATGCTACTAGGGCTCCTATAAAGTTACGGGGCTAGGGGTTAAGGGTGGGGTGGGCTATAATAATTCTCACCTTCTTCATGGAAACTAAAAAGGTACTAAGTGAGTTTGGGGAAGAAGATAAAGGAAATAGATTTTATTTTTCTCACAACAAATTAGATAAATGATGATTTAAGTACAGCAGGTATACATGACCCCTAAACTGTATTAAAAAAGACTGATGACCTGAATTATTTTATCTTCACTATTACAGAATTCATTCTGCCACAAATTTCTGAGGTTGCTGAATTTTGAAATACCTGTTACAACTGATTCCTTCCCCAACCGGTAGATGGTCTGCATTATACATCACTGAGTCACAGCAACACTATACTCTTCAAGGACTTCTGACTGCTGTGGTGTCACCCAAGTGATCCAACAAGTTGAAAAGTTTGACAGGTCCAGCAAGCCTTGGAAATATGAGCTCCATCCAGATCACAATAAACCAACTCTTGCATTTTCATCTTCATTTCCTGCTGTGTTATTTAGTTCTTTTCTATCCAGCTTTTTTGTCGACAGTGAAAAAAGATGACAAAAACTGGAGACTGCAGCAAGCAGATGCGGCTCCCTGGCACTTCTCTGGATTGAGTGTATTCAGAGCAGATCAGTCTCTCCAGGTATATCAAGGTCTTCCCCTGTGATTTGGGCTACGTTGCTGAGTGACCAGCCACGTTCCTAGCAGCAATTGGTGAAGTCAGAAAAAGTTAAGCTAGACATAAATGGCAGGTGAAGCCCAGTAAATACTGGAAGGTAATTAAAGGAAGACCATGGACATGGCAGGTTAATGAAATGGAAAAATATTTCTAATCTCTTTTGAATGCCAACAATCTGACATTCATCTATATCATTACGATAAAACTACACTTAATTATATGGCTAGGGTAGTGAATGGATGGATTAAAATGATGAGAGTAGAGAATAACAGAATTACGTGAGGATCTATCTTTGGCTTTACTAACTTCTAAAATTTCCCCCACCCTCTTCCCTCAAATAAAGAAAATGGTAAACTTAACTGGATTCTGAATGTCCTAAAAATATTTTCTCCTTTCTTTACAAAGTCTTGAAAAGCACTTTTGTGATAATCACATATATTTGAAGAAAAGGGAGTGAAATGGATTTGGAAGTATGTCAGATGGGACTCTTACATTTTTCTCTTGTCATGACTGTAAACAATAATAATTACATTCTTGTAGTACTTGGGCACGGAAATACTAGTACAGCTAATAATGGGCATTAGGAGAAAAACTTTGGTTTTCTTCCTTAGTCTTTTGACGGGCTTTGGAATGGAGTATTTCAAAAGATCTGAAGAAAAGTAATCAGGACAGAAGTTTGCCTACTACATAATACGCCCATGTTAACTGATTATGTCAGCACTCTAAAGAGTGTTTGGATATTTTCTATGAATTGCTATAAAACAACTTAATATAGTTTTCCATCGAGGAACATTAGATATAGTTTTTTTTTTTTTTAAATAACCACAATAAATACATTAGTGAATGTGTCCCCATTTGGAGAATTTTTCCAAGCATAGATATTCTTGCAATATAGTGATTTACTTGCTGAAGGTCAGTTTATGAAATGTCCCTGATGTGTAAATCTCTGAAATACAACTCTGTGAGGAATGAGTGACATAATGTATAAAAAGTACCTTTTAAAATTTTTAACTAGAAAAATTTGATATGGTGTTCTCATTCTCAATGAAAGGATTTCTTGGGATCATTGTATCATGAATCTTCCTTAAAAAAAATACTGCGGTGGACCCTTAAAAGAATATGCTTTTAAACACCCTTATATTTAGATACTGGAATCAGGAATAACCTAGAGCAGTTGTTTTCAAATTTCCTAGATTTCTTAACGGATAATGCAGATGACAGGGTGAGGGAACCAGCTCCTCATGCTTATCTCACGTCATCCTCAAATCTGCTACACTTTTGTGACTTTATATATAGGGCTTTCACATAAAATTTGTTTTGAGCACTAGGTTCTGCATCCAAAATAATACGGTTATTTTCAAGAAGGCATAAAGCAAAAGGAAAATACTGTTTTTTTTATTCTGGGGGTGGAACGTTTTTGTAGCAAGCAATATTTTGCTTATAGTCAAAACATGTCACCAGGAAATATCTCTCTGAAAGTAATCAGTTAATGATTATGTGATGTGTTTTATGGAAAGCCCAACTTTTCAGAAATTTTATAAGTCCATGTATATGTAATAATTTGTATAACCATTATATCTAATAATACTATGAAATCTTTAAAAGACTGAAAGTTGCTTTTATGAAAAATAGCTACAATACAAAATAAGGATTAAACTTAAGTTTAATTATATTTTTTTTTTCAAGGAAACATACTAACTCAGTGGATCCAACTTCTCATCTTTAAGACCTGGATAAGGCAGGACAAAAATTCTACTTGTTTATTGAGTAAGAGACACACAGTTAACTAACAATGGTACTAGCTCAAAATTAGGTAATTCTTTCTGAAGGCTGCTGAATGCCTGAAGTGAAATGTTCTAGGTCAGATGAGATTTCAATCTAATTTCAGTTCTAGAAACTGCAACTCATGATGATCCTACTATCCCAGCTAGCTTTAAGCAAAAATTGGTTTTGTTTTGTGAGAAAAAGCAAACACCCTATACGTGTCAAGTGTAACAAATCTTCAGTTTAGACTTCTACTTGGTCTTACCTAAATGGTAGGCCCATTTTTTCAAGGACACTAGCCACCTAGCTCATTAATAACTTCTTGGTACTATGATTGTTTATACAGTGATTATAAGACTCAAAAGGGGGCAAGTAAGTCTTAACTGAGATGCAGAGCACTGGGCAAGCATTAGCGTTTGCTATCCTAAGCTTAAACTTCATTGTCTAAGACTCCCCACTACATCAAACCTTAAACTTTGAATCTTTCCCAAATACAGAAACATGGATGGGAAGCATTTAAACTTCATGCCTAATAGATGAGCTGCTGGGATGAGGATGACATCAGTTAAATCTCTTAAAATGCTTTTTATTGTTTAAATATAACACTAAAAATATGAACCAAAGATTAATCTATGAAGGCCAAGTTCAGACTAGAGCAGTCATTCAGCAATTAAATAATTAGAAACTAAAAACCAAACCTTACTTGCCCACCATTTCCAGAAAGTAGGCAAGTATCAGGAGGTAAGCCCCAGAAAGGGGAAAAGAAAAACAAACTAGCAAACAAAAGCATGAAACAGAGGAGTGGAACTGTCTGGCAACAGTGATAAGAACTGGAGCTGTGCCCTAACAGTTCTACTTCTTAGTAGCACTAATACCTGAGGAAAAGTAGAAAGGAAACAGACTTGCAGTTCAATGGCATTTGCCCCAGGTATCTTCAATTTGCAAGGCCTAACTGCAGATTTCAATTCCACACAGGACCGTTACAGCCTGAGTGTTTCAAAAATTTAAGAGCCAAAAAGAGAACCATTTTGAAATTAAGAACATGTGTAGTTGAACAGCAACTAAAAAAGAGATTTATTTTGTAACTAGGAAAGATGTATCGAGCTTTTCAGTTCTTCGAGCATTTAAGAGAGGAATTGGAACACTCTGCAACTGAGAAGACAGACACTTTGGGGATAATGCCAGACTCACCTCTTGAAATTAGAGCATATTCACAATTTTCAATTCTAAAGGCTAAAGCGTTAACATGCAGGAGAACGAACAAAAAACTTAACACTGTTAGTCTGAAAGAAAGTCAAAATACCATGGCTAACTAGATTCATTACTTAAAATCAACAAGTGTTAGGTCTAGGATTTTGGATTGATTGACCATATTCCCAACACCAAATGTTTATTTTGGAAAAGGTTAATGAATGAGTAAAAAAGATGCAGTTGTTATAAATGACCCAAAATCCCAAGAGAAATGATATAATATACACACATATATGTATATACAAATACATATACATATATGTATGAACAAGGACATTTGGGTTTAAAGTTAGTAGTCAAATTTTCCAAGGACGTCTTTTTTTTTTTTTGTAAACACAGAGCCAAATTTTTTGATGTATTTTAAAACCACCTCCTTGATCTAACACTGTTAGAAATTAATGAATTACCCAATTTTGTGTTCAATTTTTTCCCTGTAACGTCACTTGGTTCTTGGCTACTAACCTTTCATGTTACTCTTGGTTTTGTCAGTTTGCTTGCCTGTGGGGGTTTGGGCCTGCTGACCCTGCCCACTGGAAGAGGCTGCCTGCTGTGCTGCTTTCTGCTTTAACATCGTCCAATCAAATGTGTAGTCATATTGGTGGTTCAGGGTCCTGGAAAACATAAAATTATATGTTAGTCTTTAATGACATATAATCTTTAATGATTAAAGTACCCTACTAAACTTTCAATACAATGAGGGGCATTTCTTCAGGAAATAAATATTTTCTCTCAAGTGTTGTAGCTTCTCTCCCTACAGATGAGTTGACTTTTTTTGGTAACGGTTCAGTGAAATAATTCCATTTACATTTCACGAGTTAAGGAAAATGATACCACCACTCTGGTCTGCTACACTAGGTAAGAATAAATCCTCTCCCTTTTCAACAGCTGCCTTTACACATTGAAAGGGGCAGGGGAGTGGGAATGAAAAGGCAGCATGAAGAACTAAAATACTGAGTTAAGCTGTCAGTTATCTAGGGCGATCTTCATAATGGCAGGTAATTCCTAAAAACAAATCAGTGTCTGTATGGGACTGGAAGTTTGTGAGGAAGATGTCTGTGCTGGTGTCTGGGGGAGACTTTTCTCAAGGTAAAGGATTACCCCCAGTTCTTATTCTCTTCCAGTTATAGTTTGAGCCATAAGTACTCTATTTTTTCCCCCGTGTTTAACACCAATTCTAGGCTGGATGAGCCTAGGGAACCCTGATTTGAGTCTGTCTCCACAATTGACTCCATGTCTGTATGATATTTTAATTCTTTTTTCATCTCATACAGAATAGGTTTGGTTCTGTACCAAAGCCGGAGAGTTCTAGAGCACTGGTATTCACTAATATCTCCCGTGAACTGCAATTATTGTAGAAAAATTAGGTTCTACTTTGAGTTCAATTCAACTGCTTCTCCACCCTAAACTAATCTCAAGCAAACTGAAAAACGTCAAAATTAGCTCAAAAGAACTCATTTCTTAAAATTGTATTCATATTGGTCAGACGTGCTTTACTTTGCTACTTCTCAAAGTAGATATGTTGGACAGATTTAACCAATTTCCCTCCCTGAAGTGTATAGTCTCAAAAATATCTTAAAAACTGACCTGAAAAGAATGCGGAATAGCTGCCTCAGATACATGTAATCCGGGGCTTCCTCAAAGCGCAGCCCACGACAATAGTTTAAGTACATAGCAAATTCTGCAGGAAACCCCTAGAGATTAAAGAGTTAAAACACACAATTAAAACAAACAAACAACAAAAAAACAACTTATTTTAAGATGAGAAAATAAATGTATTTAAGTACAAGCAAAAAAATGTATTTAGATAGAATGTTTTACTATTTTATAGGCAGATGTGAGAATAAAAATAACTATAATATGACTTAGTTTCCTCAAATCTTTGAGTAAAATGTCATCTTTCTGTCCACTCCATTATAATATGGACAACATCTTGTCCTTTTATATTGGTGGAGGAAATATGTATCCCTTTCTACTTCTCCTCCCTTCAAATAAATGTGAAAGTGGAGAGTGGTATGGAGGATAAGTTAAAGAAGGCAGTCTCTTCCCATAACTATCTGACCTACTGGCTAACGAAAGAAGTCCTTACAATTTTTAGAAATTTCTTACATCCAGAATAGTCAAGACAGGATAGAATAAATATACTTACAACATTTATTTTTACTGATTAATAAACAATAACAACTGAAGGTCAAATAAGGTAATTTTTTTTTTTTGCCACCTTACGAAATAACAAAACCTTAACAAAAGAAAACTGCCCATGTAGGCACCATGGTCTCGGGGAACATCTAGCTCAACTGGCATAACACAGTTTATAAAGACAATGTTCTGCATTCTACCTGGTGAGTAGCATCTGGGGTCTTAAAAGCCTGTAAGCAGGCATCTAAGATACTGCACTGGTCTCACCCCTTCAGGAGCAAGGGAGAACAAAGAGAAGATACAAGGAAAAGATTAGTCCAAAGGACTAATGAACCACAGCTACCACGGCCTCCACCAGACTGAGTCCAGTACAGCTAGATGGTGCCAGGCTACCACCACTGGCTGCTCTGACTGGGATCACAATAGAGGGTTCTGGACAGAGCTGGAAAAGGATGTAGAACAGAATTCTAACTCACAAAAAAGGACCAGATTTACTGGCCTGACAGACTGGAAAAACCCCGAGAGTACGGCCCCCGGGACACCCTTTTAGCTCAGTGGTGAAGTCACTTCCGAAGTTCACCGTTCAGCTGGGGATTGGACAGCCTCATAAAACAAAACAGGACTAATGAGGCACAGCAGTCCAGGGACAAGGACTAGTAGGTGGAAGGGAAAAGAAAGCTGGTGATAGGGAACCCAAGGTTGAGAAGGGTCAGTGCTGACTTGTCGGGGGGGTTGTTAGCCATTGTCATAGTGCAATATGTGTACTAACTGTTTAATGAGGAAATATTTGTTCTGTAAACCTTCATCTAAGGTACAAAAAAAAGAATTATCTATGTGAGATCAAACTGACAACAGCAACTCAAAAGGCTTGATGGGAAGTCTAGGGGGCAGTGAGTTGAAGATAATGGTGATGGAATAATTTGGAAAAGGATAGCGAGAATAGCAGCACCACTGAAGAATGTAATCGATATCAATGAATTGTACACGTAGAAACCTTTGAAATGGTGTAACTTTGGCTATGTATATTTTCACGGAAAAAAAAAAAAGGTCCTCCAAGGTCGAGAAGAGAGAGTGTTAACATGTCGTGGGGTTGTTAACCAATGTCATAAAACAATATGTGTACTGACTGTTTAATGAGAAAGTGTTTGTTCTGTAAACCTTCATCTAAAGTACAATAAAAAATAAAAAAAAGACAACTGCCCATATTATAGGAGTTACATATATGAAGAAGCATCACTGAACCATGAGACTTATGAAAATGATTTCACTACTTTATAGAAATACCCCATACTTCTGTGTTCACTCCATCATGAATTGTATATTTGCGGCTAATCCAGAAAGATATAGTTCCCAATTTTTAGATCAAAATTAAGAGGAAGCCACAAGCGGAGAATATACTAAATCCTCTCTTCTTCTTTCTGCAAAAATACTGACTTTTCCAGTAAGCCGGATGAATTTTTCTTTTGCATGTACTATACAGAAATTATGGATGTTTCGCTTACCAAAGTACACAGATTTTTAACAATTTATTTGGGTGGACTATAACACGTGACTCATACTTAAACCTCAAAAGTCTCAAAGGTGATCATACATACTCACACCCCACCCAATCCTCTCCATTCTTGTAGATATGTAGAAAAGGGCAAAGCAAATTTGTGGATGGGGAGACCCATATAAACTCACTTGCCTTCCTATGAAGTTTGAGGTTTTAACTATACTATATTCTGTAGTTGGACAACAGCTATTTTGGATTGATCTGATCTACTGTCTGTTTCCCTACCCTTTAATATACCAATTACTGGTTGATTGCTTTTCTGACTCCAGTTTAGGGATAAGGAGAGTCTTTCTTATTTAATCTCTCTCATAGATCGGCGAGGTTCTATTAGGAAAATTTACCCGCTCTATTAATATCCTCAATTAACAGAAGAGAGAGCCCAGATAAATAAGAAGCATAAGACGAGACAGGTATTTAAAACGACCCATTTACTCAAGCCATTCTTAAGGTAAAGATATTCTGAATCATTAAAAAGTAAATTTAAAATGGTCAATAGCTACCTAATAGGCTGTCTAAGTTCTAGCTAACAAATAAAATGTTTCTTTCTGCTCTTGATCTTTTTTTTTTAAAAATACTCATCAAGCATTCTTACTTTACATAAAACTTCAACAGGAGTGGACATCTTCTTTTCACTAATCTTTTCATATTTTTGTTTCTTTGTTGCAGCCTGTGGAAAATAAGAATTAAATCACAAAGACATACTCAATACTACTGAGAAGAACTTTAGAAGTTTAACACACTAAACATATATTTGAGATTCAAAAAAAATCTTAAGCCAGAATAAAAAAAAAAATCGAAGTATAATACACCTAAAATTTTTTCCTCTTAACTCTGTTAACCTTTGAGGTTAGTCTCTACTTCAAGAACATTTTTACCTATTAGGTAAGGGTGAGTCTATCAAAAACAACAAAATGTGTGACTTAAGTAAAAATAGATGGGGTCAGAATTAGGAACAGTTTTGTTAACCTATGGTTCAACACTAGGGCAAAAGCAAAAGCAGATCAATACAAAAAATTGTGCCTATTATTTAATGCCATTAATAACCAGAGTTAATTGCTAAGTAAAATATATTTTTCCAATGTAAAAATATTTATATTGGATGAAGCTACAAACAACTGAGCAATTGTCCTAGTTTACAGATGCTCAACAAATACAGATACCTTTTTCCTTTAAAGTACCGATAAGGTATCAAAATAGCCAGTAAATTATAAGACATAGGGATTTATCATTAAAACACAAACACTCACAAAAATAATGGTGAAACTCCTAGTTAATCAAAACAAATAAAATGTTAGAATAATTGCCAAACAATATAATTAGTATTCATGGATAAACAGGTTTTGTTGTACATAAAAGTATACACTTTTAGCATAATGGCAATACACTGAACTGGAAAAGTCTCCACTTTCTTAAGCCATATCAACTTACACCCAGATAAAGCTAGTAGTTATCAATGTGTACCAGCTTACTGTCTCAAAAGAAATTGTTCTGCAGCTGTGACTAAGGAATTAAATTTAATTCAAACTCAGAAAATCTCTGATTTGGAAGGGATCTTAAAGGTCATCTTGCCAAATATATATTTTTATTTCCTAAAAACAAACTTGTAAGTTTATGGTTTACCTTTAGTCCTTGCCACGGCAGGCTGGTTCTATTGAAATACATCAAAACGTATCCTAATGACTCCATGTCATCTCGGCGACTAGAAAAGAGAATTTAATTTTATGAACTGAAACTATTATGAGGAAACATGTGAAAGAAAGCCAGGTACACAATAAGAAATTTTCCCAAATGAAAAGGGAGCACTATTCTGCTTCAAAGTGCCTTCAGCACCTTATGTAAGAAGGTACTTAAGTTCAGGCTGTTGTTGGCTTTTGTAATAAAAAAAGGTCATAATGGGCTACTTCTAAACAAACTTTTCTCATAAAAGTCAAAATCGTAAAAATGAACACAGTTCTACAGTTTAATTTTTAAAGCAAAGCAAAAAGGTTTTAGTTAACAACTATGTAAATGAGGTGAATGAAAATTGAAGCACCAAGTAGCAGGACACAGATTCCAAGTTTTGCAGAAGCTCATAAAAATAACTTTAGGTATGCTGGAATGAATACACATTTTGAAGTTAATAAAACATCTACATGAATTTATACATATGTATGTGTACAGGCATATATTATATATACACACAGATAGATACATATATTTAAAGCCTGGTAATATGTCAGCCTACCGAAAAAGTCTAATTATAGTTTAATTGAAGGTATTCAGGTATTTATAGGTATTTCCTAAAGCTTGAAATTCTCATGAAGTTCCCTAACCTGGGGAACTTCATTTCTATACGTGTTTTAAGAAGCAAAAAATGACTGAAAAAAAGATGAAGGGAGAATGAAAAGCTAGGGAGAAAGCAGCTGAGATGGTGATTTATTATAATTTTTACTTTAAAATTGCGTGTATTTATATAGATTGGTGAGACTGGAAGAATGAAACAGGACATGGTCCACCAACTCTCTTTTGGTTCATAGGACTCAAGGAACATTTTCCTTGTAAAAATAACTAATATATTCTTCCTCAAAATTCAACTTGGCATCACTCAAAAATATAAAACGCCCAAGATCAGCATTAAGAAATTACTGTCTTCAGCTGTAAAAATGAAACGTCAAGACAAAATTGCATTTATGCTTCTAACTTTCCATCAAGCAGTGTCTTCTTCCCAAGAGACAACCCTGAACAAAGAAAACAAAAGACCTCATTTAATTGGCTTCCCTGCACTGCCTAAAGCAGCAGGTAAAAGGATTAATAAGCATCCTTCAAATCCTCAGCCAAAAGACATCCTTAGACATTCTAAAAAACTAATTCAAATAGACGAAATACCCATTAATGGCTTCTGCTATGCATAAGGACATTCAGTTTTCAAACTCACCTCTGCTCAATACCAAGATGTGCATTGATGCTAGCGTATCGGGCAGTGCCAGTGAGATTTTTATCTTCTCTGTATGGTATGTGTTGCCTTGTCCTGTTGTCTCTGTACTTTTTGGCCAAACCAAAATCAATAAGGAATAACTTTAAAAGAGAAATAAAGACACATTAGGTTTCCAACCTTGGTCAGTTAAACCGCTTCTTATTCATTAATGGCATCAATTTATTTATAAAAGTAAAGCAGAAACGTATACAAGTGTGATAGCAGAGCTGACAAGTGTGGTGTTTGCATAATGAAACCTGACATCCTGTTACTATTGGTATTGAGCATGGGGCTTCAAAAACTAGACATAAGTTATCTCAAACTCTTCCCTCCTACAAAGGCCACTCTTCAGTGTGCCAACAGAATGCTCATTATCTAAAATAAGACAACCCTGTCAGTTTGATATTGCCAATGAAACCAAGACATTTATTAACAAAAAATAAGCACCTCTTAAAGAAGCATGCATTACATTCTACTACTTCACACTGACATTATGCATGTGATCAGGTTAAACTTCTGGAAAATGACAGAATGATCTAAAAAAAAGCACTCAGCATTTAAATCAAGGTGGCTTAAAATTAGCAGTTTACGTGAGTTAACTAAAAATCAAACAAGTGTTTTAGAACAAAGTAATGCTTAGTGCTGTCTCATTTATATGATACCCAGGGAATAAGATAGTCATAAACAATGCAGTTAATTTTTCTCGGTAATTCAAGTTTACTCTCCGAGATTAAAAACTCTGGAAGAGGGAAAAAAAAACAATTCTTGGTGGGAAAAAAAAATCTTTCCCAAGTATATTCATATTTACCTACCTTCTAAAGCAAAATAACTAACCTTGAAAATTTTAGCCTTTATTATAAAATCAGTTTTTACACACTATGCTATATAACCTACAAAGATTATCAAAGTGGGCAGGATACGTGCCCATCTACTACATAGCGTTAACGTTTGTTCTTTTCTAGTTATGCCTGAATTTTGTGGTTCTTTCCATCAGACTGATACCTGGTCCTTTCTGCCAGTTTACAATCTGTGATGTGCTGGGGAACCTGATCATCTCATCTATTAAGGTTTGTGTAGAAAAACAAATAAACAGTGCAAATTATTAATTTAGGTTAAAAAGTGCTGACCAAGTGCATCTCTTAAGAGGATGAGAAACACTATTCCAGCCAGGCACTATAACCCAGTCTCGGTTACACTTTGGATGGTAAAAACACGGAGGTTTGACATTCTTTTCCCATGTCAACAATGAGATACTTATTTTCACTTGGTCTACTATAAAAGAATGAAGATTAAACTCTTAGTAAAATGTAAGTAGATAATGAAAGCTCTCTAAGCAATAAGATTAAACTTATTTCCTAAGCAATCACTCAAGTTATAAAAGGAATATGGGCAAGTTAGCGTTAAAGCACTAAAAGAAAGAAAGCTCACACTGCAAGTTTCTCTTGATATGCAAACTGCTCAGCACACAAACATTAGAATGAGTTAAATATACTTTTGTTAAGCAAAACAAAAATCATGTCTTAAGTTCTGCAGATTCATACTGAAAAGAAAACATGGGAAAAAGAAACACAAAAGAACAACCAGATTCATGGTATTTTTAAAAATACCCCTAAGAAATATGTGGATTCTGAATGAACAATGATTAGTACATAGAATTTCCTCTAAGAAATATTTTCTGAGATTGCTTCCTTTAGTACTTTAATATGGCAGAGAAAAAAGGAGAACACTGACATGATTATGTCAGATAATTTCATTCATGTCTAAATCTACATTCAAAAGCTCCATTTTGAGATTCAATAACCAGACACTTATCCACAACCAAAACATTTGCTTTATAAAAACTCAGTGTTCTTTCCTTCCACAGCTCTAAAAGAGGAAACCTAATTTATTAAGTAAACTAAAAAAATATAAACACCTTGTTCCTAAACATCTCAATCTTTAATATCAAAACTAAAAACAAAGTAAACCAATCTTAAATTTTCTCCTCTTCTTGTAAAAACTGAAAATAAGTTAGGAAAAGAAGTATCACGGCTAAACAAAGGTATCCTACTTTTAAGAATAAACAACTGAAAAGAAAACTACTCCGGAAAAAAGAAAAATCTCTTGGTAGCTCACGACCTTCTGGTACTTATCAAGTTTCTTCAGTAGCTCTCTGTATGCTTTGAAATTAAAAACTAATATAAACATATAAAGGAAGTGTTTTCAGGAAACCATGTGATACCAAGGATACAACCAAACAGCCACAAATACGCAAAGGGAGAACCAAATGAGTAAAAATCAATATCCAATAACTCGTAAGATAATGTGTTTTTATAGGCTGGTATAGCCAAAGAGAAGGACAAATTTCTCTGGTGGTCAAGCTGCTGTGCAGTTTTACTAATTACATGTTCTAAGTAAAATGTGTGCCTGTTTTAAAGAATGTAGCCTATTCTTCAAAGGCATGTAGAAATGAGCTATGTTTGATAAACTGGGGCCATTCCATTCAGCAGAGGTGGATTTTCTTCAGAAATATTTTTTATTTTTTTAGTACTTGTAGCAATTTTTCTCCTACTCAGGGTCACATTCCCCTGCCCTTCCAATACATTCACAAGGTCACTTTTCCTCACAAAACAGCTAACCTGTATGTAGAGAATATAAACAATTTAATACAACTTTATGTAATTAAATGATTATGCTACAAAATATACCAAGTAAAATGTGAAGAGTGAATTGATAAGTAAAAATGAGATACAAGAGTTTTTTAAAAAGAAATTATATTGCCTTGTAATGCACCTAATACATTCCCACTCCTTGCTCCCTCTCCCCAACAAAAATTAGTCACCATAGTTAAGTATTTCTTTGCCTATGAAAAAACATAACTGAATTTCTGAAACCTTTATAACAGGAGGAGGTGCCCCCTGGAATAACACTGGGCAGTATGGAAAAGGATTACATGATGATCCAGATGATACATGCGGATAAGTAAGGTTACTACAATGTACGTTCTCACAGCAAATATAACTCTTTTCTTTTGCAACTACTCTTGCGAATACCTCCTTCTCAGTATATACTAAATTGAATGATAAAGATTCATTAGTTGAGAGAACTTCAAAATTTATATAACTGATTTTGTGATTAAAACTCATGGCAAAAAAGTTATCTAACTTCTACAAAAGTAAATACTGAAAATCTGAAGTGTTCTACTTATATTTTTGAATACATATTTATAGGAGTGTTTTCAGTGTATCTAGCCTGCCAAAAACTAAATCATCAGGTTACACATTCATTTATCTTAAGCATCACTAATGCTCATCTACCATTTAGTTTGATGAGTACTTGAATTATATTAATGTTTTATTGTTAAGAATGAAATGTCTTCTAGTTTAAAAGCATACAGTGCTTTTTAAGTAGCCATTTGGTTGAAGTTGAGAGAATTCACAGACTAAGATGAATCAATTCTAGAAACACTAGATCTGAAATCTGATCTGCACTTACCTGAGGTTCATTGGGGAAAGGGAAGAGAGGTGAGGCAGAATAAATTCATTATACAGCACTGATGCAACTGAATTTAGATGTATTTCATGCATTAGATTCTGCAACACCAAATATATTTTAAAAAACTGAATAGTCTATCTTCAAGTTTACCATTAATTAGGTAAAGAATTTCAATACCAGACCAACATTATCATTTCCTTATGTGGATGTTAGAGATCTAAACATAATCCTATTTTCATTTAGGTTTTCTCTAAACTTTACAAGTTTTAAGCAAAAGCCACAAAGAAACATCTTAGTAATGTTATATGTTTGCCAAGTATGTCTGAATAATGCCAACGTAAGAGGTGCTTGAGCAAGATCTACATTCTCCAGAATTAAAACAAAACAAAAATAATCAAAATAAAACAATAAAAAAGAAAAGCACATGAATTTGGGATTGAGGTTGGAATAGGAGACAGTTTCAGACCTGGTTTAATCCTGAGAAAGATGGGTCCTGAGAAGTACTAACAGTCATGCTTCTTTTCCTCTTCCCCACTGGAGATTCTAAACACTAAACAGACAATAGAGGGTGGCAGTGCATCAAACAGTATTGCTTACATTGCAACAATGGCCGGCGCAGACAGGCAACACCGAGGCATTAGAGAAAGAACAGGGTAGCCAAATGCCATCCTTCTTCCATCAAGCACTGTAGCTTCTGTTTTCCAAATAAGAATCACACGCTCAAGAACATTTGAATCCTGGAATACTCAGGTTTTTAATGCCACTATATTGTGTCACTGCCTGAAATAGGGATAGCAATGGTGACATTTGGCTCTTTAATTTTTTAATCATAAATGGGGAATTTAGATCTGTAAACTTTGCCGCCTTTCCCCCGAAAAAGATCGTACAGGGGAAAAAAAATCTTCAGTAAGGAAGAGGTAGAAGGCATTTAGTCACCTTAAAATTTATTTTTACAGGCATGCAGGGATGATTACTAGAAGAGAAGAGCAAATTCACTAAGATTGGAGTGGCCACTCCTAAATATCAAATTTAGAACAATTTTCCAAAAAAAGAACTTGACTTTAAAAACTGAACTCAAAAGCCCCCAAAGCTAGTTTTTTCCCTATGAATAGAGAACTGCTGGAACAAGATAACTACAGAATCCAGTCTCATACAACTGGCATTTTAAAACTACAATACAGAAAACCAACTACTGACAAACAAAACACTAATCTAAAATATTCAAGAGCAACATTTCGTATATGACCCTTAGTTAAATAAAACACTGCCCTTCTACCCCAGGGTTTCTCTGAAACTGTATAGCAGCAAGCAGTTCCACTATATTCTTTTTAATAGCTGTAAAGAGAACAGAGGATCCTAAACTTTTCAACACCAGGCAATTTAGATTTGCTAACACAACTATGTGATTAACAAGCTATTCTTTAAAAAAAAAAAAAAAAAAGCAAAGCCATATTATTTAGGCCATCATTTAATTTTAAGGCAAAAACCATGTACTGCAACGTTAACCCAAAATGGCCATGCAGAACATGGATTACTTGAGTATAATGGTCTTTAGGGGTAAGAAAATGGGAAAGAGAGGCTGGGAAATGGCCAAAAGACGATAGAGTCAGAACTGACAAAACTGCCCCAAAACTTAAGATCAGTAATTTCTTTTCAACTGAATCACCAGGTTTTACAATAACAATTAAGAACCTGGATGCTTCTAAGGAAAAGCTACATAGTTTTTTTTAAAAAAAAAAAAAAAGGAAAGAAAAGAAAAAGATGCAATTTGGGAATGATAATTTATATGTAGATTTAAATAAACACTTTTCATTATTTAAAACTCAGCTTTCAACCAAAAAATTTAATTTCCTAAAGCTTGGCTAGACCAACATAAATGTCTCACACATTACTAAATAACATCAGTTCTAACAGTGACGGCTCCAAGTTGGCATTCATACAGGCAAACAAAGGTAAACATTTATAGCTAGACCTAAGAACACCAAACATTCCCTGATGGGTTAATAAAACAAATGGGAATTTTCGTTCCAAAAACAAAATGAAACAAAAAAAACACAAAAAAGTTCCAGAGTTGTCCTGAAGTTGAGAATTTCTATCAGATCATCAGATCGTAACATGCTTAGTGCATTGCCAATGCTGCCTGTCTGCCCGAGCTCAACATTGAATCGATAAATTTAAGCAGTTCACTCAATAAAACTAATCAATGAAGAAAGAATTTTCAACACAATTAGTTTCTAACTACAATCATGAGTCACTAGCTAAAACTCAATCACCCCTTAAATTCAACCATTCTCAGAGACCCCAATGAACACTAGTTTTGTTGTTTGAATGTTCATTTCACTTCTCCGCATTTTCCTTTCAAAAGAAGGGGGAGAGAGACGGAGAAACCACCCAACTTGGCACCCAAGTAAGAAACCGTCAACTACTTTTGAAGCAGGCCCAAAAGTTACCCTTATGAATACACAAATCCAAGGAATTCTCATTATCAACCACGCCCAGTCAGCAAATGTTAACGCCATAGTGACAGATGGGCCAGTGGTTCCCGTACTGGCACAAGCTAATGTATTATAGAAAACCCACACTTCAGAGTCAAAGATTAAAATCTGATTTTTAGCATTCAGGAGAAAACGTGTACAGGGATTTTCACTATCTGAGTGAATGAAAAATATATACAACTATTCAATAGTTAAATAACACAGATTACATTTCATTATAAAGCCTTTAGAATTTTGCATTTCCATATAAAGGTAACTAACTTTGGTTGGGTAAGTTGGAATTTATTTCAAGTTACTAAGTTAATAGTTAGCTGATTATCCTTCTAGCACAATCTTTTAAATTATCAACAGCAAATTCAATTTACTATGGCTTTTTAAAGATTGAAAGTTTACCAAAGCATACTATACTCTTTGTTCTTTCATGCAAAGAGCATTTGACTAACCTTATTACAGTGACGCCCAATACCCATTAGGAAGTTATCTGGTTTAATGTCTCTGTGTATAAAATTCTTTGTATGCACATATTCGATTCTACTGATCATCTGGAAAAGAAAAGGGGGGGGGGAATCATTGAGTTACATTTTTTAAGCAATAAAGAAAGCAACATATCATTTCTCAATGCAAACTTATTTCAATTAACTTCATAACAAAGATTATAGGTATATTTAATAATTTTAGAGTACATAAAAACAGCACTAGAAAAATTCAATGGAGAGAGCAAGCAAGCTCTCCGTTTGTATCTAAAATGATGGAAATGTAAGCATAAACTTGCAGTGTCCTTTGGCTTGTCCTTCCAGTATTAATGGTTATAAACAGGAGCGTGACTAATCTGACAGAATTTGTATCTGCGATGTTCAAATTACAAAAGTAATAAATTCAGAATTGTTTCAGTTTTTATGCTCTTATGAACGAACAAACACGCGCGCGCGCGCACACACACGAACATTCACATGGAGGGGGACTGTCTGACAGCCTGGAAGATACAGCTGTAAGCTGTTATTACTGTTTTAAACTAAAATTCTATTCACTTCATTCTTGTTTGCTTATTTTTTAACTAAACATAACCCAAACTTTCCTGCAAGTTGGTAGCATATTATGTAAACTTAGTAACTTTTATATAAATGGGGACATATACATACTGGAGTTTCCTTTCTTGCATCTTTTTTGGAATCTTCCATGTTTTTCTCCATGCTTATATAATGGTTATTTAAAATTTGAATAAACATGTTATTCTAGCAAACTTTCCTTAATCAATTTCTTGGGAATTCTGCCAAGTCAAATGGTATAGCACTAGTCTTCTTTTTAATACCCACAAATATTCTATGGTACAGATATGTTTTTCCCAATCATTCTCCAATTCACATTAGTCTCATTGTTTCTGTTTTTCCACTATAAACAATAATACTATTAATATACTTAGATATATATCCTTTCTAGCGGTGCTTTTACTTCTATAGGCTATAAATCGCATATAATTATGGGGAATTGCTGGGTTGAAGGGTATGTATATTCTTTTCAGTCTGACAGATGTTGTCAGACTCCCTTTGAAAGTAGGCTCTAAGAATTCCTATTTCCATTAGTATTGCTTTTCCACTAGCAAAGTTATTTCAGTTCTTTCTAAATTTTCCTAGTTTGACAGGTTAAAAAGTGTTAGCTCACTTGTACTTCCTTAACAGTTTAGGCAGCTGATTATTTTTACTGTCCATTTTCCTATTCTATGAACTGTCAGTCTATACTCTTTGCCTATTATTTCACTGGCCTGTTCTTTTCTTGTCAATGTTCAAGAGCCCTTTACATACAAGTGAAAACCTTCTATTATTTGTTATGCAAGAGCATCTGGTGGATTCGAACTGCCAGCCGTTTGGTTAGCTCACTGTAGCTCCCTGTAGCTCTTAACTACTGCATCTCCAGAGCTCTGTGAATACGTTTAAAAAATGTTTTTAACTTCCCTTTGGACTGTTTATAGCTTCTATTGTAAAACAGAAGTTTTTAATTTTCAAATTATCAAATACCTCTCTATTCTATAAGATTTTAAAAGTTTTGTTTTTCAATGTTTTCCGTATCCAAAGATTGCCAACATTATCTTTCTACCCGTATCTTCTTGCTCTTCCCTGTAGTTTATGTGTCAGGATTCTATTTGTTATTTGTCCCTATTTTCCCCAGAGCTTCTATTACCATGGATACGGATTCTAAATCTTATTCCTGCACCATAACAAGTGTCTTTTGAAGCTAAACCTGTCATCTCTGACTTAAAGTCACTCATTTATTTATTGCATATACTCGAAGTAGATGTACACAACGTACAAATACCACACACACTTAGGTACAGCAGTAAACTTCTACTTTAAAAGAAGCAAAACAAACCATTTGGCTCGCTTAACATACATATATTTGTCCTAGCTAAGTAATACCCATCATTAGACTATGACTATTACATCACTGGGAAAAGGTCAGGCAAAAGATAATTAATGGCACAAATTACAGACTACCACTTCAAGTGTTGCCTATCATCTACAGAGTAAGACTTAAATGGATGCCTTCTTGCAACTCCCCTATGGCACCAGTGTACCCAACAAAGACTTCTAACACAGAACCTTTAATGCCTTAGTTTTCCATCTTTCTCTAAGCTCCTAGAGAAAAGGACTGGCTCTTACTTATCTTTGCAAACCAACCCCCCCGCCATGTTAACTACAGTGGCAGGCCCTCAGAATGCCTGTGTGTTACTGAGCCTACGGAACATAATCTATAATTTAATTACTATTCACCCACATATGTTAGTTAAAATATAACCTTCTAATGCTTGAGTTCATAATGTACCACAAACAAAACACTGTAATTTGCTAATATCTGCTTAAGCCACTCAGTAGTTTTTATGTTAAACTTAGAGAATATCAGGTACTGAATATAGAAAATGAGCACTTTTAACCTTTTGAATTTACAGACTGTCTACAAATTCCATCTCAATGATCAGTTCTGTTTATCACCTCATTTTACTTTCTAATATCCAATCTAAATTTAAGAAATGTCATTCTCCTCCACAGCATTTTTCTAAGCACATTCAGTATAATGTGAAGCATTTCCAACAATTTGCTGCCCTTAAAAGTTAACAAGTCTTGACCAAAATTTAAAACTATAAAACTCCTTGACATTTACCTATTATCTTTACTATATTGTCTTTTCCCTCAAAGCTCCTTCCCAGCTCCACCCCCCATATTAAAATTTTTAAACTAAGTTTCATGCTCACTTTCACAAGATCAAAAAATTTAAAAATTGGTCTTAAAATACCCACATATAATACATACAGAATATTTGACTTGCTTAATTTAGCCAAAATTTCTATATATATGTACATATTTATCTACACACATACACCCAAAATCTTATGAGGAAGGAAAGCCCTTATATTCAACAAGAAAATGAGTAATACCTCATCTGAAAAATAAGCTTAAAAACCACTAGACTACAGATTAACAATAAATAAATCAATATAATCCCAGTTTTTGTCCTGTACACATAGGAAAACATCTAGAAGTCATATTAGAGTAGTATACCTGAATGAGTACCCCCTACTACTCAACTTTTTATTGCTTAAGGTTAAATAGTGGCACACAGGATAGTAAAACTCTGGCTTATGAGCACTTAAATTATTGTCCAACAGATTGAACAGTAATAGCCCCAGCTTCTATTTTCATCAAAATCTCACATACCTGGTCAGCTAACATAAGTACAGTTTTCATTGTGAACCTTCTTGAACAGAAATTGAAGAGGTCTTCGAGGCTGGGTCCGAGAAGATCCATGACTAGCACATTATAGTCTTTTTCTTGACCATACCACCTAATAAAACAAAAAGGGAAAAGGAAAGGGAAGGGTATTATGAAAAGCTGATGATCATTTAATATCACCAAATTTAAAAAATTCTTAAAACCCTAAAAATACAAGTTTTTCATCACTGGTTAGGTTTTATTTAAGATAAAATTTTCCTCTATTCAGATGATGAACTCACTGTTTAACTACATTGCCCAATACAAAATAAGGACAACAAGATTTTTTTTTCCTTCTGTCAAACTACCCCATTCTCCTATAAAGACAGGATGTGCATGGCAGGCTTAATACTTATCGTACCAGGGCAGATGAATTCTATACCCATCTGCTACTGATTCTACATGTAACCCTGGGCAAATTCCTTTACTTCACCTGGCCTTACTTCCCAATCTAAGGAACAACGGGACTATATCAGTGATTCCAAAACATCTCAAGAAAGCAAAGATCTCTTTTGTTATAAGTCCCAATCCATCCCCTCCCCAACGACAATGTGTTTACTCAATAATTAACTGAATGTTCTGCTATGTATATTCTCAACAACAAAAATAAGTAAAATTGTTTTTAAAAAACAATATGCTTTTTTAAAACTAGCGAGCGGCCATCTAAGATGCAGCAATGGTCCCAACCCTCCTAGAGCAAAGGAGAATGAAGAACACCAAAGATACAAGGAAAATATTAGCCCAAGAGACAGAAAGGGCCACATAAACCAAGACTTCATCAGCCTGAGACCAGAAGAACTAGATGGTGCCTGGCTACCATCAATGACCGCCCTGACAGGGAAAACTGTTAGTCCCTGATGGAGCAGGAGAAATGTGGGGTACAGAACTCAAATTCTAGTAAAAAAGACCAGACTTAATGGTTTGATTGAGACTGGAGGGACCCTGGAAGACATGGCTCCCGGACTCTGTTAGCCCAAAACTAAAACCATTCCTGAGGTCAACTCTTCAGACAAAGATTAGACTGGACTATGGGACATAAAATGATAGTCTTGAAGAGTGTGCTTCTTAGCTCAAGTAGATACATGAGACTAAATGGGCAGCTCCTGTCGGGAGGCAAAATTACAAGGCAGAGAGAGTCAGGAGTTGGTTGAACAGACATGGGAAATCAGGGTGGAAAGGAGGAGCGTGCTGTCAGACTATAGGGTGAGCAACAAGGGTCACATAACAATGTATGTATAAATTTTTGTATTAGAGACTAATCTGAATTGTAAACTTTCACTTAAAGCACAACAATAATAATAATAATAATAATGTGCTTTTTAAAAAAGGATTCACATTTTTGCTTAGATTCAAATCACAGAAAATAACCAGAATTACCATATGGAGGTGATGACATTTGATTTTTGTTGGAATAATGTTTTAATTATCCTGTGCTGTATTTTGGGGAGTAAATATGAAATCTGCCTCTAATCACTCAAGGAATATCCACTGCTAATTTCACAGACCCCAAGGACTGGTAATCACTGAAATAAATGATTTCAAATTTCTATATGTATACGAGTTTCTATATGTGCGCCACCATTTTTATTTCAAATGTGCCTAGATTATAGATTCTACTTGGAAAGGAATTGGCAAATATTTTAAATGTAAAAATAATCAAGTTATTTTAAAACTTAGACTGAAGTAATTTCTTTTTAACTCCTATAAGAACCAATAACGAGAGTTACCATATTAGACCATGTTTTAAAAACATTCAAAAGGGGAAAAAAGGCTTAACAAAATAAAAACCATGTTAAAAACGTAAGTATCAGTCTAGTGAGAAACTCTGTTTAATGCTTTTAGAACTATTTCTATTTTTTTCCTACAAGGTTCATCCACGTTGTCCATGAAGTCAATTCCGACTCACTGCAACACCATGTGTTACAGAGTAAAACTGCTTCATAGGGTTTTCTTGACAATAATCTTTATGAAAGCAGATCGTCAGGTCTTTTCTTCTGTGGTGCCACTGGGTAGGTTCAAACTGCCAAACTCTAGATTCGCAGTCAAGAACAAACTGTTTGTGCCACCTGGGGTCCTATCTTATTTTTTTTAATTTAATATACTGTTTTGCTGGTGCCATATATGCCAATGACAAAAATCAAGAGTAAAACTAGAGTATGTGGATTCAATATTGTGATAATTATATTTTTCTAGAAAATGCAAAGTAAAGGTGTGTTCTCCTTGTGACTCTTCTTTAAGTGTTCTAACTAGTGGTCCTGGACACCCATTAACTTACACCATTATCCCTTGACAGCATCTATGAAAACTGCAGGAATTTCAGGCATGGCACCAAGAAGAGAAACAAAACAAATTAAGCTTCAAATCAGTTAACTTTAATTTCAAACCCATTCAGACAGGTTCCATATTCAGATACAATGAATATGTTCATTAGAATCTTATGATAAAAGGACTAAACTTAAAAAGTATAAGGTCCTTCCTACCACTTTTGCTTCAACTGCCCTTGAGAACTACTTTACAAACATGAAATGTGAATAACTGCCATCAAACACACAAAAAGGAATCTACCACTTTCATATTCTCGGCAGAAAAAGGTAACCAATGCAACCCTGACATGAGAACAATGTCTGCTAAATAGGAGAGCTGGTCTGTCATTGCACCTAAAACAAAGCTGCTGCTGGGTTTGAAGGCTCAGGACCATAGTCTCGCTGGACAACTAGCAAGGTTGTGTCATCTGCATATTGCAGGTTGTTACTGAGTCGTCCTACAATCCTGATGCCGTTTTTTTCTTTGTACAGTCCAGCTCCTTGGATTATTTGCTCAGCATACAGATTGAATAAGTATGGTGAAAGAATACAACCCTGACGCACACCTTTCCTGGTTTTAAACCATGCAGTATCCCCTTGCCCTGTTCGAATGACTGCCTTTTAGTCTACGTAGAGGCTCCACATAAGCACAACTGGTATAACTTAGTTCATAAAGATAATGTTCTACGTCCTAGTTTCGTATGTAGGGTCTGGGGTCTTAAGAGCTCAGGTGCGGCCATCTAAGATACAACTATTGGTCTCTTCTCGTCTAGGGCAAAGGAAAGTAAAGGAAACCAAAGGCTCAAGGAAGAAATTAGCCCACGGGACTAATGACCCATGCAAATCACAGCCTCTTCCAGCCCAAGACAAAAAGAACTAGAGGTGCCTGGCAACCACCACTGACTGTTCTGACCAGGGACACAATAGAAGATCTCGGTTAGAATGGGAGAAAAACACATTAAAAAAACTCAAATTCATAAAAAAGTCCATGCTTACTGAACTGATAGAGACTAGAGGAACCCCGAAGGCCACTGGCCTAAGATACTCTTTTAACCTAGAACTGAAGCCACTCCCGGAGGTCATCTTTCAGCCAAATAATAGACTGGCCTATGAAATAAACAATAATATCCGTGAGGAATGTGTCCCTTTTAATAATCAACTATATGAGACCAAATGGTCAACATTTACCCAAAAGCAAAGATGAGAACGCAAGGAGGGGCAGGGAAACTGGATGGATGGAAACACATTGTGGGGACTGTAAGCAATGTCACGAAATAATATGTGTATGAACTGCTGAATGGGAATCTAATTTGCTGTGTAAACTTTCACCTAAAACACAAGAAAATATTCCAGAAAAGAATTTGCCTCTTTCATCCTTTATTTCCCACATGAAACTTCAACACTCTTCACATTCAAACATTTGCTTGCAAGAAGCTCAGAGGTATTTTGTTTATGTTTGTTTTTTGGGGGGGAGGAGTGGGGGGACGTAACAATATTAAAAGGTAAATGACGAACAAAGTGAATGAGTAAGCTGTGTTCTCTTTTCGCTTTTCCTCTCCCTTTTACTTACTTGCAGAAGCAAATCTGTGCTAGGGAGCTATCAGAAACATCAAAATTAATCCTTTCATATTGTTGATGTGTTGTGAGACTGTTAACCATTGTCACAGGACAACATTTGTAGTAACTGTTAAATGAGAAACTATTTTGTTCTGTAAGCCTTCATCTTAAGTGAGAATAACAGCACA
>NW_004444066.1:1676932-1713323 GCF_000243295.1 Trichechus manatus latirostris | reverse complement strand
TAGTCAATGTCACTGAACTGTGCATGTAGAAATTTTTGAAATGGTGTATCTTTGGCTATGTGTATTTTCACCAAATAAAAAGGTTGAGAAGTTAGAGGGTTGACATGTCGTGGGGTTGTTAACCAATGTCATAAAGCAATATGTGTACTACTGTTTCATGAGAACCTATTTGTTCTGTAAGCCTTCACCTGAAGTACAATTAAAAAAAAAAAGTTAAAAAAAATTAAAAAAAAAAGAATAAGGGAACTATTCCATACAAGAGCACCAAATTCAGAAAAGAGCTAAGGCAGCAAACGGAAGGCACAAAAAGTCAAGTAAGCAAAATGAAACAAAGTATAAACCAACCCTCATTAAGGCCATGTCTTATCTCTACATAGGCAGATTTCACTGACATAAAACAATAAACAAGCAAATTTTCCAACCATCCCTCTAAACCCAAATACAAACCTGAAATGTAAAAGACACAAACTCATACTTCTTATCTTCATGAAATTACACAACTTCATAAAGCACTTTTTAAGGAAATGATGTGCAAAGTAAGCCTTTAACAGAATCCTGCCATGATAATTAGAAACCAGGATATCAGAAACACATAAAAAAAAAATTATTCGGCATTTTTCTCTATACTCACTTCAGTGTATGAACATAAGACAAAACCACTATTCTTAATGCCAAGAAGATAAACACTCCATTAAACCCAGCAAAAATACACACATTTGAAAGCCATTTTTCTCTTTGGAGCAATCAGGTAGCCCTACAATAACCAGGTCCTTCTGCTCTAGAAAGGAGCCCTGGTGGCACAGTGGTTAAGCGCTCAGCCACTAACTGAAAGGCAGGCTCCCCAGGAGAAAGATGAGGCAGTCTGCTTCTGTTACAGACTGATTGTATCCTCCCAAAAATGTGTATCAACATAGCGAGGCCATGATTCCCAGTACTGTGTGGCTGTCCACCATTTTCTGATCTGAGATGATTATCCTACGTGCTGTAAATCCTAACCTCTATGCTAATGAGGCAGGAATAGAGGCAGTTATGTTCATGAGGCAGGACTCAATCTACAGGATTATGTTGTATCTTGAGTCAATCTCTTCTGAAATATAAAAGAGAATCAGAGAGGAAGGGGACTTCATGCCACCAAGAAAGAAGAGCCTGGAGTGGAGCGTGTCCTCTGGACCCGGGGTCCCTGCACTGAGAAGCTCCTAGACCAGGGGAAAATTGACCATAAGGACCTTCCGCCAGAACCAACAGACAGAAAGCATTCCCCGGGAGTTGGCACCCTAAATTCGAACTTCTAGTCTATTAAGACTGTGAGAGAATAAATTTCTGTTTGTTAAAGCCATCCACTTGTGGTATTTGTTACAGCAGCACTAGATAACTAAGACAGCGTCCATAAAGATTTACAAGATTTACTGCCCCTATGGGGCAGTTCTACTCGTTATGAGTCAGAATCAACTCGATGGCAGTGGGTATATCTGCTCTAGATATTGGCAGTATTAACTGCTTACCTGTGGTCAATTTCATATAACCATAAATGTATACTTACAGGATAGGTGTTTCTATCTTTCATACTTTCCTTTGGTCTCAAGGAATATACAGCCTACTTGTCTAAAGCTAACACCTCATCCCCTCCATCTGTGCTTTCCACCTGGACTAACTCATCTAGACGTTAATTATATACCTATTAAGAACCAGGTATGGTCTTCTGCTTATCCAAATCCTACTTATTCAGTCTTTACGTCGGTTCCATGTTTTCCGCGTGTATTTTGAGAGCTTCTAACTCTCTGTTTTTAATCCCAACCTCCTAAAGCCCAGATGCCAAAGAAATCTTTAGTAGCCTGCCCCACACGGGTCTCCTACTTCACAGAATTCCCATGGCCACAGATTATTGCTTGTATTACCCAATCTTTGCTGTCTGGTGGGATCAAATTTACATTTTTTTTCCCTTTTTTAATACTCTTTATGGAATCTGTGTAATGAACAGGCACTAACTTGATTCTCTTAGTTCATTTAAGCTTGTAGACAGTCTGAAACATACCAACACCAAACCTTCACTCCTATTCTCTACCTTCTAGGGGCCTTCGAGCTAAAAATTCAGGCCTTATCTTTAGACAATTTTAATAAACGTACAAGACGTGTCACTAAGTGCAGTGTGATAAAGTGATGTGCACATTGTAGGTGCACAGATATCTGTGATATTAAGAAAAAGAACTCCAGTTTGATTTGGAGTTTATTATATCTAATAGTTTTAAAACACCCAGAAGAAATCAAGTAATTTGATGGATGAAAAGTAAAAAAAAAAATTCTTTTTTTACAGTGGTCTTATTTTCCATTTGTTTGCTTCAAATTACCTTTAGATTTCAATGTTAACCCGAACAGTCAAGAAAGTAGGCTGACGAATTGGTTCACAATTTATAAAACCATCATTACTTACTCAGAGCATAAAAAAGGTACCTTACATTCTGAAAAAGATGCTAAGAGAAGGCAAGGTCTATGTCTGCTCTCATCTCCTTTCCTCTAAACCCATATCCAAACTAAATCTAGTTAGAAAAATAAGACATGCATTAAAAGCACAATGTAAGATGATACATACACAAGTCAATGGAGGTAACAAAAAATGCTAACAGAACTCAGAGAACTAAAAGATCTATGGGAGCTAAGTCTATCTAAAGGGGCACTGTGAAAATGGTTTGTTGCCAGTCAGATCCTGAAAGACAGATAATATTCTGACAGGGAGGGTAGAAAAGGGCATACCAGGCAGGGGCAACAACAGGAACAAAATTGTGTGTGTAGTAGGGGGAGGTGTTTAGGGGTAACTTGTTCTACACTAAGAGTTCTTAATCTTTTTGGTACCATGGAATCCCCTTTGGTAGCCTCGTAAGGCCTATAGATCCCGTCTTAATGTTTTTAAATGCATAAAATAAAATACACAGCATTGTAAAGAAAATCAATTATACTGACATTCAGCTACCAAAATATTACTTATAAAATCAATTAGTGGTATACTAATACACATGCCCTCTTTATTGATGCAGTAAATAGTAAGATAGAGTGGGTCTAATCACTTCTGTAATTTTTAAATAGTGATGAGTATAAAGCACACTTTAAGATATCTGCATAACAGTAATGTGATATGAAAATATCTGTGATTTCTACTGGTGACAAAGTTATGAGTACTGCTAAAACTACGGTTTCTTGCCTACATTCATAATTGAAGGAAATGTTAGAATTTAGTTAGAGGTTCATGAAAATAAAGATGTAATTTTTTTTGTAGGCAAACAGATCTCTTCAGGGCATGGTCCTTGACTTCCTACTCTAAAATCAATCTTTGGTTATAGAATAAGATCTAAAATCTGGGTACCACGTGTTTTACTCAGCAATAATACTGTCAACTTAGACGATTCATTTTTCTTCTTTTCCATCCCAACTCTTCTTCCTAACTGCTACTAATCCTTTGCTCTTATCATCCCCAAGATCCTTGAATTATACTATAATATTCTCAAATTTCTGTCTCCCTGTTCCTTGCCCTTTACCTTCGAAGACACATAAATGTTTCTTAACCCTAAAAATTATATATATATATACAAACTCAAAAACTTTTGATATATACCACCATTCTTAAACCTACTACTCATTTGTCCATTCAATATTTATAGCAGCTAACAAGACAAAAACAAATAATCCCTCCTCTCACGGCTTACAATCTAGTGTGTGTATACAAATAAATAAATAACACATGCAATCAAGGAGAGAAGTGTGTTCAGAGGGTATAAAATATGGGCACCCAATCTATTTTTTATGGAGAGGCATCAGTGAAAGCTTCTCTGAGGAAGTAAGGATGATTCTTGAACGAAAAACAGCAGATGGCCAAATGAATGGGTGGGTGGGAGTTAGGGGCATGCCTGAGCTGGTACTCACAAAAAATTTAAAGTAGCATACTGTATGTGGTTGATATATATTACAAGATTACCTTGTTTCCCTGTTTACCAGTTAATTTGTTGAAAACCTGCTTTTATACCTGCTGTCGAAGTGCTCATTTCTTCCTTGGTTCCCAGTAATCTCACCATACTACACAAAATTAATATTTCAAAGATCACAAATGATCTCATTTTTTTCAGTCCTTGCTGTCACTGCTCTCCCTAATACTGGTAGTGGCAGTGGTGCTGGGGACCACATGCAGAGAACTGGAAGGTACAGGAGGACACACTGGTGCTGTGTCCCTTCAAGTCGATTTTGACTCATAGTGACCCTACAGGACAGAAAGGAACTGTCCATAGGGTTTCCTAAGCTGAAATCTTTACAGGAGCAGATCACGAGGTCTTTTCTCCCATGGAGCCACTGGCAGGTTCAAACCACCAGCCTCTGGGTTAGCAGCCAAGCAATTTCCTTTAACTTCAAGCCCACTATCCCGACTCTCCTCTTGCCTTGATTAACTGAATTTTCACCAAGGTTCTGTCCTCACTTCTCAAATAACTTACTTTCTCCACCATCACTTTTATGCTGATCTTGTTCAGATCTAATTCTAATTCCAGTCCTAATTCCCTGGCTAGGTTCAATTCTGTATTTTCTAACTACAGAACAGCTAAATTGTGGGATACCCTCGAACTTTAAACTCAACATGTCCAAAGCCATAACCGTCTACCCTACTTCTAAAATATCAAAATTGAGTCCTTTTCCTGACGTCCTAATCTAAATCTCATGTTCTCAAGGCTTGAAGTGACTTACCTCCACTCCTCGAAAAAGGAAAATATGATATGTACATTAAAACACTTGAGCAAGAAAATAATGGAAATCAACCACACTTGTTACCAAATATCCCTCAGCACACTATTCAGACTGAATGGTTTGACCTTTTGGGTAATTTTTGTACTATAAGGATCATTTGTATTACAGATAGTGGTTTTATGTATAAAAATACTAAGAAAACAATTTTGGATGGATGGAACCTTCTCCCCCTACTCGTTAATTAATTTGCTTGGTAAAATCCTTTTTTGAAGTGGAAGGAATGGAAAAAAAGACATAAGTTCTAGGCTAGAAATGTTACATAAGAAAGGGGCAAATGGAAGAGTCAACATAAGCTACTGGAAAGGAAAGACAATAACCTGAAAGAAGAAAAAGCGACGGATAAGTAAGTGAACGGCTATCCATAAATTGTGTGCAGAACTGAGCTAATAATAAAGACTCGGAAGTACTCATAAAAATAAGCCTGTCAGTGACCAGACAATTAAAAAGTGGTCCAGTAAACTAGCAGTTCGGTTTAAAAATGGGAAGCAGGCTAAACGGACAGAATATGTGAATACTGGACCAGCAGCCAGAAACACAGGTTCTAGTCCCGACTTTGTCATTTTCTTGCTCTGTGACTTTATGTTAAGCCATTTTTAGTCACTGGTCAAACATTTCTAATATAACCTATTACAAGAGGTGCTGTGATAATTATGAAATGGTCTGTGTATAAGCACTTTGTAAATTATAAAGATTCTTGGGCTCTACTCCAGAACTGGTGAATCAAAAAATCTGAGGGTGAGGCAGTGAAACTTCAATTTTTAACTAGCTCAGTAGGTAATTATTATGCATGACCGAGGTTTGAGAAATGATGACTTAGCAGAATTCACATGAATAGCACCTTAATGGGATCCCACTGGCCTGCTCCAATCCAGGCAATCTCTGGATGTGGTAGAGGCTGCAGGGTACTGTTTGGGGTCATACTCAGTACACTATCCCCTTGATGTTAAGGAAACATTCATATCTTCATACAGTTTGAGATTCAGAGAATATCCTTCCTTATAGTTTTCAGCAGAAAACAAATTCACAACTATATGCCACCACCCATGGCAGATGCTCGAAACAAATGTAAGCCTCACAAAACTTGTCTATTCACTAAAATGTGCCCAGTATTTTAAACTGTGCCTGGCATACAGTAGGCACTCATGTTTGTTAACTGAATGAAAAACTGCTTGCTTATTCTCTACAAGGTACACTAAAGGTGTTGTAAAGTGTATTAAGCTCACCAGGACAGTCTACCATCAGAGCTTTTCACTAAAGAGTAGATGCTAGTAAGACTCATTTTTGTTAGAGGGATAAAAGTAGTAATATTACGGAGGTTCAGAAACTGGCAATAGGAGTATTTCAGTAGGTGGAGTTTGGTGGTAAGAATAATTTGTCAAGTGGGAACAGCCAAAAACAAAACAAACATCCAACTTGAACAGCGAACAGCATAGGAATGGAAAAGGGAAAGAATGATCTTTTTTATATGTAAAACTATGAGCTCCAGTCTGATTATAAAAATTTCATGAATGTACCATTATGGGTAAGCACTTGAATAGTAGCAGAAAGGCTGGCAGTTTAAACCCACCCAGGTGCCTACAAAGACAGCCTGGAAATCTGCTTTCGAAAGGTCACGGCCTTGAAAACCCTATGGAGCAGTTCTACTCTGAACACACGGGGTCGCCAGGAGTCAGAATCAACTTGAAGGCAACAAACAACACCACCACCTTCCAACAAGCTACCACATGTCTATAAATGGAGACTTGCATGTAGCTATAATACTGAACAGGTTTCAGAGTAGCTTCCCAACTAAGATAGGCTAGGAAGAAAGGCTTGGTGATCTACTTTTGAAAATCAGCCAATGAAAACTCTACAGATCACAATGGACCAATCAGCAATCGAACATGGATGATGAAAGACCAGGCAGCATCTAGTTCTGTTGTGCATGGGGTCACTGTGAGTCAGAAGAGTTGGAGGCAAGCTTGAAGGCAGTCAACATTAACAACAAACCTCTCAACCTCTCAACAAACATAGCAGCTTTGAATCAGATCTCACACTTCCCTTTCCCATAAAAGCCACATTAAGGACAGAATGGTTTGACAGGGTAGGGAAATGTAGCAGCTAAGTACCGAGAACAGCCTCCTGATGAGCTGCAAATAGCAAATACAGGACAACCTCAACTTCAAAAGGTTAAATTTGCAAACCTCTCTCCATTGTACACTCAATGATGGCACAAACAAAACTTACATATGGATGATTCATACTGTGTATGTTTCAGCCACTGTCAGTCTTCTGTACTTCCTTTAAAAAAAGAAAAAAACCTTGCATACTAAAGCTGTTATATCTCTTCTTCCTTAAAAAAAAATCCATCCTTACTAAAGCTGCTATAAGAAGCAACTTCTTGATGCTGCTGAACTACAACCAAAAGACACTCCAAAAGGCCAACAGCGCTAACTACAGATGTTAGTAGGTACTTAAGCTGATAAAAGTCCACAATAGTAAGCCTCTACTGTGAAGTAAATGGACATTAGCTTTTAATGATATAGTAGTATTTTTACACGAGCATTCAAAACTAAATGAACTAGTACAGTCACATTTCCATTTGAAAACTGGCTGCCAGCTAGTGGGTTCTGCTGAATATGTAAGAAATGGTAAGTACTACAGGATTGGTGATTATACCCATTAGGAACTGAACTGTGCATGTATCTGGTAGCTCTAAAATTTTATATATATCATGTGTAGTATCCATAACTTTCTTCAGGATTCGATTAAAATAGTAAAACAAGGAACAGAAAAGAACCCCATCTGTAAGACACAGTCCTTGCCCTCAAGGAGCTTCTAGACTGCTTTCCTCTGGGAAAGCATCTGAGACACGTGAAGAAGAAAATGGTTTCTTTCACATATGGGTTTTTGATACTTCTCAGAAATCAAGGTTTTCGATTGTATAGGATTACAGCGTAATTTTCAGTACCATGTTTCCTGGTATAGGATTTCCTAAATTAACCTACTAATTCACAGGAGAAGGCACGTAAGTTAAAAACCCAGCTGTATCCAAGCTGTAGTTCTAGGAAAAGACTGGAATTGGTGGGAGTGAGCAGGGGGACAACAGTCACCATTCCTTGAAACATGGTATAGTATAGTGACTAGAGAACTTTGCTTCACATCAGAAACACCTGGGAGGCTTTTAAAAATTCTGATGCCTAAGTTACACCCAAATCAATGAAATCAAAATGTCTAGGGTTAGGAGCCAGCCAGGCGCCAATATTTTTTAAAGATCCGCATGTGACTTCAAAACCAAAAACCCTTTACCATTGGGTCAACTCCGACTCACAGCTATCCTACAGGACAGAGTAGACTGCCCCATGGGATTTCCAAGGCTGTAAATCTTAACAGAAGCAGACTGCCACATCTTTCTCCCATAGAGCAGCTGGTGGAGTCAAACCGCTGACCTTTGATTAGCAGCCGAGCGCTTAACCACTGCGCTGCCAGGGCTCCTTCATGTGACTAGTGGGCGGCAAAGTTCAGGAACCATTGATACAATAGAAAGAGGCAGTTAAGACCAGCTCAAATCACACATTAGCTGCGTGACTTTATGCAAATAAACCAGTAAGTCACACTTTATTTAAAACCAAATTAACAGGATTGTTGTAATGATTAAATGAGATTATGTGCAATGCATGTGCATGTAGAAGGAAAAAAGAATTAAGTCTTAGCCACACAGAATTCAACTATAACTACACCCTTATTTCAATAGTATACATCAATGTTCTGAATAAATAAGAGGCAGCTATACCTAAAAGAGAAGCCCTGGTTAAGAGCTATGGATGCTAACCAAAAGGCTGGCAGTTCGAATCCACCAGCCGCTCTTTGGAAACGCTACGGGACAGTTCTATTTCGTCCTATAGGGTTGCTAAGAGTCCAAATAGACTTCACGGCAACAGGTATACCCAAGAGGAGGGACCCTAGTGGCCCAATAGTTAAAGCACTGAGCTGCTAACCTAAAGGTTGGTGGTTCAAACGCACCCGGCAGCTCCGCAGGAAAAAGACCTGGTAATCTGCTTGTCTTAAAGCCAAGAAAACCCTATGGGGCAGTTCTACTCTGTCACATGGGGTCGCTATGAGTCAAAAACAACTCAATGGCACCCAACAACAATAACAACATACACTTTAAACAAATTATAACTGCACCAGAGAATGAAAGCAGCATCTTTTATCCTACTAATCCTATCAATTTATATAACGCATTAAAAAAACTCAAGACCTGGTTGGTCTTACAAAATCCCTTTCAGAAATGAAAGCTGACATTACAAATTATAGAACTCATTCCGGGTTCTGTAAATCTAGACAGCATCACTACCAAAACTCTAACTTTGACTCTCAACATAATCTTTCTACTTCCCTTTATATTAAGGATCGGAAGGTACTCTTTCCAGCTAAACATTTTATAACACTTCCAAAGTTGCAAGGAGCCCTGGTGGTGGAGTGGTTAAAGTGCTCAGCTGCTAACCAAAAAGCTCAGCAGTTCAAACCCAGCAGCTGCTCCAAGGGAGAAAGATGTGGTAGTCTGCTTCTGTAAAGATTTACAGCCTTGGAAACCCTACGGGGCAGTTCTACTCTGTCCAATAGAGTTGGAATCAATTCAACGAGTAGGTTTGGGGCCCAAGTCGCCATTAAAAAGACCACAACACACCCCACTGGTCACTCACAGACAAAGGAAAGGCAGTATTGTAGTTCTTCAAAGGAGGAGAGTAAGGTAAAGATCTCAACCATCACGGAGTATTCTTATACTATACCTTATGGTAATAAAACAGATTACTAACTTGTAATATTTTTGTTGTTGCTGAAAACATACACAGCAAAACACAAACCAATTCAACAGTTTCTACATGTACAATCTAGTGACAATGAATACATTCTTCAAGTTGCACAACCATTCTCATCCTCTTTTTCTGAGTTGTTCTTCCATCAGCATAAACTCACTGCCCCCTAAGGTTCCTATCTAATCTTCCAAGTTGTCAATTTGATCCAATATAGTCTTAAAAGAGCATAATTAAGGCAGACCTCTTTTTACTAGTTACGCTAAACTACTGTTTGGTTTTAAGATGACTTCAGGAGATATTCTTGGTTTAAGGTTTAAAGATCATCTCAGGCAGTATTTCAGGAGCTCATCCACCTTCCATGGCTCCAGGAAGCCTGGAGTCCATGCAAATTTGAAATTCTGTTCTGCATTTTTCCCCTTTTGATCAGGATTCTTCTATGAAATCTTTGATCAAAATGTTCAGTAATGGAAGCAGGGCACCATCAGTTCTTCTGGTCTCATGGCAAAGGAGGCGGCTGTTCATGGAGGCAACTAACTTGTAATCTCACATATGGGCAAATCAATATCAAATCCAAAAGAAATAATGTATAACTATGATCCAAAGACCATCTTTAAAAAAAAAAAAAGACCTATGTTGTAGGAATAATGAGGAGTCTACGAAACACCGTACAACAGGGATGAATCTGGGGAACATAATGTTGAGTGAAATAAGTGAATCACAAAAAGACATACATTGTATGGTCCCACTAGTATAAAAAGTCAAGAATAGATACAGAAAGCAACGTTCTTTGATGGTTAGGTTACCAGGGATGGGAGGGGGAATCACTTTCTAGATAGTAGACAATTGTTACTTCTGGTGACAGCAAAAGCAATCCTAAATATGGGTGAAGTCAGCACAACTCGACCAAGGTAAATAAAGACACCAAGAAGTACACATAAAAAAGGGACAATCTCAGTAAATGCTATAACATACACAATTTTCCAACAACAGTAAAAACAACCAAAAAGTATGAGTGTGGCTACGTAAGTAGGCATGGATACATATATGTGTACAGAAAGGCATATGCAAATAAATGCATATGCATGTGTAGGTGTATCCATAGGCATAAGTATACACACATTTGTGTGTGCTGCACATATATAACAAACCACATGTGGGCACAGCTACGGAGGCTTCCTAGACATATCCAAAAATCTCCAGGACTGGTTTACTGGGTCAAAGGGCTTGGGACCACAGTCTCAGAGGACAATTTAGTCAACTGGCATAATACAGTTTACAAAGATAATGTTCTACATCCAAATTTGGTGAGTAGCATCTGGGGTCTTAAAAGCTTATGAATGGCCATCTAAGATACAGCTATTGGTCTCTACTTGTCTGGCGCAAAAGAGAATAATGGAAATCAAAGGCTCAAGGAAGAAACTAGTCCATAAGACTAATAGCCCACATGAACCACAACCTCTTCAAACCTGAGACCTGAAGAACTAGCTGGTGCCCAGCTACCACTGCCAATCATTCTGAGCAGGGACTCGACAGAAGGTCCTGGATAGGATGGGAGAAAAATGTAGAACAAAACTCAAATTTCTAAAAAAGGCCAGACCTACAGGACCAAGAGACTAGAGGAAGATCCAAAATTACTACCCTAAGATACCGTTGAACCTGGAATTGAAGCTATTTCTGCAGGCCACATTTCGGTCAAATAACAGATTGGCTTATAAAATAAACAATATCACCAGTGAGTAATGGGTTGCCTTAAATGATTAACTATGAGACCAAATGGTCAACAGTTACCCAAAAGCAGAGAGGAGACAGCAACGAGGGAAAGGGCAACTATATCAATGGAAACGGAACAAAAATGGAAATAATGAGAATGCTGACACATTGCAAAAACTGTAACCAACAACACAGAACAATTTGTATAAAAACTGTTAAAAGGGAAGCTAATCTGCTGCATAAACTTTCATCTAAAACACATTATTACTTTTACAAAAGTCAAATATTCCTTATCTCAATAGGGGTGTGGGTTATTATGAGTGTACATATTTGTCAAAACTTATCCATCAGTACGTGAAGATCTGTGCATTTCACTGTTATGTAAATTATACCTTAGCTTTTATAAGTCCTAGTAAGACATGGGAGGCCTGGTGGCACAGTGGTTAAGAGTTCAGCTGCTAATCAAAAGGTCGGCAGTCTGAATCCACCAACTGCTCCTTGGAAATCCTATGGGGCAGTTCTACTCTGTCTTACAGGGTCACTATGAATTGGAATTGACTCGACAGCAACTAGTAGTAAAACATGCATCAGTCATACTATATTAATTCTGGTCATCTCAAACTATAAGTGATTTGAGATTGTATCAGCAAAAAAAAAGTAACAAAAAGAATCATTTTAATTATGTATTAATTTATATTATGAAAGCTACTAAGGTACTCATATAACCTCAGAAAAACTTCTGTTAACCTCTAGGACTGATTTTAAGAATATAATAAAGCAAGCTGAAAAGATTCATTTTATAACATTTGCCTCAAATGCTCTAGTTTTCTCAGTTTATAGAATTCTTGGCATGAAAGTTCCTTACTAAGCAATGACAGATCATGAGAAACCTTACTAAATGACACTTTAGGTACAGATTAAATATACTTTGAAACAAAATGATCTAGCTCTAAAAACTACAAAAACAAAGTTAGTAAAAGCCACGTACTTTACAATGGCTGGAGTCCTGGTGGCATAGTGGTTAAGAGGTCGGCTGCTAACCAAAAGGCTGGCAGTTGAATCCACCAGCTGTTCCTTGCAAACCCTATGAGGGCAGTTCTACTCTGTCCTACAGTGTTGCTATGAGTTGGAATCGGCTCGATGGCAAGAGGTTTGGGGTTTTTTGTTGTTTGTTTTTATAATGGTTCACAAGTATTTATTTACTCCAAATTAAGACATAAATTAATAATTGTTATACAAAGTTCTTATCCTACAATCCATGGATTCAAAACAAATGAGAATCCCCTGAATTATGAGCATCCAATAAATAATAATACAATAGGTTACTTACATTTATATGAGAGCTTTTCAGTTGGAAATTGCTTTTACATCACATATGAAGAAGCTATGCCTGAACTTGATAAAGTGACATGCCCAAGAAACAGATTTTTAAGATGCTATGTCAGGACTAGATCCCAGATGATCTGCCCAAGTGACCAAGACCAAAGGGTAGGATGAAAACTGGGACAATGTTGTGTGTATACATGTGAGAGAGAACCAAGGTAAGCGTGTGCACAAGTGCATTTCCTCAAAGGAGAAAAGAAGTCCTCGATCCTCAAAATGTTAAATAAACAAAACTGATTTTGAGTCTCGTTTTCTCTGTTCCCATTTGCCCTCTCTACATGAGGCCAAACGCCAAAAAGTGAAGGAGGCAAAATATGACTCTCCTGCATCAAAACCAAAGGTGTGGGGTTTGTATTGAACAAGCATGATTTGACCTTGACATACACATGGTAACGGCTCACAGTAAAACTGGGAGTCAACACTAGAATAAGCCAAGAGGAAACAGTCTAATTTGTATGACATCTCTCAGGTTCCAAACCAAAAACTGAACTCGTTGCCGTGGAGTTGATTCTGACTCATAGCAACCCATCCGGCTCAAATACGGTAACTAGCATTATTACATTATTCCATAACTAGAAATTCATTATAAGCCAGCATAAAGCACCTTTAGTATACCCCCTGATTCAGTTACTTAAGGATTTAAAATCACATTTCTTGTATATTTAGTAATGTGTAATGCATCTCTCTAATAAAAGACATACCAAACACAGGTGTCACCTTTGTTCTCTGGGCTACAAGCTCAGTGCCAAAACGCTGATTAAAATTTTAGCTGCTTTTAGCAATCAAGAGTAAAGATTAACTAGTGCTCTTTAAATATCTTCTAGAATACATCACACTGAGAAAGAGAGGGCAAAAAAAAAACAACAAAGTGATTAAAAAAAACCCCAAGGTGCCCCGCCCCACCTTCTTTATCTACGATTTCCCTATACAATTCAGTTAATTTACTTCCATCTAAATGGTCAATCTATGGTTTACCTGATACAGATGGCATTCAGAAGAGTCTTGTGTAGTACCTAAATCCTAAGATAATACTCAAAAATAAGAAATAGACATCAAACTCTGATAACCAGCTTTCTAGTACAATCCTGAGACCAACTAGGGCAGTGACTTTTATTAAGCAGGGAACTCTTGTTCAAACAAAACCCTACCAAAAAGTTCAGTATGCAAAAACAAATAGAAATGAATATTCATCCTGCAGAAGAAGGGTAGTAAATCCTAAACCCTCCTGTTCAGCACTCTCCTTCCCCATCCCAGCGAAACCAGAAAATTACTTAGTAAAATCTCTTCATTTTATAGAAGAAGAAACTGATGGGCCCAAAGAGGTTACTGGACTGACTGAGCCTAGATCACCCACATTGCAGACTTAAAGAGTTCAAACCTCCAATACCTGGCTGTCTAGTTAACTGCCCTTTTTAGCTGTATAAATGCTTCTTTATAGAACACATTAACTCAACTCAGAGTGGCACAAAGAAAAACAGGATTGTAACAGAAACACACTAATTTTCAGCGAACTCCCAGATGTCAATTCACAAGGTCCACGGATTTTGATTTCTCAAACCGTCTACAGACTGGATGCCAACCTCTCATTCTTGCTCTTTAAACTAGACGCTATGCTTCTATTTAGCAATAGGCTCCCCAAGTTACACATCAAAGACCTGATCAGGCAGGTCTGCAATGCAGGCCAGGCAACTTTCAGTCCTTATTTTAAGATATCCCAAAGTATCTTAAAGCAAAACCTATAAACAAAAAATCTGCAGGGAAAGGAGGTGCAGGGAAGTGGAATGGGGGAAATGTGAGATGTGTGATGGGTTGTTGTTAGATGCTGTCCAGTCGATTTTGACTCATAGCGACCTCATGTGACAGACTAAAACTGCCGCCCCATAACTGCCTTGGCTGTAATCTTTACGGAAGCAGATTGCCAGGTCTTTCTCCTGCAGAGTCACTGGGTCGGTCTGAACTCCCAACATTTCAGTGGCAGCCACAAGCTTAACCATTTGCACCACGAGGGCTCCTTGTATGAAGGGTAAATGTGCCAAAATCTAAGTTTTTACAATTAATATCAATGCTTCTAAAACACTGGATAACACGGACTGCCTTACTTAATCTAGCTAAAACAGCCAATTTAGTTTAATATTTACCAAGCAAGTATATATAAACAGTTAACGCACTTGGCTGCTAACCAAAAGGTTGGAGGTTCTATTCCACCCAGAGGCACTTTGGAAGAAAGGCTTGGCAATCTACTTCCAAAATACCAGCCATTGAAAATCCTAGGGAGCACAGTTATACTCTTGACACACGTAGGGTAGTCATGAGTCAGAACTGACTCCACAGCAACTGGCTATATATACTATATAGCTGATGCGGAAATAATGGGGAACAAACTGAGTGAATGCAAAGACACTGTCACCCATTCAAAGAATGTTACATAAATCTTTCTTATCCACTACACTGTAAAGGAAAAACCGTTTTTCTTACACTTCACTTTAAAACCAATGAACTACTTTTGTTTCTATGTACCTGACCCTACCACTCCTAAAACAAGCTTACCCTTTCCCCACCCTCAACAGTGACTACATTTCTACCTTAAAAGACTACTCCCAGAAGCCCTACGCTATTCTTGGATGCCCTCCCTAACCAGTTCACCAAGCTTTCTTCCTTAGAGCCAGATTCTGAAATCCCATCTACTCTCCCAGGAAGCCTTAACTTGAAAGTCAGGTAAATCTCTTTAGCCCTGCTCACAGTTTATAACTACCATAACTCTCTTCACTCAGCATCTTATAATAAGCATCTACTACTCTGCTCACAAGTTAATTTCATTTATTCATATGCTTATTCGATATATTATCCGTTGCCTTTGTTGGCTTCTATCACTGTTGCCCTTTTTAAATAAAGCTAGCAGATAAGCTACCATAAAAAAAAAGGCATGTACTTAATTTGGGCTTAGCACTGAAAATGTCAGATAAGCACTTAATGCTTTTGGAAAATGATTTCAAATACATTAAATTCAACCTGATTTGTGAAATTTATAAAACCTCCCAACATAGATGAAGCTCAAAAGCATCATGCTAAGCCAAAGAAGTCAGACATAAAGGACCTCATACTGCATGATTTCACTTACATGTAATTCTAAGAATAGTAATGGAAAACAAATCGTGGTTGCCAGGGGTCAGAGGTGGGGAGGTGAGACTGAATGCAAAGGGAGAGGGGGGAGCTTTTAGGGGTGATGGAACCATTCTAGATCTTGACTGTGGTGGTGGTTACAGGACTATACACTGTTAAATTAAAAAGGCTGAATTGTATTTAATATGAACTATATCTCAATAAATCTGATTAAATATTTTTTTAAAAACCTACCCAATGTGAAGATATACTGTGACAAAGGCATCAAATGATTCTAAACCAAAGCACCCCATTCTAATATGACTCCATCGCAAAACAATTACTGGCATATTCAAAAGGAACTACAACTGGAATATTAACAGAGTCCTAAATGTGATGTAAAAATGTTTTTATAAAGCCTACAGAATGAAAACCAAAGTGCAACTTAAAAAGAAATAGTATCCTGTATGTACTTTGCTGGACTTCAAATGAGTGTTGGAAGTAAAAATAACATACCATATCTAATGCATTACTTAAAAATTAAGAGTACTCATTTGTCCTGGAAAAAACTAACCGATTTTCTTTAACATTATTCTAGTTAAAATCCTGTCTTGTAGTAGAGCCCTTAAATGTAAAACATTTTAAACGTTCATTCCATTCACATTTGCCATTTAGGAGAGAAAAAAGCTAGATATTTTAAATCAAAAGGGTTTCATTCTTCCACAATAATAAATTACTTTCCCACACAATAGGTTTTTTAGAGATGGTAATCACTCAGAATGTCAAATCGAGATCATCTCAGATATCGCATTAATCTTTAACTCATAAAACCTGGAATTTTCTTCAAAATAATTTACTTGATCACTTACAACCAATAGTACACTTTATCATTCAGTTTCTCCATTAAAAACGTTTATCAGCATTGGAAAATTTTAAAGAATAGTGTTCCTTTGGTTGTTTCCACATGAAATTAATGTTATGTAAATCCAGTCCTTAATTCAATAAAAACTGGAATAGAAAGAGGCTACAGGTAAATACCATTCCATTTAATTCTCAACTATCTCTGATCTTTTTGTAAATGTTATTTGAGTAACTGTAAAATGGCTGGGTTTTAAACTATTTTTTAGTCTCTATTCTAAGAAGATTGTTAATCTGAGTCAAACTACTCTAACACCCTTTAAAGCTAACCATTTAAGAGAACCCAATTTTTTTTTAATCTGGTCGTCTTTTATACTGATTACTACTAATATTTGCCTTCACCAATATCCCATATCCCAAAAAAAAGGCCTGACGCCAAGTTTTACTGACAAAATAACAGGTTAAAATTACTTATGAAACTGTGGTTAAGTGATTAACCTTTCTTTTAACACAACTGAGTATATTTCAACATAGTTGGTGCTGCTCAAACTGCCTTTGCCATAACCCATAAAAATTTCAGTACACAGACTGAAATGTACCAAACGTTATCATTAATGAAAGGAATGAGTAATTAACACCCTTAAGAGGAACAGGAAAGATTCTGCACAGTATAATTTGACAATTTCGTGTCGCATCTGCTGCAGACATCACAAACAGGCTGTCATTATGCTATCTACTTCCTCGACCCCCATGGCCTCCTGTAGCTTTATTCTTGGCTTTTCAAAGGTTTAATCCACTCAGGGCAGCTAAAGGGGAAATCAAGGAAGCATAACTTGTGAACCTAAGCATAGGAAAGGTTAGGAAAATGGGGTTGAGTCACGTCGTTCCGCCATTTTCTAAGCGGAGGAGGAAGACATGTTGGAACGAAAACACAACAAAAGAGCAGCCATTTCCCAAGTCAGCTCCAATAGCAACCCGAACTGGCTGAGCCAGGTCACTTCGGCACCTTCAAATCCACTTCACTGGACAAACGTAAGAACATCAGAGGTGCCGACGTAAGGAAATCAGCAGCCAACGCTTCCGCGTAGGGATCAAAGATGACCCGCATACTTAACTGCAAATGAAAGCCTCGGGAAGAATGACGGAAGCTAAATGAAGCAATGTAACAAACTGAAATTCTAAACTAAGTTGGCAAACTAAAATTATACTCAGTGATTGTGGTGACATGGTTCATAGGAAACCACCGGCTGTAGGCAACTCAAGTAACTGAAATACCACGCCCGCGATTTAGCTGGTCCTGTTACCTGCTTCTACCCATTTCCCCATTCCGTACTTCCCTCAGTGGAGCGCCTGTTTGCTTGTGGGTTCTTACCGTATGTGGGGGATGCCAACCCCACCTTGAAGAATCTTATAGAGTTTGCTCTCGTACAGCAACTGGGGATGCCTGGCCTTCTGAGATTCTAGCTTCACTGCCACTTCCTGCAGGGGAAAGAGGGGATGATGGCATCAACATCCCTATGGATTCAATGTCACTGGGGAAAAGCAGGGGATACATTAGCAAAGCTCCAACTCGCGACTACAAGGTGGAAGTGAAAGATTGGGAAGAGAATCTTCTCTTTGTAATTATAAAACGAGGCATCAGCCCCAAAGGCCTCTTGAGGGATAGTGACGAAATTGGTAGTCCTCCAAAGTTCAAGAAAAGGATTCATCCAGAAAAGAGGCAACCTCTGAACGTAATGAGAGGTTTTCAAGGAACTAGGCGATCGGAAACTGTCCTAACTGGAACAACAACCCCAATATAATTCTATATATATATGTGTATATATATATATTATGTGGATCACAGAAACAGGATTTTGCCTTTCTCACGTTAAATGATGGTTTAAAAAAACAAAAGTTCGATGACGGGACATTTCAAAAGCTGGGAAACTTCACAGTTCACTCAACCTTTCTCTCGGCTTCTTTCCCTTTTAGGGAAAAACAGCGGGGAAGGTTCCTACACTAAGAAAAGTGGCTCCCCCTGGGCTGCCCACAGCGTCCGGGGCGGGGGGGTAGGAAGCCCGAGCAGTTGGGGGGAGGGTTGGGGAGATGAGGAAAAAAGCAGCATTATCTTGAACCCCACCCCAGGTAGTTACCTCGCCGTTGGTGATGTTGATCGCCAGATAAATGTCCCCAAAGGAGCCAGAACCGATCTTCCGTACCAGTTTATATTTCCCTCCGACAATGAACTCGGCCTTGGAGCCGCTGCTGCTCGCCATCCTGAGAAACGAAGATGGAAGGCTGGGGCCAAGCCCCGACACCTATGAGGGAAGGATGGGGCCTCTGGGGCTGGTCCACGGAGCAAAGCTGAGGAGGGCGTCAGGAAACGGAAAATGGAGGTCTTTTCTCGGCGTTACAGAACACAGAACCGGCCTAGGAAACCTGATCACCGCCGCTCAGTCAGGTTTCTTTTTGCCAGGCCGCAGTCTGTGAGAGGGTTCTCGCGTTTACTAGGCTGGGCCACTTGCTTCTGGGCGGCCGCCGCTGACTCGCTTTCGCGGCGACGTGTCGCGGGGCTGGAAAAGGGGAACGGTAAGTTAGGGCGGCGCTACCGCTGCCACCACTGCCGCCGGCTCCCGCCCGGAGGAACCCCTGTCACTCCGCCGACGCCGCCATCTTGTTCCTCCGGCTCCAGCCAACACAAAATGCCCCCAGTCTCCCGGAGCCCCTTCTTCACGGCGCAGAGGACTCTGGGAAAGCGATCTCGAGCTCTACCCCACTGGGTTCACAGGCAAGAGGGAGGGCGGAACCGGATCCGTGAGAGTCTCGGCCCACGCTCCGAGCGTCATCCCAGCACCTCCCCGCTGCGCGTGCGCGCTGTACCCCTTGCTGACTGCGCAAGCGTGCCGCGGCCTTTCCTCACCCCCGCCCCGGGCTCACTTCCACTTCCGGTCGTGGTTAGTTCCATTTTGCTTGTGTGGTTACTTGATAGCCGCCTGGTCTTTGGAAGGTCGCGCGGCCCCAACCCTCGAAAGCATATAAGGGAGATGTCACCTTCATATTTCGGGGAATATGGAAGGTTCAGGCCTCTTTGGGAATCCGGTACTGACCTTTGTTCTTTGAGGCGGTTTTTAAACTTTGATCTTTCTTCCGGCCCTCCCCCGGGCCGGCTTATTCTAGCTCAATTTCTGTTTGGAAAACGGCTGTCGTCGCTTCTGGTGGAGAGGAAGAGAAAAGCAGCCCTTGGCGACTGGGTTTGAAGGACTGGTTCAGCAGAGCCTTGCTGATAAGTCTAGATAATAAGAATCCTGCGCGCTAATGAGACCATCTTTTTAAAGGAGGAGAGGGGAAGCAGGAATTATTGACCCTGCGGCCCTACGTTTTTGTGTTGTAGCCCCACTAATACATTTTGTCCCCAAGAAAAGATCTAATACCAGGTCATAATATTACTAGTATATGTAATAAACAGAAAATAAAATAGACAGCCTTGAAAAAACAGCACATTAAAAGTTGTTATAGCCCCCCCCCCCCCCCCGCGCCAATAGAAAACCTGAAAAATCATCTTGGTCTTGTTGAAAACTAGAGTATTATTGACTCAAACAAAAGAAATGAGTATCACAAAATAAAACTGACAACGGTTAAAGGTTTTCACAGTAAAACATGTTACTTGCTAAGAATTGATCAAAGAATCAAATCTTGAACACATTTTGGTTTTGAGCTGGGAAAATTGGGCATGATAGGAATAATGGTCACAGCAGAAAGCCCAATGGTTGATACTATCTTCTGCAATATGAATGACACTCTGATGAATGAATCAAACCCATGTGAAATTATTCACTACAGGTTAGTAAGTAAGCAAAAGCTCATGCGTCCTTGCTTACTGGGTAATTTGCCTGTCAGGGATTGTAAATTTGAGAAGAGACTATGATTCTGTAGAAAGGTGCTATAGGGTTAGGAGAGAAACAAATGGCAGCCATGCCCAGGAGTAGAATCTTTGATGTGGTGAAAAAATGTGAAAATGTTCACTACAGATGATTTGGTAAGCAAGGTAAGCACCACGCTTACCTTGCCTATTGGATAATCCACCCCTGGACATCATCCTCTTTTGGTGACTTTAAGTATAAGTATATTTTGGCCAACTTGAAATCTCTACTGTCAGATTCTGGTCTGAAAAAAGAAAAAAAAGCCAATGTTTAAGCATCTTGAAGTTCCAAAGGATAACTACCATTCTGCTGATTTTCTGTCACAGCTATCCAAAATGTAATGGATTCCTTAACTTGAGAAGTTCCCCCATAAGGGAAGGAAGGTGTACGTTTAAGGGGATTTTTGGTGTATTGAGGAAAGACATGATCATTTGGGGTTAAGATAGGGGTGGGCAAGGAGTGGACTAGATTAATGAGTCCCAAAGATCCGTGTATGGACGGGTGCAGTGTCTAACAAAGTTTCCCAGAGATAATTACAAAAATATGAACAGTATAATGCATTTTTCTTTTATGTATCAAATTTCAAGCTGTATTTTATTCTGACATTTTATCTTCCTACATTTGTGTCATTAAAATGCCCTTTTATAAAATGATGCTAATGGTAGGTGATTGTTTTATTGTTTTTTAAATATATTTGGCAAAATAAAAAGTTGACACTTTGCAGTGCAGTGAACTACTTAATATGGCCCTTATAGCCATAGTTTTGTAATTCCCACTAAATGACTAGGTGGGACTATGCAAATGAGGTTCTGTGGCCCACCAAGGAGATTGGATAATATAAATAATAATAATATAAATAAGGTGTATGGCATGCTTGTGGGGATGGGGCCATGCAAATAAGGTGTATGGAACCCTAACAAGGGGATTGGTCAGTTTAGCCATTCTGCTAGGCTTAAAAGAGAGCCAGTTCCAGAGCAGAGGGAGGAAGGATCTCACCACCACCATCAAGAAAGAAGAGCCAGGAGTGGAGCGTGTCCTTTGGACCTGGGATCCCTGCACAGAGAACCTCCTTGACCCAGGAGACATAGAGAGCCGTAACACTGGAGACAACAATAGATGGCAAGAAGCAGTGGCAGAGAAATGACAGCAACAAAGGCATCAGAACCAGGAGACTGGCAGGAGACAGTATGGATGGTTTTCTGGCCCATGGAGCAAAAAAGCTGAGTGCCTTCAGGCAGGGAGACTTGCTGGTGGGACAGTGTGCCTCCAGGCACATGGTGGAGGTAGGTTTGCAGACCCATGGAGCTAGAAATGAGTATCTTCATGCTGAGGCTTACTGGTGGAGTGGGGTGCCTCTGGGCACTGATCAGCAGAGCTAAAAGAGCTTTGTAGCACTTGCCTGAGCAGGGCAGAGGTCAGGTTGAGGGGCCAAGGGCCAGAGAGAGACCTGCCTGCAGGCACAGCTGAGAAGAAGCTGTTCTGATCAAAGAACTGTATCCTGAGCATTCCAGAACATGAATTGTAACCTGTTACTTCCCTAATAAACCCCATAATTATGAGTTCTGTGTTGCCCTTGCAACAAATTATCAAACCCAGCAGAGAAGCAGAAGGTGCCATGGGGGTGATGGTTGGTGTCAGACTTGGAAAATAGGTTGGCAGGTGGAGATATGTGTGACCTCTGCCTCATAGGAATCAGCCTTAGGCTGTTGATTTTGATTCTCCTTCCCCCTTTTGAAGTTAAAGAAGTTCAGACACCCCCATCAAGCCATTTTTACAAACTTCTATCTGCCTCTTTTTTTTTTTTTTAATTTTTATAAGTCCGTGAAATCTCAATGAAAGTCTAAATGACTTACAGAAGCCCTTCCAACCCTGAGATCCTATGATTCTGTAATTTATATATATATATATATATATATACACACACATATATATATATTTGGTGTGCCTCCTCATTTGCTGCCTGCCTGCTATAGTCACTATTCCAGGACTAACAATATCCAGCAAAATGAACTAAAATGCCATATGAGTACTATAGCCTTTTCAAATGTGATCTCAGTTGGATCCATCTTAAGATATAAATTTGTCAGATTTAGGAAGAGCAAAGGGCTTTTTGTTTTTGCTTTTATTATTTATATGGAAAATGAAGTTTTTAGGTATTGGATATTACTCAGCCTTTTCAAAATCATGTATCTGTGTAAGGGCACTCCAAAATCGGCTGTGCTTGGCACAACTAAAATGGCTTACACAAGGTTTGACTCAGACTCCATTTCATCCTAGGCTGTGCAGAAAGGTCTTACACAAAGAGCTAGGGAACTTGGCCTGGGCATGTCCTTAATGATTTACCAAAAATACCCAATCAGAAGAACTTACTTTAGTTAGCCAATCGGAATTCTTTTTTTTTTTTTTTTTTTACTGTTAGTTCCTAGTATTTTAGTATTTGAGCTCTGCACAGCCTCTGACTAATGGGAGCATTTGTAATTGCCTTCTTGCTCTGTGCAACCCTAATTCACAAATCACTCTATTCTCAATAAATCTCTTTTACTTTTACCTTAAACAGATGCAATGATTTTACTCTATGACATTTCTTGATGTAATCAGCAGGATTCAAAGGTGCCTTATCTTCTGTATTCCTGAGAAGCCACAGACCCAGTGCACTGGTACCAAGCACAAGCCCCATACACTCATACCACCTCCTCAAACTCTTGGGGATCACCTAAGGTAAGCCCTCTCGAATCAAGTCTCTGCTTATTGCAAAGACTTTGCAAGATTTATTATCTGTCCTTTAATTTTGCTTTCATTTTCTGCTCATCTCTCAAGCGTCATGCTGAGTTTGTTGCCAAATTAAGTTTGGGGGGCTGACATCTAGTGGCCGGTCAGTTTTATTGAACTTCTTTTTCTCTTTGGTGCACCATAAGGTTTTTGCACACATTCAGGTTTTAATGCTTGCAAGTTTCTTAGTAAGATGGGCAATGCCATGTCAAAAACTGATGCAGGACCTCTTTTGGGGACTCCTGAAGCTTATGTGACCAAGCATTAGGGGCCCAGTTCAGTTTTGTATATTGATCGCTGGCATGCACTTATCAAGAGAAATCTAGAAGAGCTATGGCTATTGTGGGGCATGTTTGATTTAAATAAGTTAACTTTTCTGCACAGTAAACTGGAAGCCAAAGGCTCCCGAGTCAAACAAACCCAACGGGAGGCCTTTTATTTTTTTTTAAAGTGGTATCTGAAAGCTTTCAAAAGATATCAAGACAGTAAATTTCCACCTTTACAAGACATAGTTTAAAAATAGGCTAAACAGATTAAAGAGTTAGAATGTTATAGCTTTAACCTCTTCAGCTGTCTACTTGGCAGCTGTTCCTCTCCTTCCCTCTGCCCCTCCAGCAGTTACTCCTTTTTATCCTTCTTTGCCTTCTTATTTCTCTAATAACACTTTAACTGAGCTCCCTTTCTTTCCAACAAAATTGGCCAAAAAACTCTGTCTGAAATGCCTTTTAAAATTCATCATAGTACGAACACAAAGGATCTTCCCTGTATTACTTTTATCCCTTGAACACCCTTACAATTGCATAACATTGTGAAGGATTTTCTTCTCTGACAGTTCAGAAGCAATGAAACTAAAGTTTTAACCTACTTTTAACATCCTTGATAAACGAGCTTCGTTTGGGGTTCATGTTTAAAAACACCATAAAATGAATATACTTGAAGTAATTTAGAATTTCAGTGGTCATCTTACAAAAAAATATGTTTCCATCTGTTCTTTTTCTTTCCATTTCAAAAAAAAAAAAAAAGAGTTCCCATTTGCACTGTCTTTACTTTCCTCTTTGTGGAGCTTTTGTGTTGTACTTAGTTTTGTCAAGCAGTCTGAGATCCCTCGATCTGAGGCTCTGGCAAGTTAATAAGTTTTATCTAGAACCTGTCTGTTGAATTGAGTTAATCTGACAAAAAAAAAAAATGCTATATACATTTTAAGAAACTAGGTTCCTCATATGTCTGTCTTGTGTGATATTGTATAAACCTGATTTTTGAGCTGGCCTCACAGACAGGTGAGTCTATGTATTTTTTTGTTTGTTTGTTTGTTTTGTTTTGTTTCGTTTTGTTCTGAGAGCTTGCCTCTAGTCTAGAATGTTTGTGTCTAGTTTCCTGCCTTGTATTAGGTTAAAGGCCAAGGAAGTTGCTGTTTTTTATGAGGCTGTCTTAAAATCTTAGTTCTTTTCTCTTCCAGGAAAAACTGCTTCTTGTGTCTATCTTATGGTTTGGACTTTTAGTAGCTACTTTGAGAAACGTTAATATAAATTCGTCTATTTGAAAAGTGTACTAAAAAAAAGAATGAATTTTTTATTGGTATAACAAGACCTTAAAAACAGACAAATTACTCTAAATTGTTTCTCTAAAGGATCCTATACAGCACGCAAAAGACAAGGTTATGCCAAATGAGACTAACGAGGTGCAGGAGTCCAGTGACAAGGGCCAGAAGGCAGAAGGGGACAAGGAATCTGGTGATAGGGAACCCAAGGTTGAGTAAGGATATTGTTGATGTGTTGTGAGATTGTTAACCGTTGTCATAGGGCAACATTTGTAGTAACTGTTAAATGAGACACTATTTTGTTCTGTAAGCCTTCTTCTTAAGTGAGAATAACAGCACAATTGGACGAGAGTAGTCAATGTCACTGAACTGTGCATGTAGAAATTTTTGAAATGGTGTATCTTTGGCTATGTGTATTTTCACCAAAAAAAAAAAGTTGAGAAGCTAGAGGGTTGATATATTGTGGGGTTGTTAACCAATGTCATAAGACAACATGTGTACTACTGTTTCATGAGAAACTATTTGTTCTGTAAGCCTTCACCTGAAGTACAATAATAAATAAATAAATAAAAAGACAAGGTTATAAAAATAGAATATTTTCCTACTTCTAGTTGGCATTATTAAAATTAGATTATAATATTCCTTAAAAAAACTTTTTTCTGGTAAGTTTAGTGATAAATAAGTGCTTATATGAATTTAATAGCCTGAATATTCCAAGAATTAATGAAAGTGAATTCATTCTGACAAAGATTTTTTTTGTTCTGTACTATGTAAATCTTAAAAATAAAACCTTTCTAAATCACTTAAACTAGATATTATATTAAATGTGTTTACTTTAAGGAAAAAGAGTAATTTTGTCTTAAAGTAAAACTGGTAGTTCCAGAATGGGAAAGGGGTGGCATAGGACAAGCCCAGGGGGTGAGGGGAAAGCTACCCAAGAATTAATGGGTTCACTTACAAAATTATTAAGGAGTTTCAGTATTTACTGGGTAAATAAAAGGTTATGATAAAGAGAAGGCAAAACTGCTCACCAAGAGAATAGTAAAGGGGAAAGAATTTGGTTATTTTCTGTCTTTCAAAATACCTAAGCCAACTTAAACATATGTAAGTGAATTGGGAAGACTACTTGTTGTCTCTGATCATGAGTCAAAGATAGGGAGGGCGGGGCAGAATCAGGCCTCCTTGGCCCCCAGCCTCTGAAGTCATGTAACTCCAGGAAATTTTAAAGGACCCCTCCTTACTAAGTGGAGACCTTTTAAGACAAAAGAAAATAGTAAAAAAAAAGTTGTCTTTCTATGCTTATCAGAAATTGGGTGGATCCCCATCATAAAAGAACCGGTGTCAGGAATGGGATTCCTCAGCTCACCCAGATGCCAGCATCTCAGCTACCTACCCCTCTGGGTCCTTTTTCACCCTCAATGCCTCCTAAAGGTTTTTACCTCCAGCCCCACTTCTCCTTCTTCCACAGGCACCACTAGGCCCTCACATAGCCACCCACGGACACTCAACTTCCACTGAACAATGAGCCTCTCTGTGCCACGTGGCCTCCACTTCCATTAAATAATGGCAGAGATGGGTGTATTAGAGGCTGGGGCCTCTGTAGCCTCCACAGCTGCAGCTCTGGGGAACTTACATGCTCTATGTGCCTCAAGTACCTGAAGGAGCCTGTCATCATTGAGTGTGTGCACAGCTTCTGCAAAACTTCTATCACTAGTGGGAGGACCAGGAGAGGGACTTTCCTCATCCTATATGTCAAAAAATGTCCCACTACCACAGTCTCTGGTCTAATCAGCAACTAGGCAGCATGGTGGAAAATACCAAGCAGCTCCAGGCTGTCAAGAGGAAGATCCGGGATGAGAGCCTCTGCCCCAGCACCATGAGTCCCTCAGCCTCTTCTACTATGAGGACCAGGAAACTGTATGTTTTATAGATGCAATTTCCCACACCCGCTGGGCCCACACTGTCGTGCCGCTGGACAACACCACACAGGAGTACAAGGAAAAGCTGCAGAAGTGTCTGGACCTCCTGGAGCAGAAGCTGCAGGATATCACGCACTGCAAGTCCTCTGAAGAGAAAAAGTTTAGAGCACTCAAGAGACTAGTGAGAGTTGCCAACAGCAGATCTTAAGAGAATTTGAGGGGCTTCATAGGCAGCTGGATAAAGAACAGCAGATATTGCCTTCACGGCTGGAGGTGGAGGAACAGGACATTCTGCAGCAACTCTGAGAAAATGCTGCTCATCTCAGGGACAAGCCCCAGATCCTGGCCCACTTGGCTGCTGAGGTGGAGGGCAAGTGCTTACAATTGGGCTTCAAGATGCTTAAGTATGTCAGAAGTACCCTGGAAAAATGTGAGAAAGTGAATACTATGGAGGTGACTTCTGTATCTATAGAGATGGAGAAGAACTTTAGCAATTTCCCCTGACGGTACTTTGCCTTGAGGAAGATCCTTAAATAGCTAATTGCAGACATGACCCTGGACCTTGAGACCTCTCATCCTATCCTAGTTCTATAGGAAGATCATTAAGAGTGTCAACTTCGTAGAGTCAAGACTCCAGGATCTCTATGACACACCGTGGAATTTCACCTTCTACCCTTGTGTTCTAGCTACTGAGGGTTTCACCTCAGGTCAACACTACTGAGAAGTGGAGGTGGGTGATAAGACCCACTCAGTAGTAGGTGTGTGCCAGGACTTTGTGAGCTGAAAGGGCAAGCTGACTCCACTCCCTGAGACTGGCTACTGGCGGATGCGGCTGTGGCATGGAGACAAATATACAGTCGCCACCACACTTTTTACCCCTTTGCACATCAAAGTGAAACCCAAGCAGGTTGGCATATTCCTAGACTATGAGGCTGACACACTGTCTTTTTACATTGTTACAGACTGCTGTCATATCCACAACTTGACTGACACTTTTACCGAGAAACTGGCCACTCTTCTACCCAGGCATCTGGGCTGGTCTGAAGAATGCTGCACCACTTACCGTTAGGCCACCAACAGATTGAGAGTGACAGTTAGGTATGGATATGGAGATAATTCAGGTTAAGGCAAGGTCAAGGGCTATGGGCCTTCCTTCCTGTGTCCTGCTGAAATATCTTCCTGTCTATCTGGTTCTAGTCCTGAATCATCTAGGAGAAACACCTTGGTTTCTAGGATGGTTTTTTTTTGAGCAGGACTGGGCTGGGATAAGAGCCCAACTGCATCCCTCTCCTGACTATCGGGGTGAGGAGCTGGTTACCAGGGGGTTGCCTCCTCTGAAGTCCATCAGGTTTTCTATTGCACAAGGATGAGCTGGGAAGGAAGTAGAGGCTTTTCAAGAAACAAAAAGTCAGTAGGGAAAAATCTGTCTTCCTCAAACTGGAGGAGGAAACAGAAACTTCTGTACATCCTTTTAGGGGATTCTTTAACCAAGAATAGCCTTGTTTCTTGAGGAGGATCACAGAGGTCTGTGTACTTCTAGGCTGAATAAAGATGAATGACAGTTGCAATATATGTGTGTGTGTGTGTGTGTGTGTGTGTGTGTGTGTGTGTGTAGGTGTTTCCTCTAATGTTTTTGCCTGATCTTAGACAAGTACATACATACTATTATGTCATGATTTTATTGTATTTGAATTGCTAACTTGGTTGCAACTTTATTTCTTTGAAATCTAGCATCATCAAAGCCAATGGTTTAACTAAGGAATTCACATCGTTTATCTATGGAGTTTTTTTATTTACTGTTCAGATGGTTATAGACTTGGTAATCTTGGTGTATTCTTGGTATATCCTGACTATATGATATTATGTCTCAAGATTATTATGTGTTATATCTGAGGCTCTTTTAAAACAAGGTTAATCGTTATGGTTAGAGGTATTTTTTGTCTAAACTTTTAAAATTAACTTTATTTGGCTTTACATTACCTTTCTAATTAATTTCCATGAGGTCTTTCACTTTTAAAAGTATTATTTTTATAAGTTAATCATGGCCATATTAAGTTTTGTCATCTGCAGATAAGCTTTTGCTCTGCTGACTTGCTGAAATGCTTGACCAAAATATTCCAACAAAAAGATGGACTATATTGGACTTGTGAAAAGGATTGTGGTATTTTGAACATGGTACCAACAGATTGAATCAAGATTTCCAGAACTGTTGTGTAGAAGCTGAGGGATTTCACAGACTGTGGCTGATCCAAGATCGCATGGAACAGAAGTTAACTACTTAGGATTGAGTGGACTAAAGGATTACTATGGGTTTTATGTGGGATTGACTGTTGATGATGTTTTAATGTTCTATTTTCTAGATATAAGAAACTAGTTTTTCTCCTCTCTCCTAAATTATCTAACTAATGAGTTTGTTATTTTTAACTGCAGATTTGGATATGCAATTAACCAAGAGGAAAAATTAGAAACATGAGGAGAATGTAAAATTGAGATAAGAAAAGAAACCTTAAAAACATTAGAAAGATGAATTAGGAGATGAGAAAACTCTTACCATAGAATATTTGATAATCAGCATAGTACTACTAGTTCCTGAAATAGATGGTTCTTTCATTAAAGGAAATAATCAGACTTTAAATGAGTTTAGGTATTGTAACTCTCTAATTAGAAGACAAAATAGAATGGCATTAGATTTCCTGATAGTCTCCCAAGGAACAGTGTGTGAACGTTACTGTGTTTATATTAATATGCCATCTGAGGTTTTTGCAGAATATCAGTTACTGCCGAGGCACAATAAAGCAGTTATGGATACTACCTGTGTGTGGACAAACACCTCATGGAACTTGTTTCCTAAATTCAAAGACCTTAGAGTCATGGTTTTGTGGATTTTTTCAGACAATTGGTCTACTAATATTGTTAATGTTTCTGTTCTACCTCCTAGTTCGTTGTCCAAATTTCTAGCTTTCCTGGAAGTTGGGGTAACCCACACAGGACATTGCCCTTGGTCATTGTGCTCTCTTGAAGAATTCAGTCTGTTTCAGGAAACAGATTCCAAAGATCAGAGTAGAAACTATGTTTAGGGTAAATCGGTAATTATTTTAATTGTTCTTTAAGACAATGTTGTATGAAAATCCTTCCTGACCACAAATTTGTTTATTAGTTCTGTGCCTGCCGTTATGCCTGTGCATTACCTTGCGTAGATGGTTAGAACATAATGGGTCAATGCACCTTAGGGACTTTAGGGATCCCCTTAGATATCTACACCTACAGTGAAAGCAAACACTGGACTGGTGATTTAAAATCCTCTCTCAGAATAAAAGAGACTCTATGCCACAAAGTAATCCAAAAGCTGATACCTGGATGGGGTGAGTATTCCTTCGAGCATTCTTGAGCACTCTTACTCAACTTCAGCATTCCCAACCTGAAAGATCTATTCGTAATTTATCTATTACAATAGCTTAAATTATTGATAATATTGCAGAAGGAATGGCAGCCCAACAGAAGTTTTTAGAATCCCTTAGTGATAGAATAACTCTTAATTTCCATCTAGCCCAACAAGGGAGAGTCTGGGCCATTGTTAGTACCTCTTGCTGCACCTGGATAAATACCTTGCTTAAAGTTGGACAAGATATTAGCAAGATTTGTCAGAAGGCTACTTGGCTACATTGAGTTTCTCCTGTACTTCATTTTTTAGGGATTTTTTTTTAGTAGATTACTAAATGCTGTTGGTTCTCAGTTATGCTCTATACCACAAACTGGATTAATCATCCTGAATGCTGTAATAATTATTATAGGTCTTTTTAAATGTTATATGAAATGCCTGTCTAATGTTTGTAATCAAACTGTCACTCCCATGATATGCAGAAAATTATGTATCTTGAAGAAACTAATTTCTCAGATGAGATCAGCTTCATACCTTGAGTTAACCTTTTGGAAAACCAAGTAGTTCCTCCATTGTGGCCTTGCCCTGCACTCACTCGGTTTAAAAATCACAGAAGCAGAGTGTCCGAGCTGTGGCATGGTAAAGATTAGGGAAACTAGATGGTGCCAGGCTACCACCTGACAAGTAGCATCTGGGGTCTTAAAAGCTTACCAGAGTAAGAGGCCATCTAAAGAAAGGTATTACAAAGACCATGAAGAAGAAGACACTCTTATAATAGTGATCAAAGAATTTCTATGGAAATTCATGATCAGAAGGAGGCAATGGGTAATGGTACCCTAAAATCTGGGATGCTTGGCGTGAATAAAATGGCTTACACAAGATCTGACTCAGACTCTATTTTGTCCTAGGCTCTGCTTCTGTTTCTGAGAAGGTGACCCATGACTGTTGTTAGGTAAACAAGAGAGGGGCAGCTTGCCCTCAGAGAGAATGTGGTTGAAAGTGTATTAAGTAGTATGCAGAAAGGTCTTCTACAAAGAATTGGGGAACTTGCCTGGGCATGTCCTTAATGATTTCGTGAAAATAGCCGAACAGAAAAACTTACTCTAGCTAGCCAGTCAGAATATTTTTTACTGTTAGTTCCTGATATTTTAGTATTTAAGCCTTGCTCAACTTCTGATTGATGGGGGCACTTTGTAACTGCCTGGTTGTTCTGTGTGACCCCGATTTGTGAATCGCTCTGTTCCTCAATAAATCTTTTTTGCTTTTACTTCAAACAGACTCAATGGCTTTACTCTATCATTTGCAGTAATTTTCAGCCTAAGCAACTGAAGTATTACCTGCTCATGGTGTTGCTACTTTAAAGTTACAAATCATCCTCTACTTATTGAATCAGCTGTAGCTTTGGTGTAAGGGAGCCTTCTAAAATGTACCAAGATGCAATTTCTGGCTCCCGGGTCAGGTGAATTCACTAAAAGTATAATCAAAAGTATAGATTAAAAATGTTAGACTTTGAGGAAAATTTGGAGATCATCTAATTTAATAATAATTGTATTTTTTAATGCTTTACAATTTATAAAGTGCTTTCAAACATATAAATTGTGCCCCACTAAGACAAAGTGGCTTGCCCAAGATCATACAAACCTTAGTGGCAAAGATAGACTTAGAACCCCAATTACATAACCAAAAGAAAGAGAAAATGAAAGGGTAGGATAAAATTGGGGCAATCATGCCTGAGTAGTTCCGTTTATGTTCATAGAGAGGTCAAGATGAATTGAATTTTTTTTTTTTTTTTTTTTTTAGCCACAGTGTTTACCCAAGAAAAGGTCGCTGGTAACCGCGTGTATTTTAGGTAAAGCAATAAGGACAAGCATAAGAAGTACAGATGGATGCTGAAGAGGAAAACAAAAACCCCAGGCCTGCCCACCTCAAGAGTTATTTGGTACAAATAAGTAGAAAAACAGTTTGTATTAGGATATGTCAAACACCACTCAGGTATTGTTGTTTTAGAAGTCCCTAGGTGGTGCAAACGGTTAACGCCCTCACTACTAACCAAAAGGTTGAAGGTTCAGGTCCACCCAGGGGCACCTTGGAAGAAAGGCCTGGGGATCTACTTTTGAAAAATCAGCCGTTGAAAACCCTACGGAGCACAGTTCTACTCTGACACACATGGGGTCACCATGAGATGGAATCAACTCATCAGCAACTGGTTTTGGTTGTTGTTTAATTGACACAAAGCCTTGTAAAAGTCAATATTAGATAAATGAGTTAATAGGATGACTGAAAGCATAAGCACGTCAGAAATGCCCTACTGGGAAAGATTAGTCCAAAGGACTAATGGACCGCAAGTACCACAGCCTCCACCAGACTGAGTCCAGCACAACTAGATGGTGCCCGGATACCACCACCAACTGCTCTGACAGGGATCACAATAGAGGGTCCTGGACAGGGCTGGAGAAAAATATAGAACAAAATTCTAACTCACAAACAAACAAAAACCAGACTTACTGGTCTGACAGGGACTGGAGAAACCCTAGGAGTATGGTCCTAGGACACTCTTTTAGGTCAGTAATGAAGTCACCCTGAGGTTCACCTTGCAGTCAAAGATTAGACAGGCCCATAAAACAAAATTAGACTAAATGGGCACACCAGCCCAGGGGCAAGAATGCGAAGGCAGGAGGAAACAGGAAAGCTGGGAAGGGGGAACACAAGGTCGAGAAAGGGAGAGTGTTGACATGTCAGAGGGTTGGCAACCAGTGTCACAAAACAATATTTTATTAATTGTTTAATGAGAAGCTAGTTTGCTCTGTAAACCTTCATCTAAAGTACGGTAAAAAAAATAAAACACTACGGCAAAGAAAATAAAGAAATGCCCTACTGGGTCAGAGTGATAATCCATTCAGCCTGTTTTGCCATGTTTGGCAGTGATAAGATAGGGTTTTGTGAAAGTGGATTACTGCCTCTATGATCCAAAAAAAAAATTAAACCTGTTGCCCTCAAGTCAATTTCGACTCCTAGCAACCCTATAGGACAGAGTAGAACTGCCTCATAGGGTTTTCAAGGTGTGAAATGCTTAACCACTATTATGTTGTTGTTAGGTGCTGTTGGGTTGGTCCCCGCTCATAACAACCCTATGTACAACAGAACGAAACACTGCCCGGTTCTGCACCATCCTCACAATTGTTATGTTTGAGCCCATTGTTGCAGCTACTCTGTCAATCCATCTCATAGAGAGTCTTCCTCCTTTTCCCTGACCTTCTACTTTACCAAGCACTATGTCGTTCTCCAGGGACTGATTCCTACTGATAACGTGTCCGAAGTATGTGAGACGTGCTCATCATCCCTGCTTCTAAGGAACTTCTGGTTGTACTTCTTCCAAGACAGATTTGTTCATTCTTTTGGCAGTCCATGGTATATTCAATATGCTTTGCCAATACCACAATTCAATGGCGTCAATTCTTTAGTCTTCCTTATTCATCATCTACCTTTCGCGTGCATATGAGGCGACAGAAAACACCATGGCTTGGGCCAGGCACGCCTTAGTCTTCAAGGTGACATCTTTGCTTTTTAATACTTTGAAGAGGTCTTTTGCAGCAGATTTGTCCAATGCAATGTGTCTTTTGATTTCTTGACTGCTGCTTCCATGGGCGTTAATTGTGGAGCCAAGTAAAATGAAATCCTTAACAACTTCTATCTTCTTTCTGTTTATCATGATGTTGCTTATTGGTCCAGTTGTGAGGATTTTTGTTTTCTTTATGTTGAGGTGTAATCCATAATGAAGGCTGTGGTCTTTGATCTTCATCAGTAAGTGCTTCAAGTCCTCCTCACTTTCAGCAAGCAGGGTTGTGTCATCTGCATAACATGGGTTGTTACTGAGTCTTCCTCCAATCCTGATGCCCCATTCTTCTTCATATAGTCCAGCTTCTTGGATTATTTTCTCAGCATATAGATTGAATAACTATGGTGAAAGGATGCAACCCTGATTCACACGTTTCCTGATTTTAAACAGCAAAGTATCCCCGCGTTCTGTTTGAACCACTGCCTCGTGATATATATACAGTTTCCTCATGAGCACAATTAAGTTTTCTGGAATTCCCATTCTTCACAATGTTATCCATAATTTGTTATTATCCACATAGTTGAATGCCTTTGCATAGTCTACCTCTATGATGTCAATGAGGCAAGATTAGAGGCAGTTATGTTAATGAGGCAGGACTCAATCTACAAGATTAGGTAGTGTTTTAAGCCAATCTCTTTTGAGATATAAAAGAGGGAAAGAACAGAGAGACACGGGAACCTCATACCGTCGAGAAACAAGAGCCAGGAGAATAGCGCATGCTTTGGACCCAGGCTCCCTGTGCTGAGAGGCTCCTCAATTGGGGAAGATTGATGACGAGGATGTTCCCCCAAGCTGACAGAGAGAGAAAGCCTTCCCTTGGAGCTGGCATCCTGAATTTGGACTTAAAGCCTCCTAGACTGTGAGAAAATAAATTTTTCTTTGTTAAAGCCATCCACTTCTAGTATTTTTGTTATAGCAGCACTAGATAACTAACACAATGGACTACCTGATCTTTTCCCTTCTTAAATTTATCTTTACCGATTTAAATCCTAATCCTTTCATTCTGTCCACAAAAGAGGTTGTTGAGTTTTCTCTTCTGACCATCATATTGCTGTTAACTCAATTAGAAGGGATCTTTTCTTTGAAATTCCCTTAATCCCCTCCCCACATTTCATAAATCAAGAATTTTGTAAGTTTGTGGTTTGCAAGGATGGGCACATAATATTGAAAATGTCTCTTTTGTGGATACAGCTCCAAGACATTTGTTGGCCATTTATGAAGCAATAGAGTTCTACAGATGTTTAGATTTAGTTGAAGGAGGAGGGAAGATAAGTTCCCTTTAAGAGAATAAAGGTCAAAGGACACTCAAAATCAAGACTATATTTTAACAGGTATGAAAAAAAAAGAAGAATCTCATATGTTTAAATCTCCCATATTTTGCATGAGCTTGATTCTTGTGTATGTCCACAGAAATAAATGTGCAGGGCCTCAGAAATGGGAAAGAATTCAGTCACTATTCCAAAAATGAGATTAACCCAGACCTTGCTACAGATATCTTAAATGCTAGAGTTAGGAATTTCAGCGTACTCAGACTGTTAAATGTATCAAACAGAAAAATTAATAACAGACATCTTACTTTGATTTTAAAGTTTTCTTACTCGAAAAACCAAATATTTACTGTAGAGAAATTCCTGACAAAAACTAATCCGGCCATGGGCTTTTCTTTTACCACAAATTACTAATCTTTTCTACATTTTCTTTCCTGTTGGAGGCTAGGCTTACTAAATTTGAATTTGAAAAGGTATGGTTGGATGGAGAGCTGGAGATCACCTTGTGACCTGCTATCAGCTGATCTCAGTAAAAGGGGGAGGGTAGAGTTCAATCATGTTAAGATTAGCCAAGGGCTGATCTACTATGTTATCCCTCCTCTTCTCTTTGTAAGTCTCATTGTACCGAGCTTACTTCTAGCTCTTTGCTTTTTCTGGAATCAAAATGGTCTCCCTATATGCATATAGAATAACTGCTCAGAATAAACCTTTTATTCTGATTTCTTTCAGTTTTGATTTTTTAAAAATTATATATATATATTTTATTGTATTTTAGGTGAAGGTTTACAGAACAAATAGTTTCTCATTAAACAGTCAGTACACATATTGTTTTATGACATTGGTTAACAATCCCACGACATGTTAACCCTCTCCCTTCTGGGACCTTTTTTTTGTGAAAATATGCATAGCCAAAGATACACCATTTAAAAAATTTCTACATGCACAATTCAATGACATCGATTATGTTCTTCCAGTTGTTCTGCTATTCTCACTTTAGATGAAGGTTTACAGAACAAAATAGTTTCTCATTAAACAGTTAGTACACATGTTGCCCGATGACAATGGTTAACAACCCCAACTACATGTCAACACTGTCCTTCCTTACTCAACCTTGGGTTCCCTATCACTAGCTGTCCTGTCCCCTTCTGCCTTCTAGTCCTTGTCCCTGGACTGCTGTGCCTCGTTAGTCCCGTTTTGTTTTATGGGGCTGTCCAATCCCTGGCTGAACGGTGAACCTCAGAAGTGACTTCACCACTGGGCTAAAAGGCTGTCTGAGGGCCATACTCTCGGAGTTTCTCCAGTCTCTTTCAGGCCAGTAAATCTGGTCTTTTTTGTGTGTGTTAGAATTTTGTTCTACGTCCTTCTCCAGCTCT
>NW_004444066.1:1592779-1676832 GCF_000243295.1 Trichechus manatus latirostris | reverse complement strand
GTTCTCTTCACTCTCCCTTGCTCCAGAAGGGATGAGACCAGTGGAGTATCTTAGATGGCTGCTCACAGGCTTTTAAGACCCCAGACGCTACTCACCAAGGGAGAATGTAGAACATTGTCTTTACAAACTGTGTTATGCCAATTGAGCTAGATGTTCCCTGAGACCATGGTCCCCAGAGCCCTCAGTTTTGATTATTTTTAACAAATAAAACAGTGTTATTTTCTGGCTATGTGAGTAAAATGTTGCCATCTACTTTTAGAGTACATAGCAGACACAGAAGTTTTCCTAACTTTAAGCAAAAACCCATGGAAACAATTTTAGACTAGTAGAAATTTATTTTATTCTTCAGGATTAGCTTGGAGTAGGGGAGGAGAGGCCAAATTATCCTTTTATTTGGGTCTTTAAGAGCTAAGTGGTGTAGAGAAATGTATCCTATAGCCAGGAAATCTGAATTTTAGTTGTGGGCTTCAATACTGTAATCTTTTAAAAAAGAAGTCAGATTCTAAGGTTTTTTCCTAGCTTTGAAAATACTATGCTATTTACTGAAACTGACTCCTGTATTTTGAAATGAAAGGAGGAAACAGACATACTCTCTTTTACAGCTTCTTAACATCCAGGTAAGATTCTGATGGGCAGTTTAACTGTCAGGAAAATAAGATTCTCTTAACAGTGAAACACAGGGACAGATAGATAGTTAGAAGAGACTAGAAAATAGCTTCCTTTTAAACGTATTTAAGAGATGCAATAATTATGTCTTAGTTTTAGGTACTATTACTCCTTTGGAAGTGGCGAAAGAGGGCTCACTTAAATGACCTCTGTTGGGTCGCTTTTAGTCTAAAAATCCTCGCTTAAATCTTCAATGAGAGAAAGCAGGAAATGATTCTTACTCTTCAACACAGTCTTACTCTTGGCAAGGAATGAGATTCAACAGTGAAAATCAGCCAGGCAGAGCTTGTTTCTTGTCCTCTTACACTGCTTCCACTAGCCCCATTCCTCCCTCCCAGAGTTACTTGGAAATAATGCCTGAGACTTTATAGCTCATTTGTCTGCAATGAACATTCTGCAGTGTAATATATAAAATGCCAGAGATACGTCCTGACAGAGAGGAAATTCGAATCACTGATGTTACGTCTACTTACTGAAAACTTTGCTAAACCCAGGAGTGGAGAAGCACTATAAAAGATGACATGCTACATTTCCCCCTGCAGGACCCCACTTCACCCCCATTGTCTTGTTCTGGTCAGTCTGACCTGACAGTATTTTGACAAATCATATTTTTAAATTTCTGTTTTAATCATTACAAACCATTAATTCCTGGAAATGCACCGTCATAATGGCTTTTTGGGATACTTTTGTTAGCTATTTTCATTGGGAGGAATTTTATTAATGTTTTGGAGTTTCTGCAATTTCTATGTCCCTTTCTTTTCTCAGTCCCTCTTTTCCTTCTCTGCATTGTTCATTAGCAAGGGCATGAAACTGCTCCCTATGACTCATTATCACTCACCATAGTAATCTACCCTTCTTTGTGAGACTAAATTTGGAAGATGCTTGAGTTGCCATTCCCGAGGAGAGCCGGCCCTAAGAACACATCCTGTTAACTCTCAGCTCCCCATGCCGATGCCCGGAAACACTGATGCTGATCACAGAAAGTGGAATGACTGCTCCATTTGATCCTGGCTAAATCCAACACTGCTGCAAAAGGACTTTCTGTACTGAACACAGCCAGGGCCCTGACTGAGCAAAAAAACAAGACAGGATTATAGGGCCCTAATCCACCAAGCATAAAAAGTCAAATTATATTTATATAGCCCTTTACAGCTAATGGAGCCCCGGTGGCACAGTGGCTTAAGAGCTAGGCTGCTAACCAAAAGGTCAGCAGTTCTAATCCACCAGCCACTCCTTGGAAACTCTGTGGGGCAATTCTATAGGGTCGCTGTGACTCAGAACCCACTTGATGGCAGTAGGTTTGGGTTTTGATTTTTACAGTTAATGAAGTATTTTGTGATGCTACAACTTGTGCTCTTCATGACCAGTGTAAACCAAACCAAACCCATTGCCGTTGAGTGGATTTCGACTCATAGTAACCCTATAGGACAGAACAGAACTACATTTGCAGGGTTGCTATGAGTCAGAATTGACTCAATGGCAACAGGTTTGGTTTGTGTTTTTTTACAGCGTTTCCAAGGCTGTAAATCTTTATGGAAGCAGACTGCCCACGGAGCAGCTGGTGGGTTCGAACCTTTCAGCTAGCAGCTGAGCACCTTAAGTCACTGCACCACCAGGGTTCCTTTATGACTAGTGTCAAAACCAAACCCGTTGCCATCGAGTTGATTCTGACTCATAGCAACCCTATAGGACAGAGTAGAACTGCCCCAAAGGGTTTCCAAGGAATCGCTGGTGGATTAGAACTGCTGACCTTTTGATTAGCACCTGAGATCTTAACCACTGTGCCACCAGGGCTCCATGACCAGTGTAAAAGGTAGACAAAGCAGCTATTGTTCTATCCAGCTTATGTGTGCGGAAGCTCACGCTCTGGAGAGGTGTGGTGAGTTACCAATGTCAACTTTTGAGAAGAAATACACCCCTCCCACACACACACATATACCACTATTCTTAGATGTATGTATGTCTGTTCACTCCCACAGATAGCATGTTCTGTCCAGACTGTGGTGCCTGTTCTAGATTTGGATAGGGACCATATGAGTAATTACTACCTCAATAGGCCTACGTTTGATTTAAGCCATTTCACCTCCAGCTTGTTCACCCAGCCCATCAGCAACTCAGTCCATCTCTCGGGGTCTAAGTTCTGCTTGTTGGTGCTCAGTCGCCATCTGGGTCCTGACTTCCAGCTCTGGTGCCTTGTCCTGCACTCCCACATTTTTGAGAGTTGATGCCCATTTCCTCCATGTCTGAATCTCAAATCCAGCTGACTCTGTAGCTGGTTCCTTGATCCCTGCTACCTGGTGTCAGTCATTTACTTCTACCTACCTGTCCCCACCAGCCAACCTTCTCAGACAATGCTGCTCCTCATCAGTGTCAATTTCTTCTACCTCCTCTTGGGTCAGATTCTAAAGCCAACTGACTTATTTAAATCTTAGCTATCTACCAGACTTTTCAGAACCTCCCTACTTCCTATCAGACTCTGAACCTGATCTGAACTCCTAAAACTGTTTCTTATCTGTGTCGTATAGCCCAGGCAAATGATAGACGGGCTAGATACCTTCTACCCTCTCTAACCTATCTGGAACCCTTATGTTGTGATATTTTCTTTTGTTGCTTAGAATTTCAATTCTATCATCCCTCTTAGCCTGTATATTCTTGTCCCACACTTTGTCATTAGTTGCCACAGCTTCTGCCTAGTTGAAATAGGATATGTAAAAGCACTTTGTTTAAATCCATAACCTCATATAAATATACCCTGCTGCTGTTATTATTAGGCAATTCAAACCAAAGGTGACTTTCTCTAACCTTCCTGGTGGAAGGAGACATGTTGTTAGCTGAAATAGGAACTTCACAATTATTGTCCAAAGCCAAAAACAAAAAAAAGTAACAACTTGTGACACTACCACTACGGATCTCTTTATGCAGACAGGGATAATTTTGACAAGGTCATCACCAAAGGCTTTGTCATGGATTGAATTGTGTCCCCCCACAAAATGTGCCACATCTTGGCTAGGCCATGATTCCCAGTGTTGTGTAATTGTCCACCGTTTTGTCATCTGACGTGATTTTCCTTGTGTTGTAAATCCTACCTCTGTGATGTTAATGAGGCAGGATTAGAGGCAGTTATGTTAATAAGGCAGGACTCAATCTACAAGATTAGGTTTTGTTTTAAGTCAATCTCTTTTGAAATATAAAAGAAAGAAGCAAGCAGAGAGACTGGGGGACCTCGTGCCACCAAGAAACAAGAGCCAGGAGTAGCACGTCCGTTGGACCTGGAGTCCCTGCACTGAGAAAATCTTCCTTCCTTGGGGAGACTGATGACAAGGACCTTGCTCCAGAGCCGACAGAGAGAGGAAGACTTCCCCTGGAGATGACAATCTGAATTCGGACATCTAGCCTGTTGGACTGTGAGAGAATAAATTTCTCTTTGTTAAAGCTATCACTTGTGGTATTTCTGTTATAGCAGCACTAGATAACTAAGACAGGCTTCTAGATGTGTCACAGGAAACAAGCAAAATTTTCTAGGCTATTTTAAGAGCCTCAGAACCTTTCTTCTAATCAGCCTGAAGATACTGAGCTTTTTCACGGCATCTACCCTGATTGATTTTCCCATGCTAAGGTAATAATAACTTTTGATATTTATACTTATTTTTTTTGTACAATGCTGCCATCTAATGGATATGATCATTCATTGTTACTCCAGCTAGCCTTCAGTGGCCTAGCATCATGGACAGTCTGGAGAATTACCTGGTTGGATCCGAGCATTTAAGTGTTAAATGGCCAGGAAGGGGCTGGGGCCAGGAAGTTCCAATAACATTTGAGGGGCTGGGCAAGTGTCAGGAGCCTGAGCAAACCTGTGGTGCTTTTAGAAGAAGGTAAATGAAAGGGACAAAATCAGGGCACAAAGGCAGGACAAGTGAAATGGGCCTTTTATGTACTCAACAAAGCACCCTCTCCTTCAAGTACAGTGCTATCACACTGTATTATAATCACTGTTGACTGGTTTTTCTTTCCCAGTAGACCCTGAGCTACGAGAACAGAGAGCAAGTCCTATTTATAGTTGTATCTGCATCGTATCCACAGCACTAGCATATTGTCTGACATGTATTCAGTAAATATTTGTTGACTGAAAGAATGACAGGCATAGACACAAAGGCAGAGTCAAAGTCATGGCTGAGCCAGTTTTCCAGACTCCCAGGCCAGTGCTCTAGCCACTATACCACATACATTTATGAATGAAAACATACTGGCTACCAAGAGAAATTGGAATACAGTTAACCTTTTAGGTAGCTACCTGGGAGGGTAGCCATTATGCATCTCCAGAGGCCACGATTGGCAGCAGAGCACTGGACTTATTTATGGAGTACCACTTTGGACCAGTCACTGTACTCTGTGCTGGGATGGCAATTAAGAGCGAAAGAGAGATACCTTCTGCCCTTATGAAGTTTACAGTCTAGACTGAGACTACAATATTGACCAAATAGGGTCCTTTACGGTGATCTTCTCCCACCCATCTGTCAGTTTGTTGTACTGTCATGGCTTGCGTGTTGCTATGATACTGGAAGCTATGCGACTGGTATTTTAAATACCGGAAGGATCACCCACTGTGGACAGGTTTCCGCAGAACTTCCAGACTAAGACTGACTAGGAAGAAAGGCCTGGTGATCTACTTCTGAAAATTAATCAGTGTAAACCCTATGGATCACAACAGAATATTGTCCAATATAGTACTGAAAGATGAGCCCCCTAGATTGGAAGGCACTCAAAATACACAGTGGTGGGAACAGTGGACTTGAGCAGAGCAATGATTGTGAACATGGTGCAGGACTGGGCAACGTTTCATCTTGTTGTACATGGGGTGACCAGGGGTCAGAGCTAACTCAACAGCAACTGACAACAACATGGTGATCTTGATTTGGTGAGGATATCTTATTGCAAGATCTGGTCGTACTTACAGAGTATGAAACTATTTTGTCTATGGTCTCAGAATTAGTATAAATTCATTGAACCTTCACAATAACCCTGTGTGAAGGGTATTATTATTATCCCCATTTTGCAACATTCTAATATTTACAAAATTCTTTCTCATAGATGATTTCATTAGTTGCCCATCAGCCTTGTGAGGTAGGTAAAGATTTTATGCCCACTTCACACAGATGAAGAAACTAAGTCTAGGCTAGTTAACTTGTCCAAAGTCCCACAGATAGAAAGTAGAGGAGCCAAGACATGAATTTTGAAGTCCACTGCCCTTCCAATACATGGCAAGGACCAATTTATTCACTAGTTGATTCTTGTAGGTTTCTCTATCAATTTAACAGGATCATTGTCTCATTGAGATCTATATCTCCTTACATTTATGATTATATATACTTCATGTTCCTTTGGAGTCCTTGGGTAATGCAAATGGTTAATGTGCTCAGGTTGGAGGTTCGAGTCCACCTACAGTGGCATCTTGGAAGAAAGTCGACAACTGGATTTTTTCATGTTCCTTTACTCTGAAACACATCAGTGTGTATTTCTTAAGAACAAGGATATTCTCTTTATAACTATAGTAAACCAAGAAAACAGACCTACTGCTGTTGAGTCAATTCTGACTCATAGTGACCCTATAGAACAGAGTAGAACTGTCCTTTAGGGTTTCCAAGGCTGTAATCTCTGCAGAAGCAGACTGCCACATCTTTCTCCCATGGAGCGCCTGGTGGCTTCTAACCTCTCAGTTAGCAGCCAAGCGCTTAACCACTGCACCACCAGGACTCTTTCATAGCCATAGTGCGATTATCAAAATTAGAAAATTTAACTTTGGTTCTATTATCTAATCCACAGTCCATATTCAAATTTCATCAATTGTCCCAATCATGTCTTTCATAGCTATTTTGTCCAAGTTCAGGATCCAATTCAGGATCAAACATTGCATTATTTCTTATCTTTTTAGTGTTTTTCAATCTGGACTGTTTAATATTTCTTTGTGTTTTTTCACCCTGACATTTTTGACAACTACAGGCCAGTTTTTTATAAAATGTCCTTCAATATGAGTTTGCCTTATGTTTCCACTTGATAAGATTTAGATTATGCATGTTGGAAGGAATGCATTTGAAGTAATATTGTGTCCTTTCCTCTGCTTCATATCAGGAATCATATGAAGCCAGTTCGTCTCAGTACTGGTGATGTTAGCTTTTATCTTTTGGTTAAGGTGGTATGGCAAGATTACTCCACTGCAAAGCTACCATTTCCCCCTTTGTAATTAATAAGTAATTTGCAGCGAGATATTTTAAGACTGTATATAAATATTCTGTTCCACATCAAACTCACTGTAGCGACCACTGAGGTGTCTCTAGATACATCCTTTCTTCTGTAGTTATTAGTTGGAATTTTACTGTAAGAAAGAGTTTCCCATTCTTCTCCATTTATTTCTTCTCCATCTGATTACTTGTATCAGTATGGACTCATGGGTTATTATTTTACTCAATGGGTTATAATCTGCCATCATTATTTATTTTGACAATTAAATTATCTCAGATTTGGCAACTAGAAGCCCCTTCAAGCTGACTCCTGTGTCCTTCTGGCTCCTGTATTCTCTTCCCATGCCCTCTTGATTCAACACTAGAATAAATAGACAAGCCAGTCTTTAGAAAGGAGTAAAACACTGGAACAGACAATTCACCCGGGAAGGTATATGAATGGTCAATAAACACATGAAAAAGTACTTGACCCCACAAGTCATCAGGGATATGCAAATTAAAACTACTACAGACCTGATATAATGGCTCATATTAACAGGACTGATGATGCCTTCCTTTGAAGGGCACAGCCCAGAAGCTGCACACCTCACTTCTGCTCACATCCATTGGCCAGAACTTAGTCACATAGCTACACCCAGCTTCTAGTTTCTGGATAAGTTGGATTTCTGTCACTGCAACCAAATGAGTACTGACAACTATAAGGGGTAAGGTCAAAGCAAAGCAAATGTCTTCTTTACTGTGAATGGCTATGAATCCAACTAAAATTTGGGGCACCTGTTATTACGGTGGCGCAGTGATTAAGTATTTGGTGGCTAACCAAAAGGTCAACAGTTCGAATCCACCAGCTGCTCCTTGAAAATCCTATGGGGCAGTTCTACCCTGTCCTATAGGGTCGTGTAAGTTGGAACTCACTTGATGGCAATGGCTTTATTATTATGAAAGTGTGGTGCAAACAGTTAACACACTTGGCTGCTAACCAATAGGTTAGAGGTTCGACTCCACCCAGAGGAGTCTCAGAAGAAAGGCCTAGTGATCTACTTCCAAAAAAATCAGCCATTGAAAATCCTACGGAGCACAGTTCTATGCTGACACACGTGGGGTCACCGTGAGACGGAATAGAATCAACAGTAACTGGTTTATTGTTGTGAAAAATAAAAGAAGAATGGATTTTGAGCGACAACTAGCAGTCTCAGCCAGAGTTATTTATTTATTTATTTAAATACAAGTAAAGACAGTGGTCTAGAAAGTATTTTATTTTGTATCATTCTTTCATGAATCCCTTGAAAAGCAGCTCCTTGGAACTCAGTGTTTAGCCTGATTGTCATTTTACTATACAATGGCAAAAGTATAGTTGCAACATATCTTTGTTTTTTTTTTCTTTCTCTACTTAACTTGACTACATTTAACAGAGTTGTCAACTCTACTGACATTCCCTTAGAAATATCATAAATATTGTGCTGGGATGTGTATATGACAGTCCAAATCAGATTCTATAACATGTGGAATCCGAAAACAGTCAGAATTGAATTTAGCATATACTGTTTCAGAGAAAATACATCTCCAAGCATAGATATGTTTTCCTCTCCTTCCTCTAATTCTTTCTTTCTCTCTCTTTTTTAGACAACCGTATTGAGGTATAGATTGCGTGCCATAGAATTCATCCATTTTAAGTGTATAATTCAATGACTTTTAGTAAATTTACAGAACTGTGTGACCATCATCTTTATCCAGTTTTAGAACAGTTCCATCACCCTGAACAGATTTGCATTTAACCCCTATTTCCATCCCAACCCCAGGCAACCACTAATCTACTTCATCAAGCCAGTCAGTGATTGGTTTATGTATGGACATGTGGTGCTATTCTGGTCAATAAGATAGGAGGAAAAGTCAGCTGGGGAGCTTTTTGGAAGGATTTCCTTTCCAAAAAAAGTCAGCTTTTTGGAAAGACACACAGGCAGAGATGGTCTTTTCTTGTACAGGGCATTGTAGTTTCTGGATGAGCTGGATTTCTGTCACTGCAACCAAAGGAGTACTGACAACTACAAGGGGTAAGGTCAAAGCAAAGCAAGTTCGCCCAAACTTGGCTAAAAATATCACGGTAGTAATGGACTAAAGCCAATTGCTAGAACTGGGGCACATATTCAGTGTAGGAGTTATAGGAAAGTAGACTTGATAGAGAACCCCTGAACTTCAAAGGTAAGTTTCCATATATTTTCACAGATGAGGAAGAGGACTGCTCCAGAGCTCAGGACTGAGTCTATGTAGGCAAGCTGTGGTCTCACCTGTGGGAAGACAGAGTCAGAAAACCAAGGAAGTCTTCCTAGAACGGAAGAGAGGGCAGTTCTGTCTGTGAAGAAGGCTTATACCTGGGAAGAGCCAGGAACCTGGAAGGAAGCTGTTGGTAGCAAGGAAGAGAGGGGGGAAAAAAAAAAGAAAAAAATCCCAAAACAGAAGAGATACTAATTGTATTTTTTCATTCAAATTGTAAAACTGGCCCAGAGGGGTATGACATACTGGAAGGAATGCAGGCTTTGGAATCATGCTGCCTAGGTTCCAGTTCCAGCTCTGCTACTTCTAGCAGTGAGGCCACTGGCCAGTCTCTAAATCGCCATAGAGCTGATTTTGACTCCTGGCGACCCCATGTGTTACAGAGTAGAACTGCTCCATAGGTTTTTCTTGGCTGTAATCTTAATGGCAGCATATGGTCAGGCCTTTCTTCCATGGTGCCTCTGAATTTGAACCACCAACCTTTAGGTTAGTAGTATGCAAGGGCTTTTAAAATTGAGGTGGCCGGTGTATCTGAAGGTGCTGGCTTAGGCTTGGGCCCGACTCCATTTTGTTACTTCTGCTTTTACCCTAGTAACAGTTAACCTTTGTACAGACTTAATCGTGCAGCTGAAGAAGTGTCTTTCTCTGTAGTTAAGCTAAGAGAATGTTGGCAGAATGCTCCCTGGGGAATCATTGCTCAAATGGTTATCGGAACCCTTTGTCCTTGGGAAACGTTTGCCTTAAGTTAGTTATTTTAATGATCTGTTTTTGGAAAATCTATTCTGTAATCACCTTGTGACCACCCTGCGAAACCCCCCAGTCAGCAGTTAACTCTGCAATTATGCACTGTATCCAATTCCCTCTATACACATATACTCTGTAGACTAATCCTAGCAAAAGTCCCCACTTTGAGATGTCTCGCCAACTTCTCTAATTGCTCGCTCACCAGCCACAATACTGTGCCCAAGTTCTTGGTTTAACTCTATAATTGTGCTTTTGTAACTTTGGTTCCCCAGAGTGTTGGTGTTCACATTGTGAGATCTAATATGTCCCCAGCTCGAGTTGTCTTTTTGCTTTCAGTAAATCTCTTATTTTGATTTTAAGCAGATTTCATGTCATTACTCTGCAACAGTAGTCTAGTGCAAACCATTTTCGCCACCTAGGGACATTTTGAATCTCTTTAAATCTCGGGTTTCTCATTTGTAAAACGAAGATAATACTTATCGTCTAAAACCAAGCCCGTCTGCCTTCAAGTTGATTCTGACTCATAGCGACCTTATAGGACAGAGTAAAACTTCCCCCACAGGGTTTCCAAGGCTGTAAATCTTTTTTTATTTTTCCCCATACAAAAATTTATACATACACTGTTATGTGACTCTAACTGCTCTCCCCGTACTGTGACAGCACACTTCCCCTTTCTACCCCTGATTCCCCATGTCCATTCAACCAGCTCCTAACCTTCTCTGCCTTCCCATCTCACCCTCGGACAGAAGCTGCCCGTTTAGTCTCCTGTATCCACTTGAGCTAAGAGGCACACTCCTCACGAGTATCACTCCATGTCCCACAGTCCAGTCCAATCTCTGTCTGAAGAGTTGGTCTCGGAAATGGTTTTAGTTCTGGGCTGACAGAGAATCCAGGGGCCATGCTTTCCGGGGTACCTCAAGTCTCAGTCAGACCATTAAGTCTGGTCTTCTTACTAAAATTTGAGTTCTGCACCCCACCTTTCTCCTGCTCCATCCAGGACTCTCTGCTGTGTTCCCTGTCAGGGCTGTCATTGGTGGTAGCTGGGCACCATCTAGTTCTTCTGGTCTCAGGCTGATGAGGTCCTGGTTTATGTGGCCCTCTCTGTCTCTTGGGCTACTACTTTCCTTGTGTCATTGGTGTTCTTCATTCACCTTTACTCCAGATGGTTTGGACCAATTGATGCATCTTAGATGGCTGCTTGCAAGCTTTTAAGACCCCAGACGCCACTCACCAAAGTAGGATGCAGAACACTTTCTTAATAAGCTATGTTATGCCAATTGATCTAGATGTCCCCTGAAAGCATGGTCCCCAGACCCTTACCCCTGCTACTCCATCCCTCAAAGTGTTTGAATGTATTCAGGTAACTTCCCAGCTTTGGTTTAGTTCAGTTGTGCTGACTTTCCCTGTAGTGAGTGCTGTCCTTCCCTTCACATAAGATAATTCTTATCTACTGTCTAGTTAGTAAATAATCCTCCCCTTCCCTCCTCACCCTCGTAACCATCAAAGAATGTTTTCTTCTGTGTTTAAACCTTTTCTTGAGTTCTTATAATAGTGGTCTTATGCAATATTTGTCCTTTTGTGACTGACTAAATTCACTCACCAAGGCTGTAAATCTTTATGGAAGCAGATTGCCACATCTTTCTCCTGTGGAGTGGCTAGTGAGTTTGAACCTTTCCGTTAGCAGCTGAGCGCTTAATCACTGTGCCACCAGGACTCCTTCACTTGTCTTCTACAGCTGCCTAAAAGAGTGCCTGTCTTGTAATATGGGCCCAATAAGCAGACATTCTTGTTATAAAAGTTGTTATACATTAGTAATGAGGATACTAAACTATCCTATTATCTGAGAAAAGTGCAGTTCTGCTAAAGACACAATAACTAATAATTTTTTACCTGTCTTTCTGAAAATTTAATATCTTAGAAGATAGAGGAAATAATTTGCAAGATTTATATTCCAGACTTAGAAGACATTAAAAAAAAAAATGATGTTGGGTAATCTTTGGAGCAAGCATTCACATGGTGAAGTAGCAGACCTGGCTTCAAACCCCAGTTCCCTGTGAGCTACGTAATCTTGGATATGTTATTTAATCTCGCTGAGCCTCAGTCTCCCTATCTGTAAAACGCAAATACTATCTATCATCTGGGGTGATTGTCAGGATTAGAAATAATTTATGAAAAATTTCTGGCATGTATCAAGCACTCCATAAGAGACATCTATTTTTATTATTACTGTAGAAATTAAAGTGGTAGATATCACAAAGTTGAAAGAAAAGATAGGTATCAGTGACGTTAATACTGTTCATCATGTTGTTCAACCACCAGCATCTTAGCTGAAATTTTAGAAGACTGCATAATAAATATAAAAGCCACTTTTCTGGTTTTGGGAGTTGAGCTCAGGTGATGTGTTAAGCACTTTATAAATATACTGAATTCTTTCCAGTTTTGGCCTACAAATTGCTAGAAGATGACTGCATAGTGGATATTTATCATTTTCCTGGTTGCACATCCTCGGCTGCCTTTATAAGTCTAAGAAACAGGCCATTGTGTCCTGAAGCAGGGCCTGCATCTCACCCATGGGGGTCAAAAGGCCTCCTTGATTGCTGACTGCTTGGGTCCCAAGCTTGGCTGATCAGATTGTCCCTCCTGGATTGTGGTTCTGCAGATAGAAATGAAGAGAAGCAAAGAATGTGTAGAATTCATCTGGTAGTGGTGGCATTCAGTATCTGCTGGCAGCGGTGGCAGCTGGCTCAGCTGTGCCATCCAGTCCCCAGGGCCAGAGCCCAAGTGGCAGGGTCAGCAGCATTGCCATTGTCCTTCCTATGTCTTGGTTTTCTCTGTGGGTCTGGCCACCTGGCGTCCTTTGGTGCCTGCCTGTTTTTCTAGTCTGGTTCTTTAGGCTTTCCATGGATTGTCTGAGCTTCCCAATATTCTTTCAATAAATTCCTTTTCTGCTTCAGTTAACTACAATCAGCTTTTGTTACTTGTACCCTAGGACTCTGGCTTAGTGCATAGTCTTTAGGTCAAGCTCAACCCAAAAGAGTCTGATGCTACTTTTTTTTGGTATAGATCTCTGGATAAAACCAACCAAGGATAAAGTCATGGTCAATTTTGCAACTGGTTTGGTAGTTTTGTCAGAAATCCCTTTAAGGTCCAGGTACTTCAAGCAAAAAAAAAACAAAAAAAATATCAGGGAAAGGAGCTCTTGTCTTGTGGCTTTCAAATGTCGGCTGTACCACCCTAAACCATCTTTGTCTCTGCCTCCCACAACTTCTTCATTCACACTCATTAATACACCCATTAAACAAACAGTTACTCTGCACCTACCTCCGAGGCATTGTGCCAAGGACTGAGAGAGTCCAAAGATCAATAAGCCGTAATCATGGCTTGTACACTTTCAAATTTTGAACCAGGTGAATATATTTTATTTTCAAAAACAGATTAAATTTAAAAAATTGATCACTCTGTTGAAGTTAAAAGAAGGGGAACAGTTTTTATCTTTGGATTAGTGTCACTGGGGACATTAATGATTTCCTTTTTTTTTTGCAAATGTCCTAGAAATCAATTCCAAAATACAATTGGATTCCTTTGTTAGGGGTTCCAGTCAAAAACAAACAAGCAGCTCTCCAGAGGATTGAGAAAAAAATGCTTATTCTAAAGTTGATAACTAGATTGCTACTCATCAAAATATTTGTGTCTAGGATGAGAGATGGAAGAATTAATGCCAGTGTATCAGAAATTTAATTTAAGATAATCCAGAGCCCTAACATAGAATCAAAGAAACATTAGTTTCAAATAAAAATATTATCCAGCTTATCTCCTTCTTAAATTACCAAACAAAGACTTCTTCAGAGGAGAGAGTGCCCCATTAAATCTAGTACCCCTATAAGTGCAGCAATCACCCAGGGTATTGACACTTGTATCTGAAAACAAAATACTCAATACAAACAAGGCAGAAGGCCACACATTAGTGTGTTATGGGTTGAATTGCATCCCCCTAAAATATGTTTTAAGGAGCCTTTGTGGCACAATGGTTAAAGTGCTCGGCTGCTAACCAAAAGGTCAGCAGTTTCAACCCACTGGTCACTCTGTGGGAGAAAAGACCAGGAGATCTTTTCCCATAAAGACTAAAGCCAAGGAAACCCTATGGGGCAGCTCTACTCTGTCCTATAGGGTCGCTATGAGTTTGATCAAATTGAGGGCACACAAAAGCAATAGCAAAATATGTTTTGGAATTCCTACCCTTATACCTGTGGAAGGTCCCTGGGTGATGCAAGCAGTTTGTAATTGGCTGCTAACCTAAGGATTGGTGGTTTGACCTCAAAACATCCACAGGAAAACTACTGGAACTAATAGAAGATTTCAGCAAAGTTTCAGGATACAAGATAAACATACAAAAATCAGTTGGATTCCTCTACACCAACAAAGAGAACTTAGAAGAGGAAATCACCAAATCAGTACCATTTACAATAGCCCCCAAGAAGAAAAAATACTTAGGAATAAATCTAACCAGAGATGTAAAAGACCTATACCATGAAAACTACAAGACACTACTGCAAGAAACCAAAAGAGACCTGCATAAGTGGAAAAACATACCTTGCTCATGGATAGGAAGACTCAACATTGAGAAAATGTCAATTCTACCCAAAGTGATCTACAGATACAATGCAATCCCGATCCAAATTCCAACGGCATTTTTTAACGAGATGGACAAACAAATTTTAAGGAAGTGCCAAATCAATTTCCAAAGTGGTTGTTTTTTACATTCCCACCAACAGTGTATGCTCCTTGGAATATATCCTACAGAAATAAGAGCTGTCACACGAATAGATGTATGCACACCCATGTTCACTGCAGCACTGTTCACGATAGCAAAAAGATGGAAACAACCTAGGTGCCCATCAACGGATGAATGGATAAACAAATTATGGCATATTCACACAATGGAATACTACGCAATGGTAAAGAACCACAAAGCCGTGAAACATCTTATAACATGGAGGAATCTGGAGGGCATTATGCTGAGTGAATTTAGTCAGTCACAGAAGGACAAATATTGTAAGACCACTATAAAAAGAACTCAAGAAAAGGTTTAAACACAGAAGAAAACATTCTTTGACAGTTACAAGGGTGAGGAGGGAGGGTGAGGGTTATTCACTAACTAGACAGTAGACAAGAATCATCTTAGGTGCAGGGAAGGACAGCACACACTACAGAGGAAGTCAGCACAACTGGACTAAACCAAAGCTAAGAAGTTACCTGAATATAACCAAACATTTCAACGGACAGAGTAGCAGGGGTGCGGGTCTGGGAACCATGATTTCAGGGGACATCTAGGTCAATTGGCATAACAAAGCTTATTAAGAAAATGTTCTGCATCCCACTTTGGTGAGTGGCATCTGAGATCTTAAAAGCTAGTGAGCGGGCATCTTAGATGCATTAATTGGTCCCAGCCCACCTGGAGCAAAGGAGAATGAAGAACACCAAAGACACAAGGAAAATATTAGCCCAAGAGACAGAAAGGGCCACATAAATCAGAGACCTCATCAGCCTGAGACCAGAAGAACTAGATGGTGCCCGGCTACCACCAATGACAGCCCTGACAGGGAACACAACAGAGAGTCCCTGATGGGGCAGGAGAAAAGTAGGGTGCAGAACTCAAATTCTAGTAAAAAGACCAGACTTAATGGTTTGACTTAGACTGGCGGGACCCCGGAAGGCATGGCCCCCAGGCTCTCTGTTAGCCCAAAACTAAACCCATTCCCAAGGCCAACTCTTCAGACAAGGATTAGACTGGACTATGGTACATAAAATGATACTCGTGAAGAGTGTGCTTCTTAGCTCAAGTACATGCATGAGACTAAATGGGCATCTCCTGTCCAGAGGCGAGATGAGAAGGCAGAGAGGGTCAGGAGCTGGTTGAATGGACACGGGAAATCCGGGGTAGAAAGGAGGAGTGTGCTGTCACAGTATAGGGAGAGTAACTAGTCACATAACAATGTGTGTATAAATTTTTGTATGAGAAGCTAACTTGAATTGTAAACTTTCACTTAAAGCACAATTAAAAAAAAAAAAAAGACATTGGTGGTTTGAACTTACCCAGCAGTGCCGCAAGAGAAAGGCCTCACAATCTCCTTTCCTAAAGATTACAGCCAAGAAAACCTATGGAGCATTTCTACTCTGTAACACATGAGGTCAGCACAAGTCAGAATTAACTCTGAAGGCAACAGATTTTACACTCGTGGATGTAATTAATGTAATGTAATGTAATATAATCACTTTCCTCAATGCAATCTAATGTAATATAATTAATCAGTTAAGTCAATCAGTTGAGGTCATACCGGTGTAGGGTGGATCCTACACCTAATCACTTGTGAGTTTTGTAAAGAACAGCACAGACATAGAGACCCATGCAGATGAAGGGGAAGACAGATGCTATATGACCACAAGGGAGGCAGATCAAATTACAAGTCCAGGAACTCCGAGGATTGCAGGCTACTAGAAGTTGAAAAAGACCAAGAACGACCTCCAGCCTCTTGAACTGTGAGAAAATAAATCTCTGTCCTTTAAACCATTCAAAACCAAAAACTTACTGCCATCGAGTTAATTCCAAGACATGGCAACCCCGTGTGTTGCAGAGTAGAAATGGATCCATATGATTTTCAAGGCTGTGACCATTTGGAAGTAGATTGCCAAGCCTTTCTTCTGAGTTAAAGCCACCTATTTGTGGTATTTCTGCTACAGCAGTACGAGCAGAGTAAGACATAGTGTAAAGTAAAACGGGGAAAGAACATGATTCCACACACCCGGGGTGGAGGAAACCTGGACAAACACATACACTTTGTTGTTGTTGTTGTTAGGTGCCATTGAGTTGGTTCTGACTCATAGCAACCCTATGAACAACAGAACGAAATACTGCCCGGTCCTGCACCATCATCACGATCGTTGCTATGCGAGCCCGTTGTTGCAACCACCTTACCGAGCATGATGTCCTTCTCCAGGGACTGGTCTCTCCTGATAACATGTCCAAAGTACGTGAGACAACGTCTTGCCATCCTTGCTTCTGAAGAGCTTTCTGGCTGTGCTTCTTCCAAGACAGATACATGTGTTTTTCTGGCAGTCCATGGTATATTCAGTATTTTTCACCAGTGCCGTAACTTAACGTCATCAATTCTTCTTCAGTCTTTCTTATTAATTGTCCAGCTTTCACATACATTGTTCAGCTTTCACAAGCATATAAGACGGTTGAAAATATGGCTTGGGTCAGAAACACCTTAGTCCTGCCTCTCTTCTGTTACATTCAAGACACGACACCGTTCTGGTCCCCATATTTTTATAGGTATACCATTGCCATCGAGTCGATTCCGACTCATAGCAACCCGATAGGACGGAGTTGAACTGCCCCATACAGTATCCAAAGAGCGCCTGGTGGATTTGAACTGCCAACCTTTTGGTTAGCAGCCATAGCTCTTAATCACTATGCCACCAGGGGTTCCATTATAGGTATAGAGTAGTGATTAAGCACCCTGAGGCCTCAGACAGTCTCGATTTGAATACTGGTTTTGTCAAGTAGTAGCTGAGCGACTGTGGGCAAGTTACTCCATCTCTCTAGCCTTAGTTTCTTACTCTGAAATAATAATAATCATACCTATGTCTTAGAGAGGTTGTGAATGAGACAATACAAGTAAAATGTTTAGTATAGTACCTAGCACACAGTAAGCAGTACTACTACTGCTGCTGTTGTTAGTTGCTGTAGAGTTGATTGTGATGCATGGTGACCCCATGTATGTCAGAGTAGATCTGTGCTCCATAGGGTTTTTTTTGTTGTTGGATTTCAGACTCTTTTTTTTTTGTTTATTGTTGTAGTTTAAGTGAAAGTTTACATTTCAAGTTAGTTTCTTATACAAAAATTTATACATACATTGTTATGTGACCATAATTGTTATCCCTGTACTGTGACAGCACACTCTTTCTTTCTGCCCCTGATTTCCCATGTCCAATCAACCAGCTCCTGACCCTCTCTGCCTTCTCGTCTCACCTCCGGACAGAAGCTGCCCATTTAGCCTCATGTATCTACTTGAGCTAAGAAGCACACTCTTCACAAGTGTCATTTTATGTCTCACAGTCCAGTCCAATCTTTGTCTGAAGAGTTGGCCTCGGGAATTGTTTTAGTCCTGGGTTGACAGAGAGTCCAGGGGCCATGCTTTCCGGGGTTCCTCCAGTCTCAGTCAGACCATTAAGTCTGGTCTTTTTACTAGAATTTGAGTTCTGTATCCCACCTTTCTCCTGCTCCATCAGGGACTCCCTGTTGTGTTCCCTGTCAGGGTGGTCATTGGTGGTAGCCGGGCACCATCTAGTTCTTCTGGTCTCAAGATGATGCACTCTCTGGTTTACGTGGCCCTTTCTGTCTCTTGGGCTAATACTTTCCTTGTGTCTTTGGTGTTCTTCATTCTCCTTTACTCCTGGTGGTTGGGACCAATTATACATCTCAGATGGCCGCTTGCTAGCTTTTAAGACTCCATAGGGTTTTTAAATGGCTGATTTTTCAGAAGTAGATTGCCAGGCCTTTCTTACGAGGCCCCTCTGAGTGGACTTAAACCTCCAACCTTTTGGGTTAGCAGTCAAGCATGTTAACTGTTGGCACTACTCAGAGACTCCATTAATACTGCTACTACTAATAAGCCCTAATAATGGGAATAAGGAGCCCTGGTGGTTCAATGGTTAAGTCCTTGGCAGCTAACAGAAACGTTGACAGTTGGGACCTACCCCCAGCTCTGTGGGAGAAAGACCTGGCGATCTGCTCTGGTAAAGAGTCCAACCCAGAAAACTCTATGGGGCAGTTCTACTCTGCCACATGGGATCACTATGAGTCCAATATTGACTCAACTGCACCATACAATAACAACAATAATGAGAAAATAATAAATGTAAGGGGAGGGGGAAGATTTAGAATTAATCTAGTCTATTCCTGACCCTGCAAACAAGGCTTGGTTGCCCTGATATGAAAGTTCTCCTACTTTTCATAACAATTATCCAACTTACAGTTAATCATGTGTTTAACGTCTACAACAGTAGCCACAAGAGAGGTTCGGGAATTTGTGGCATAGACTGCTGAATCCTCAGTGCCTAGAGTGGTATCTTGCTCACAGCAGAGCGAGAGTATGGATGAACACCCTCCTGTCATAGCAAAGAAGAGCGGGGGACAGGGGCACTGGCAGATTTGTCTGAGGTTGCTCAGGGAGCCCCCAGGAGAGTGGAGATAAGAACCTAGGGGTCCAGGGCTGCGGACACTCATAATTAAATCAAAGCCTAGGCCTAAAGTTTGGTGATTCAGTGGGAAGCATCGATCTACAGTGATACAGGGGACAACATTCCCGCTGGGTGGCCTAAGTGCTGGTCCGTGTTTTCGGGGTGTCGAGTCCTGGCAAAGAGAAGGCAGCTTAATCAGAAGGCGCGGGTGGGTGGGTCCCGGGGCGGGGCGCTAAAACCCGGCCTGCAAAGCTTCGAGCGGGCAGCCAGGCAGGGCCCGGTTGGTGCTGCGGCCTCCCAGCCACTCCGGCCGGGGTTGACTCCGGGAGAAGCGACTGGAAAACAACCTGGTTCTAGAAAGACAATTAACAAAGGGAGAAGGCCGGGTCGCCCCCTCCCGGCGCACGCACGCAGCGGCGTGGGCAGAGCCGCGGTCCGCGCCCTCGGTTGGCACCGTTGCCAGGAGCCGCGCGGAGGCCCCGAGCGCGGCGCAGGTCCCGGGAGCTGGGGGCTGGGCGCCCCTCCTGCCCTGGCTGCGCGCCCCTCCTGCCCTGGCTGCGCTGTCACCCGGGCGGCAGATCTCCGTGCGTGAGCGCCGGCACCTTGCGCACGCGGTGAGTCAGCCAGGCCAGCTGGGTCCTGGCCCAAGCTGGAGAGGCCAGGGAGGGGTGCAGGAAACAGCTGCTTAGTTGGATCAGAACAGGGAGGTGGGGGAGAGGAAGGCAGTCTACGGCGAGCGCGGGAGCGACGACTCCCGGGTTCCAGGCTGCTTGGTGGTTAGCTTTGTGTTTTGAGCCTTATGGGAATGCAAACAACCTGATCGTGTGACCCAACCGAGTCGTTTTACAGGTGGGAAACTGAGGCCCAAGTAGGTTAGCTGACCTAAAAAAAAAAAAGAAAAAGATTATTCTCTGTATTTGTTTATTTATTCGTGCTTGCTTTCCTATGGGATTTGGGGTGACTTTTAATAAACATACATGCATTAAAACAATAGAAAATTACAAAGAATGGTAAAGAATCCTTGCCAAGAAAAACGTAATTATGAATAGACGGCCAAGGTCAGGGGAAAAGAGGACAGAAATCTGTGGCCCATAAAGTGAAGTGACTCTGCTAAGGGCCCTTAGAAAATTAGTGCCAACCTGGGACTAGAAAAGCCAGAACAGCAGGCTCTCTTTACAGTACTTCTTATACTGTGAGCCCAGAAACTTAAAGGGGAATGGAGAAGCTGACAGCCTGGCTGCCAGGCATGGGTTCCTAACCTTCTAGGGGTCACCGACCCCTTAGCAATCTGGGTCCACTCCCCACGGAGTGGTTCACACAAAATCTTGTGCAGTTTCATATTAGAAAGAGTTCCTGCTGTAAGGGATGACTAGATGCTGGCGCTCAGGCTGGGCCGGTTAGAGCACTTTATTTGCTCCTTTAATGGGAGGTAGCTGATGAAGTACCCGCTAGGAGTACAGATGGTGTCTTAACACTACCCTTGTTAGCTGGGCAATCTTAGTCATTTAACCTCTCCAAGGTCCAGTTCTTATTTATAAAATGGAGATAAGATTGTCTGCCTTGTCCTTCAGGATATTGTCAAGAGTTAAATAAGAATTTATGTAAAGCCCAGTGCCAGGCACATAGTAGACACTTAATAGAAATGTTAATGTACCTAACCCAGTGAATCACAGCTGTGCCAATTAGGAAAGGGTGATGACCAGTCTCTCAAATAAAATAAAGCAAATTAAAAATAGATATATATATCGCCATGTAAATATAAAGTCAACAGTATTATAACTTACAAACTACAGCACATACCTTTGTGATAGTAACCTAAATAGGGTGCAGTAACGCATCACACTCAATATTTAACCCAGGTCAATTGCTGAATGTGGAATCTAGCAGACTACCAGGCATTCTAACAAGAAGTGTTGATTGGGCCTCACTTGCCACTTTCAAATGGAGCCAGCACCTCTAAAGTTTGTTTTGAAATGAGAGGAAAGAGGAGGACATAAAGTGAGACCTGGACAACACCCAGTCTTGCCCAACAATGGTGGCTCAACTGAGTTTCTGCTAGGGTAGGGGGGTTGCTGCAGTTGGCTCACATCCTTCTTGGATCAGCGATTGCTATGGTAAACAGGGCCTTGGTTGATTCCACTCTAGATCAGATCAATGGCTTTTTATTTAGCTAATGAGGGAAGGATGTCTGTCTTTGGGTGTTGTAACTGAAGCAAAATGGCATTTGTCAGTCTTGACTGTTCAAAGCCTATTGTTTGTTTATTGACAGGCCTAAGAACTTTAAATCTATGGATCCAAAATTGTCAGAACAGGGTAATGAGCAGGCCCATTTATCTATAAAAAGAACTGCTCTTAAAAAGTACTATGTTGTCTCCTTTCTCTACCTTTTTGGACCTTGTAAACAGAGCCAGGGAAATCCGGCTTAACAGCAAATAGCTGCTATTTAATTTGGGTTAAGACACCACCTGTCTAGTGGGTTACATTCTTTCCATGTATGTATAAAGGGGCGTTTTCCATTCAGGTGAGCAAGTATGTGTGTGTGTGTGTGTCTGGGATGTCTCGTGCCCTTTTGCTACCTAACCCCCAACCAGCTGTTTCTCAAACCAGTAGAGTCCTGTCTGCAAGTATGGTGACGTTGGGCAAGTTCCTCCCCTTCCTGGCTCTGTGGCAAGATTTTGTTTTATAATAGATCTGTTAGAGAGTTTTTTCCTAATTTGACCTTACAATTCCAAACTTTGGGAGCCCCACGTGACACCATAGAGCAAATAGACTTGCTGTCCTCAGGCAAAGCCTCTTCCTTATTTGAAGGCAGCCAGTACACTCCTTCCATATGTTTTTCCCTCCAGACCTACAGCCTTCATTCTTTCGACCATTCCTCAACAGAACAAAGTTAAGAGCAGAATTTCTCAAGGAACTTATCTACAAACTGCTTGCATCAGAATCTCCTAGGGGCTTGTTAACATGGCCAACCCCTGACTTACTGAATCAGAATGTTTAAGAGTGGGACCAAGAATCTGCATGCTTAGTAAGAGCTCCTGGTCATTTTTGTGCACCATAAAACCAAAACAAACTCGTGACCCTATAGGGCAGAGTAGAACTGCCCCACAGGGTTTCCCAGGCTGTAATCTTTATGGCAGCAGACTGCCACATCTTTCCCTTGGCAGAGCAGCTAGTGGGTTCGTATCACTGACCTTTTGATTAGCAGCACCATAAACTCTGCGTGTGTGTTGGGTAGGGGTTGTGTGGTGGGATCCTGTAAACTCTTTTTTTTTACATTTCTGTAGTGAGAAAAACCCTCTTTTGTAATTGTGTGAAAAATCAAATCTATTTCCACTTTTCTGACACTAAACTGTAAGGGTCCGTCACATCCAATATCAACCTATCATCAAGTCTGTTCCTCTCTGTTCTACTTCTGTTCTGACACCAGCTGCACACGCAGTACTTCCTCCTCCGACCCTAACTGCCTGGAGCTAGGTCGGACCTCGCAGCTGAAAGGGCATAGTCCTCTAGACTGCCAGATCTGCCCAAGACCTCAGATGGCAGCTGTGAGCTTGGGAGTCCCCAGTGCTCCCTACTCTCACTTCTTGACCTGCTGGCTACAAATTTGGGGGTTTCCCACTACCCCTTCAGGATACTGGCTGTGCTCAGATCCACCCACTTCTGACCTGCTGGCTCCTACTATCCCTTTGTTGTAGAGCAAAACTTGAAAGGTGTTTCAGGTTAAAACAGAGAGGTTTACTAAGGGTTTAAAACAGTTACAATTGGGGAGCTATGTAGCCCATTGAAAATGGAACCAGGTAGTCCTGGGGCAGTTTTGTTATACAAGTATTCTTATGGGGTAAAAAGAAGCAAACTGTAGGAAGGGCAATTACAGGAAAATCAAAGAATATTGTAATAATCAGACTCTGGTTACTGATTATTAATAGTACAGTTAATGATTACAGATAGTTTCACAGGATGCTTAGATCATGGTCACAAGATGCTTACATGTATTTTCTTTGTCTATCTTGCAAAAATATCTGTTGGCAACAGCACCCAGGCAACATTCTTCCTGAGTACGTTTATGTTGAGGGTGCAGATGGTCACTTGGTTAAGAGCCCTCGGGGCATATGGTTTCACATTCTGGTTTTGACCACCCAGCAAAAACATGTTTTTCTCAAAAAACATAGCTGTTAGTCTAGAAATCCAGATTAAAATTAGATAGCGTGGTCAGCATATTATGCCTCTCTTCCGCTGACTGCACTGAAAGTTGTCTTTTCCTGAGACACCTTTGAGTTTGTCAGTTTGCTCGAATGAGTCATAGAACTCAGGAAAGCGCTATACTTACTATTGCAGTTTTATTATTACAGAAAGGATACAATTGAAGAGATGCATAGGGTGAAGTCTGGGCGGGTTCTCAACATGGAGCTTCCATGTCCCAGAAAGGGACGTACTGCCCTCCCATGTGCTTCAATGTCTTTCACCAACCAGGAAGCCGATGGAGCTTCTGTGTCCAGAGCCTTTATTGGGGCCACATTAAGTAGGCATAATTGATTGAATCATACTCTCCCCCCCCGCCCCCCCAACGATCAGCTGACATTACTCAGAGTTCTTTCTGGCCTGGCCAGCCCCCTGCTCAAGAGGCAGATCATCAGCATAAACACTGGGATGTGGTTTGGAAGCCTCATCAAAGACATTTCCATGACTGGGGAAATTCTGAGGTTTTTAGAGGTTGTCTCTCAGGAAACCAAAGCCAAAGACCAGATTCTTTGGGTACAGTTAAATTCTTTACCCCATTGTAATTTAAGCGGATTAAAAATAAAGAAATAAAGCTTATACATATGCCACAAGTTGTCAAATTGAGCAATTTCAATATATGCAGTTTATTGTATGTCAGTTAAACCTCAATAAGTTATTAAAACACGCACCCACCCATTGCCGTCAAGTCGATTCATACCCATAGCGACCCTACAGGGCAGAGTACAACTGCCCTGTAGGGTTTCTAAGGCTGCCACATCTTTCTCCTGTGGAGGGGCTGGTAGATTGGAACCACTGACCTTGCAGTTAGCAGCGGAGAGCTTAACCACTGTGCCGCCAGGGCTCCTAAAACACACACATACAAAAAAGAAAAAGGATGTTTTCTAAGATTGTTAGAACTTTTTTGGCAGCCAAATCTCAGTGCTGACTCAGCAGAATCACAGCTTTAGAGAATGCCAGAGCTAAAAAGTTCCTTATCCATTATGAGGTCATTTTAAATATGAAGAAACTAAGGCCTGTCAAGATCAAGTGACTTACCTAAGGACACACAGGGAGAAAGTTCAGAGTCAGAGCCAATGTTTTTTTCCATAGTGTCCCCCTTGAGCACAGGACTTTGTCCCTGTTAAGTTTGATCGTGGAGCCCTGGTGGCACAGTGGTTAAGAGCTATGGCTGCTTAGACGTAAGAATTCTGTCAAGCATCTAGGATCCTGACATTGCCATTCAGTCTCTCTGCTATTTCTCAAAACAGCTTTCTGTCTATTATGTCGTCTATAATTTACTTTAAAATACTTGAGCATAGACAGCGTGATATAAATTTATATGAATGCATATGTTGGCTTAAACAACATTCCCCAGGCTAACCCACTGCCATCGAGTCGATTCCAACTCATAGTGACCCTATAAGACAGAGTAGAACTGCCCTATAGGGTTTCCAAGGCTGTAATCTTCACAGAAGCAGAGTGCCACAACTTTATCTCGTAGAATCACTGGTGGGTTCGAACAGCCGACCTTTCGGTTAGCAGCCGAGCACTTAACCGTTGCACCATCAGGGCTCCTAGATGAGCAAAAATAGTTTGGAGATAATCTTGATCCTTGCATGAACAGAATATAAGAATCTAGCAAATGCTATAGCTGATACCTTAGGAATAGTCTTGTAGAGCTGCCATTAGTTCTAAGCATTCTGGTTGCCTGGTGCCGTCTATTAGGGTACAGGGTGCTGCTTCTAGAATATTGTCACATCTACCTCAAGTGTGACTTTCATGCCTACTGTGGTTAGAGCTCCTACAAGGACAGAGAGCTGAGACTTCATCAAGCTTACAGAACCAGTTGTATGAATTGTGTTGTGCCTGTTTGCTAACGAGTTTAAGAAATGACTATTTGTGCAGCAGAATTTGGTCAGACTTGCTTTCATTATAACCTGGAACTGAGGTTGTCGGGGAGTAGCTACCCCTTACCCCACCTAAAACTTTCTGGTGGCTTTCAAGAAACACCCAAGAGTTTTATGTGATCATATTAGTCTAGCTCCATTTACAACAGTGTCATTGGCAATTTGATCTTTAGTCTGTCAGTGTTCATCCACATCACTCACTTGTTAATTTAATGAACTGAGCACCCACTATGTGCCAGATCTAAAGTAGACACTAGTAATGCATTGATGAATAAAAGAGACATGATCCTTGCCTTCATGGAGCTTACACTCGATTACGGAACCGGTAAATAATAAAATAAATTGAAAAAATAATTATGGGTGAGGGGAGAAGAGACCCTTTGTAAAGGGAATGGGAGTCAGGGAAGACTTGTCTGAGTTGTAAACAGAGAAATAAAGTGATCAATTCTGTGTTTTTAAAAGACTATGTAATGAGATACCACTTTACCCCCACTAGGAAGGCTGTTATCAGAAAAATGGAAAATAGCAAGTGTTGGCGAGAATTTGGAGAAATTGGAACCCTCATCAATTGCTGGTGGGATTGTAAAATGGTGCTCTTGCTGTGAAAAACAATATGGCAGTTCCTCAAAAAATTAAACACGGAATTACTATTTGACCCAGCAACTCCATTTCTAAGTATATACCCAAAAGAATTGAAAGCAGGGACTCAAACAGATACTTGTAGACCAATGTTCATTGCAGCAGTATTCACAATAGTCAAAAGGTGGGAATAACCCAAGGGTCCATCAACAGGTGAATGAAATGTGGTTGGTATACACATACAATGGAATATTATTCAGCCATAAAGAGAAATGAAGTTCTGATATGTGCTATAACATGGAAGAATCTTGAAAACGTTTTGCTGAATGAAATAAACCCATTGCCATTGAGTTGATTCCGACTCATAGCAATGCCATAGGATAAAGTAGAACTGCCCCATAGGATTTCCAAGGCTGTCATCTTTACAGAAGCAGACTGCCACATTTTTCTCCTGCTGAGTGACTGGTGGGTGTGAACTGCCAACCTTTTGGTTAGCAGCTGAGCACTTAACCGCTGTACTATCAGGGCTCCTTAAATGAAGTAAGTTAAAAACAAAAGGACAAGTATTGTATAATCCCACTTATGTGAAATATCCAGAATAAGCAAATGCATAGTGTTATGGATTGAATTGTATCCCCCCAAAATATATGTTGGAATCCTAACCTCTGTGTCTGTGGATGTGATCCCATTTGGGAACAGAGTTTCCTTTTTTATGTTAATGGAGCCGTATCAATGTAGGGTGTGTCCTAATACCTAGTCACTTGTGAATTATAAAAAGACCAGATTTGACACAGAAACAAGCACGTACTGGGGAAGACAGATACAACCAGGGAATACCCAGGCTACCCACAAGGAAGGAATTGACACAGCCCAGACCCTGATTTGGACTTCTAGCCTCCAAAACTGTGAAAAATAAATTTCTGTTCTTTAAAACCACCACGTGTGGTATTTGTGTTACAGTGGCACCGGATAACTAAGGCACATAGACCAAAGTTTACTGATAATTTAAAAAGTACATTGACAATCACTGGTGATTGGAATGTGAAAGTTGAAAACAAAGAAGGATCAGTAACTGGAAAATACGGCCTTGGTAATAGAAATGACGCTGGAGACCATATGATAGAATTTTGCAAGATCAGAGGTCTATTCCTTGGAAATACCTGTTTTCAACAACATAAACGGTGACTATACACATCTACCTCGCCAGATGGAATACACAGGAATCAAATCATCTACATCTGTGGAAAGAGATGATGGAGAAGCTCAATATCATCAGTCAGAACAAGGCCAGGGCCCTACTGCGGAACAGACCATCAATTGCTCATATGCAAGTTCAAGTTGAAGCTGAAGAAAATCAGAACAAGTCCACGAGAGCCAAACTATGACTTTCAGTATATCCCACCTGGAATTAGAGACCATCTCAGGAATAGATTTGAGGCATTGAACACTAATGACCAAAGACCAGATGAGCTGTGGGATGACATCAAGGACATCATACACGAAGAAAGCAAAACGTCATTTAAAAGACAGAAAAAAAAAAAAAAGACCAAATTAGATGTCAGAAGAGACTCTGAAACTTGCTCTTGATGTAGAGTAGCTAAAGTAAATAGAGGAAATGATAAAGTCAAAGAGCTGAACAGAAGATTTCAAAGGGGGCTTGAGAAGACAAAGTAAAGTATTGTAATGAAACGTGCAAAGACCTGGAGTTAGAAAACCGAAAAGGAAGAACACACTCAGCATTTCTCAAGCTGAAAGAACTGAAGAAAAAATTCAAGCCTTGAGTTGCAACATTGAAGGATTCTATGGACAAAATATTGAATGACACTGGAAGCATCAAAAGAAGATAAAAGGAATACACAGAGTCACTGTACCAAAAAGAATTGGTTGATATTCAACAATTTCAGGAGGTAGCATATGATTAAGAACCAATGGTACTGAAGGAAGAAGTCCAAGCTGCACTGAAGGCATTGGTGAAAAACAAGGCTCCAGGAATTGATGGAATACCAATTAAGATGTTTCAACAAAAGGACGCAATGCTGGAACACTCACTTGTCTACACCAAGAAATTTGGAAGACAGCTACCTGGCCAACTGACTGGAAGAGATCTATATTTGTGCCCATTTCAAAGAAAGGTGATCCAACCGAATGCAGAAATTATCAAACAGTATCATTAATATCACACACAAGTAAAATTTTGCTGAAGATCATTCAAAAATGGTTGCAGCAGTACATTGACAGGGAACTGCCAGAAATTCAAGCCAGATTCAGAGGAGGACATGGAACGAGGGATATCATTGCTGATGTCAGATGGATCTTGGCTGAAAGCAGAGAATACCAGAAAGATGTTTACCTGTGTTTTATTGACTATGCAGAGGCATTCAGCTGTGTGGATCATAACAAATTATGGATAACATTGCGAAAAATGGGAATTCCAAAACGTTTAATTGTGCTCATGTGGAACCTGTACATAGACCAAGAAGCAGTTGTTCAAAGAGAGCAAGGGGCTACTGCGTGGTTTAAAATCAGGAAAGATGTGCATCAGGGTTGTATCCTTTCACCACACTTACTCAATCTGTATGCTGAGCAAATAGTTAGAGAAGCTGGGCTCTATGAAGAAGAACTCGGCATCAGGATTGGAGGAAGACCCACTAACGACCTGCGATATGCAGATGACACAACCTTGCTTACTGAAAGTGAAGAGGACCTGAAGCACTTACTGATGAAGATCAAATACTGCAGCCTTCTGTATGGATTACACCTCAACATAAAGAAAACAAAAATGCTCACAACTGGACCAATAAGCAACACCATGATAAATGAAGAAAATATTAAAGTTGTCAAGGATTTCATTTTACTTGGATCCACAATCAACACCCATGGAAGCAGCAGTCAGGAAATCAAACGACACATTGCACTGGGCAAACTTTCTGCAAAAGACCTCTTTACAGTGTTAAAAAGCAAAGATGTCACTTTGGACTAAAGTGTGCCTGACTCAAGCCATGGTATTTTCAATCACCTCATGTGCATGTGAAAGTTGGACGATGAATAAGGAAGATCAAAGACGAATTGATGCCTTTAATTTTGGTGTTGGCAAAGGATTTTGAATATACCATGACCTGTCAGAAAAACAAACAACTCTGTCTTGGAAGAAGTACAGCCAGAATGCTCCTTAGAAGCGAGGATGACGAGACTTCGTCTCACATACTTTGGACATGTTATCTGGAGGGACCAGTCCCTGGAGAAGGACAGCATGCTTGGTAAAGTAGAGGGTCAGCGAAAAAGAGGAAGACCCTTGATGAGATGGATTGACACAGTATAGCGAAAAAGAGGAAAACCCTCAAGGAGATGGATTGACACAGTGGCTCCAACAGTGGGCTCAAACATGGCAATGATTGTGAGGATGGTGCCAGACAGAGCAATGTTTCATTCTGTTGTACATAGGGTGGCTGGCTATGAGTTGGAACTGACTTGACGACAACTAAGAACAACAACAGGGACAGGTGAGAGGGAGCTATGGGAGTATTTTTAAAAGGGTACTGAGTTTCTGTTAAGGGGCCCTGGTGGTACAGTGGTTAAAGCTCTTCGTTGCTAACCAAAAGGTTGGTGGTTTGAACCCACCAACCACTCCGCGTGCAAAAGATGTGGCAGTCTGCTTCCATAAAGATTTTCAGCCTTAGCAGGTCTACTCTGTCCTATCGGGTTGCTATGAGTTAGAATCAACTAGATGGCAACAAGTTTGATTTTGGTTGAGTTTCTGTTAAGGGTGATAAAAAAATGTGGAAAGCGATAATGATGGTGGTTCTACAACATGGTGAATGTAGTTAATGTCACTGAATTATACACGTAAAAATGGTGGAAATGACAAATGTTTTGTTTTATCTACTACACACACACACAACGAAAAGCACACCTGTTGCTTCATAGGTAAAGGATTTCTTTTTGGGGTGATGAAAATGTCCTGGAACTAGATAGACGTGATGGTTGTACAACATTATGAATGTACCAAATGCCACTGAATTATACACTTTAAAATGGTTAATTTTATGTTGTGTAAATTTTACCTCAATAAATAAAGTTTTTTTTAAAAAAGACCAGTCCAGTTTGGTTGCTGTGCACTCAGTTAGCAAGTAGGTTGTTGCACTAGTCCAGTAGAAGGGTGGTGGTGGGTTACACTTGGTTGCCTTAGAGATGGAAAGCACCAAAAGAATTAGTAGCTGAGCTCTTAACCACTGCGCCACCAGGGCTCCAAAAGAATTAATAACCCACTGCTCTTGAGTTGATTCCGACTCATAGCGACCCTATAGGACAGAGTGAAGCTGCCTTATAGAGTTTCCAAGGAGCAGCTGGTGGATTTGAACTGCAGACCTTTTGGTTAGCAGCTGTAGCTCTTAACCACTGAGCCAATAGACATCATTAATAAAACAGGGTAGAGTCGAGAGGTTGCCACTGATCAACACTCTTTAAAGTTGGTGATTTTGACAGTTTTTAGTTCATATGACTGTCCAATCACTGCCTCTCCCCACCCCCTGTTATGGTTAATGTTATATGTCAGCTTGGCTATGCTTTGATTCTCAGTAGTTTGGCAGATACTGGGCTGGTTACTCTTCCGTAATGTAATACAATCACTTTCCATGATGTGATCTGATGTGATCAGCCAGTCAGTTGAAAGGGGAGTGTCTTTGGGGACATGACCTACTTCCAGCATATAAATGGATGTTCTGGCAAAGCTAGTTCTCTCTACCTTACACTCATCACCTGACCTCCCAGTTCCTGGGACATAAGCCTGCAGAAGTCTGTCACCTGCCACTTGATCTGCAGATTTGGATTCGCTAGCCTCCTCAATCCCTTGGGCTGGATCCAAGTATCTCTACTCATATTGTTACATCACATTAATTTAGACTCTGCCCCTTAAAGTTCTCAGCTATGCTTTAGATTAACTATTGTTAGTTTGAGTTCATATAGATCTTTATAAGCATGTGGTGTTCAAGGCAACCATTCTTTATTAATTGAGCTGTATGGTTTAGTTTAACGATGGCTTCATGGGATAGTTTCAGGTCAGGGTTTGAAGAGTATTTCTGGGCAATAGATTCAAGGGTCTCCCCATTCTCAATGGATTCAGTAAGTCTGGTTTCCTTATGAATTTGAAGTTCTTGTCTCTGATTTTCCTCCTTTTGATCAGGATCCATCTGTTGGGTCCTTGATCAATACATTTAGTAATGGTAACCAGGAACCATCCATTTCTTCTGGTCTCATGGCAGAGGAGGTAGTAGTTCATGGAGACAATTAAACCTGCAGTCCATCTCCTGTGATTCCTGAGTCTCCTTCTTCCTCTGCTGTTGCAGGCTAATAGAGATCAATTCATCAACTGTTGTATTTTGGGTGGCCACTCAAAAGCTTTTAAGATCCCAGATGCTACTCATCGAACTAACAGAAACTATAAAAATAACTGCAGAACAACTGACCTTATAGACCCCCGACGCCATTACCCTAAACTTTCAAACCAAGAAAACTAAGTGTTTAGTTATACCTAAGTAGTATCAATAGGCGCAGCCTTTTTTTTTTTTTTTTGGCTGCTGTTGTAATTGTAAAATTATATTAAATGCTTTATTTGCCATTTCACACCCCCCTTTTCTTTTCTGGTGTACAGCTACTTTAGTCAAGTTGTGTACCTATTACCCTTAGTCGATGTCCATGTTCGCCAGTGGTTACATCTTATATCAAAACCAGGAAACTGACATTGGTCTAAAGTATATGATTGTATCACATGTGTAGGTTTCTGTAACCACCACCTCACTCGAGATAGAGAGCTATCCCTTTACCACAAAGATCTCCTTTGTGCTTATAGCCACAATTACCCCTGCCCCAACAATACCATTCCCTAGCCCCTGGAAGCCACTCATCTGTTCTCCATCGATATAATTTTGTTATTTCAAGAATGTTATATAAATGGAATCGTATAGTATATAACCTTCTGAGAATGGCTTTTTTCCCCTATTCAACATAATTCTCTCAAGAGCCGTCCAAGTTGTTATGGAAATAAGAAGATCCATGTATCTAATATGAGCCCCAGGAGGCCATAATAAAGAGAGTAAGATAGAGACAATATTTGAAGAGATAAGACTAAGACTTGCCCAGAATTTATAAAAGATATGAATTCTTAGATCCAAGAAGTCCCAAGCAGGATAAATAGAAAAGAAATCTACACCTAACCACGTGGAGGAGAAATTGCAGACCTTAAAGTTTACCTCATATGTTCCCATTCTTAGGAAACTATTGGAGAATGTGCTCCACCAAAACAAAGTAGTAAGTCAAGAAAGAGGAAGATGTGGGATACAGGAAACTGGAGATCTAACATGAGAGAGGGTCCAAGAGAATCCCTGGAAGAGGTGAAGGAGAATCCTATGATTGACTGCTGGCTCCAGGCAGAGGGCAAACATCTGGACTAGAGCACTTCAGAAGGTACTAGAATGTTGAGAGAGAGCATTTATTCATTTGGTAGAGAATCTGGTATTTAATTAGGGATAATTATATACATAATACATTGAAAACTAAGAAACCAACAAACAAACACAAAATCATTGTTATAACAATTTTCATAACAAAAAATTGTGCAGAAAAGATGAAAGTAATCAGTTTACTGCATGATTCAGTTATAAATAAAATTTACACAGATATAATAATGTAAATGATCTAATTAATATTGTATATAGCTATATCACGAGGATAGGATAATGGACAGGGTATACACGTGTGGTGGAGGTGTAATAAAAAAGAGCTAAATCCTCATCTTCACAGTGAAAAATCAAAGAACAAAGCTTGAGTTGAAAACTCAAGAAGTAGTGAGTGACACATCCATGCTGCTTAAAGACATGAGGGTAAATACTAAAATAATCAACTAAAAAATGATTGAAGGAATTACCTGGTAGTGGCCGTGGCAGGAAGGAAAGGAAAAAGGACGGGCTGTTTTTTATAATAAACATTGTAGAATTATCTGTCTCTTTTTCATAACAGATGTAGAACTCTCCATCACTTTAAATTATAGGTTGTATAGCTTTGATGGAGCCCTGGTAGCACGGTAGTTAAACACTCGACTGCTAACCAAAGGGTCAGTGGTTCAAACACCCCTGCCGCTCCACTGGAGAAAGATGTGGCAATCTGCTTCCGTAAAGATTATAGCCTTGGAAACCGTATGGGGCAGTTCTACTCTGTCCTATAGGGTCGCTATGAGTTGGAATCGACTTGATGGCAGTGTGTTTGTTTTTTTGTTTTTTATAGTTTTGATATAAATTAAACACTAAATGTAAGAAAAAGTGAGAGTTGCTCAATTTTACTGGAGATCAATATTCAAAAATCAATTGTATTCCTAAAACAGTATCTCAAAAAATATTTTAAAATCTATCAATTGAAAGAAACAGCATGGTTTGATTATCTGATGTTCTTAGGGTCTGATCCTGCCGTTTGTTTCTACTGATGCTCACTGTCTTAGTTACCTAGTGCTGCTATAACAGAAATACCACAAATGTGTGGCTTTAAAGAACAGAAATTTATTTCCTGACAGTTCTGGAGGCTAAAAGTCCAAATCAGGGTTTTGACCATGTTCTTTGTCAGTAGCCCCAGATATTCCTTGGTCCTTGGCTATCCTCACATGGCATCTGTCTTCCCCCCATGTGTGCTTGCTTCTCTGAGTCTTTGCTGCTCTTTATATAACTCATAAGTGATTAGGTTTAGGATCCACCCAACACTGGTATAACCTCCACTGATTGATTACATTCCAATAGATTGCATTATGAGAGGTGATTACATTACATTAGATTAGATAACATCCACAGGTATAGGGAGTAGGATTTCAACATATATTTTAGGGGGCACAATTCAATCCATAATATTCACTTACAGTGAAATTCTTCTCATGTATTTTGTAATTTTGGGTTTTAAACTTATCTTCAGGAGAAGGTTATCTGTTGGAATATTGTTTGACCTAGATTAAGGAGGTGTCCCTCTGGAGACATTTTATTTGTTCTGTGGACACCCAGCGTGCATTAGTTCAGGACTCCTTTTTGTGTTAATTTCTCAGTTTTGGACAACTTGGCAATGCCCTCGTCTCTGCCCATACTCTCCACTTTGGGCCACTGCCGGGTCGGCTCAGCTGCCTTGCTCTGGCTTTCAGTTCCCTTTTTATTTTTAGATCCTGGTGATTTCCTTTACTCTCTTGCAAGCTCTGCCATGCAGTTAAAAGAAAGTTTATTTATAGCTGATCTAGCATTTCTAGGTGTTTTGTAGTAGGAAGGTTTTTCAGGTCATCTTATCCACAACACTGCCCTTTATACTTTTTACATTTAGAGATGAAGGGGTTGTGGGAGTTTCAGAGAAGAAAAGTACATCTGTCTGGGAGGATCAGGAGAAAGACCTTAGAGAAGCTGAATATTGAAGGATAGGGACACGGGAGGGGGCGCAGCAGGTACAAAAGGAGGGAGGCAGGAAATGAGGATGCAGGTATGGAGAAAAGCTCCTCACTCTCACTGGAGTACAGTGTCTGTGTAGGGGAAAATGAGGTTGGAGCAGGGAGCTCTTAAATGTCACACAGCAGGGAGTAACATGCTCATAAGCCTTGTTTCAGGAAATTTAAGCTGGAGGAATGTCCAGGACAAATGGGAGCGGAGGGTGGCAGGAGGGAGAGGGATTTGGATTTGGAAAGATGGCCTGGGAGGCTGTTGAAATAGCCCAGGTGATGGGTAGTACAGCCTGAATGAGGGCAGTGACCGTGGGAGTGGAGAGGAGGGAATCACTGGGAGAGACAGATGAAGAAATCTGGGCCAAGAGATGGGGAAAAATAACAGAAAAGCCAGGCAAGATCATTGCCTGAATTCTGGGAAATGAATTTGAAATATCAACAATTATCTGAGCTGTTTTCTACCTTTTAATATTTTTCAACTGCCTGCAAACCCTCATCAACGGTTCATCCTGACTCTATACGCAGCTAAGGATGTTTTTAGGGCCTTTGATGAGTCATTGTCTTTGATTAGAGACAGCGTGTCCTAACAGAGCTCCCGAAAGTGAGTTGGGATGTTTTTGGCTCTCCTAGAACCTGCTGACATGGCTGATGGAGGAGCTGATGAGTCGTCTTCCAGGACAGAGAGTTTGGATGGGGAAGTTCGGGTCTCTAAGGACAAATTGCTGCTCCGTCAGAGGCTGGCTGTCCGGGAGCTCGTGGATACCGAGGTCTCCTACTTGCACATGCTCCAACTCTGCACCTGTGACATCAGGGGCCGCCTGCAGCAGGTACTGGGGTGGGGCCACAGACAGAGGTCTTTACAGGGGCCGACTTGGTCCTGGCATCTGAGACTTCACAGCCTTTCCAGGAGTAAGCTTGATGGAGGGGAAGCCCTGGTGGGTGTGAAGTCTGACAGAGCTGGATCAAGCCTCAGTACAGGTAGTCCCTGACTTAAGATGGGCTTCAGTTCCAGACTACTCCATTGTAAGTCGGTTCCGACGTAAGTCCAATACCTTTTTTTTTTATTATTATTATTACCTTTTATTATCAGTATCTTTATAAATCTGATCTTTATTTGTCAGTGAGTGAACATCCCAGAATGATAATCAGCAAATTACACACTGCAACGTTGTGTTGTATGTAGTACATATTACTAATGATAAGATACGAAAAAAAAAACCAAAGCGACAGTCGTTAAGTGCGGTTTGTCTTCCTCGAATGTGTCGAAAGTCCGGGACTACCTGTAATTCCATGTTTTGGCCATGCAACCTTCAACAACACCTTTGATTGCCTGAGCGTTAGTTTATTCATCTGCTAAATGGGGACAGGAATAATCACCTCAGAGAATTAAGTGAGATAATGGATAAAAGCCCTTTATCAAGTTTAGAAAAGATTGCTTAAACTGACCCACAGTTTTAATTGTCTCAATTAGGGGATGGTGACAGAGAAGTTGTCACTATGATGGGGTTCTCTTTTTCTATTTATTTTATATATATACAATTTTTTTCTTGATTTCAGAAATAATACAGGCTCTCTCTATAAAATTTCAAGCATCCTCTAGCATATAAGCTCCACAAAGGCAAGGACTATTGTTAGTTCAGTATCTCCCTGACTCATACATAACAGACTTTCAGTGAATATTTCTTGAATTAAGGAGATAATAAAGTGGATAGCATGCAAGGTGAAAAATCTTCTCTTATTTCACTCTCAAGAGATTAAGATTTCTCTCCCTAGATGTTAAATATATGTTGTCATTTATTTTAACAAAAATGAGAACATGCTCTAGACATTGCTCTGTGGTTAGCTTTTTGCACTTGACCATGCATCCAAGACATCCTTCCAAGCCCTTGCATATAGACGTCCTGCAAACTTTTTAACAGTTGTATAGCCTAGTGAGTAGGGCTGGAGCCTAGAATGCATCTCTTCATAATGGTGGTAGGTGCCAAGTGTTCAGAGCTGGAAAGAAGTCCAACTTCTTGCCGCTATTGGACAGATGGGGATACTGAGAAAAGAAAAATGCTTGTTGGCAGCAGACCTAGGATAAAACCCCAGTCCAGTTTTCCTTCCATGCTGAGTAGTCAATCTCTTCCTCTCTTCTTACAGAGTAATGACAATGTCTAATGAGTAAAATTTAAAAAATCTGTTGCAAACATTACATTGGGACGGTAAGTCTTTCCAAGCATGATGGGACCCTGATGGTGTGAGTGGTCTGGACTGTTCTGCAGTGTCTGCAGATCCAATCACTCCACGGAACTCCCAACGACCTCCCATGGTTTCTTTGTTCCTTCCAGCTGCCACAGGGAGACCTGGATGTCCTGTTCTCAAACATCGATGATATCATCCAGGTGAACAGCAGATTTCTTCATGGCCTGCAGGAGACGGCCTCCACAGAAGAGGAACAAGTGCACCTAATTGGTAAGCAAAAGACCTAGGGAGTGGTCAGCCTCAGATTCCCAAGGATTGTCCTCAGCATGTGGTCATTGCTGAACTGTCTCCAGAATTCTGGAGAAATGCAGCTCATTGGGAGTCTGTTTTTGGAATTCTTGAAACACAGTGTGTCAGAACCAGCAGGGCTTGCAAATAATATCTAGTCCAACCTTATCACTTTATAGATGAAGAGACTGAGGCCCAGAAAGACATCCCCATGGTCATGCACAGCTGAGTCTTTAGTCTGAGTCTCTCTTACATTCATTCATTCATTCCAGAGTCTGCCAGTCACTGTGCTGTGTGCTGGGGTGACAAGTTAGTAAGAGAGATAGAAAATAAACAGATACATGAGAATTTTAGGCAGTAATTTATAATTTGAAGAAAATGAAACAGTTGTAGTAACTTCTTAAGGAGAAGACATTGGAGCTGAGACCTAAATGTCAGGGAAAAGTCAGCCATGAGAAAATCTGGAGGAAGAGGAGAGAGAATAGCTATGCAAAGGCCCTGAGGCAGGGATGAGTATAGAAGATCTGAAAGAAAGCTGTTTGGTGTGGATTCAGGGGAGTAATAGAGGATAAGATAGAAGAGACAGACCAGACCATGCAGACTTATAAGCCATGGTAAGGAGTTTGGATTTTATTCTAAGTGTGATAAGAAGTATTGGATAGTTTTGAGCAAGGGAGTGACATGGTCTGACTTATGTTTTTCAAGATCTCTTTGGATATCATGGGGAATGGATTGTGAGGGAGTGGAGAGAGTGGAAGCAGAGAGACCCATTGGGGGCTTTACGGTGATCCGGGTGAGAGATACAGGTGGTCCCCTTATCCTGGAATGGTTAGGATCAACAGAGGGTGGGTGGAGCATAAGAAGGGATTGGGTGTAAACCTCACACCTGTCTCTTTCAGTCACTTCCCATCCACTGCCTGGGGGTGCTTGACAAAATGTCCAGGGTCAAGGGTTTTCCAGTGGAGTCAGGAGATGAGGGTGAGGGGGTGTCAGGTTCTTGCCCTAAGCAACTATTACTGGTGTTCTAATGTTAAGTTCTAATTAGTGGTTTATTTTATTTAGCCCAATACAATGGCAGAGAGGAGAAGGGTGTTAGGGTGTCCAGTGCAATGGCCAGTGAAGTCCCTCTGGCCTTTACACAACTAATCTTCCATCCTTACCTAGACATAAACGTTATGGGTATTAAAAAAAACCAAATATACAAACAAAATACCCACTTTCTGAGTGTTCACTAAATGCCAGACACTGGTCTGATCTACATGTATATGTTTAATCCTCACAGCAACCCTAAAGGTAGATACTGTTCTCTCATTTCACAGTTGAGCAGACTGAGGCTCAGAGAGAGGAAGTAACCTGCTCAAGGTCACGCCTCTAGTGGCAGAGCCAGAGTTTGAACCCAGACAGTCGGCCAGTGCTCTGAACTGTCACACTGAATTGCTTCTACATAGTAGAGTAGTGAGATTAAAGCCCGTGTATTATGTGTTATTTTTCCTTTGAAAACATAGTTCTTTACTAAAATGGCAACACGAATGAGATACTTTCCCCTCTAAATGATAGATGAATACAAAATTAAAGAACAAGATTTTAAAAATGTGTCTGAGTAGATGTTCTCACCCTTTAATTATTTTATTCTTATTTGTGTTAATAATTACCACTTATTTGAGTGGAAATTCAAATGACCTCAGGCTAAAGGCATTCTAAGGGTCAGAGGACCTTGAAGTGTCAAAAGAAACTGAGTCAATAATAAAATTAATCTATTAGATGAGGTTTATTAAGGCAGAAGATTCGAGAATCGGGTGGCATCAAACCACATGTGGAGAAGTACTCCACTGATTATCAGCAGAGATTGGCTTATAGCAACAAAACTCAGAAGCAAAAGAAGCTTATTTCTGATTGACTTATACAATTTACGATTGAAAGGCTATCAGGATTTCATTGGTCAACGAGGGTGGAAGCAAGGTCAGAATCTCTTTGGTCAACGAAGGTGGCCTGATTTACAGGAAAGCTAGGCTTAAATTTCTGTAAAGGCAAGTCTAAGACGTGTTGTCAACACAGCTGCTGCTGCCATTTTATCAACCACATGACTCTACTTTTATTTCATTTAACAGAAGTCAGGCTTTTCATTTGCTATGGGTTCAATGTTTGACGTGGCTCCTTGTTGAGAGTCCTTGCTTGTCTCTCTGCCTTCCTGCTTGACCTGCAAAGAGTAAAGATGCCGCTGTCCCCCGAGCACACCTGATGACATCTGCGGTTGCCGCCTTCACCGCTTCCCTGGTAGGGTTGCCAGAAAGGATAGAAGAGGTCTAATTAAATTTGAATTTCAGATAAACAACGAATCATTTTTTAGTGTTAGTATATCATATGCAACATTGGGGGCATACTTATACTAAAAATGATCCATCATTTATCTGAAATTCAAACTTAACTGGGAGTCCTGTATTTCTTTCCCCGAAACCTGGCAACCCTGTTATTCCCTAGCCTTTAGAGAGTCTACAGAAAATGGCCTCCTCATTCTCTGCCCCTTGTGGTTAGCCAGAAAGGAGGCACAAGAACCCACATGGCTTTTCTTCTCGTTGGGGCAACTATGTGCCAAGTTGGGGCTGCTCTGGCTCCTGCCAGCTCTCTCTCCATTCTCCTTGTACGCTCCCGGCCCCCCAGGCCTTGCTAGAAAATGAAGACCCTTTTCCTAACCTGGTGGCTACAGCATTCTGAAATAATTTTGATGTCATGGAACAATTTGTATATAAATTGTTGAATGGGAAACTAATTTGCTCTGTGAACTTTCACGCAAAGCACAATAAAATGGTCAGAAATAAATAAAACAATTTTGGACCTCTGGCAAGACTATCTTTTACAGACCGTTTTCTCCTAAACAAGTTGAGTTCCCTTTCCTTATGAACGATTCAAAACACAACTTGGATGTACATAGGAGTTCCTGCACAGGCTCACATCACCAGAAGGCACCATGGCCGAGTGCAGAACTGTCCAGTAGAAATATCATGTGACTGGGCTGAGGGCTGGGGACCATGTCTTGGAGGACATCTAGCTCAATTGGCATAACATAGTTTATAAGGAAAATGTTCTACATCCTACTTTGGTGAGTAGCATCTGGCGTCTTAAAAGCTTCTGAGTGCCCATCTTAGATACGTCTACTGGTCCCACCCCGTCTGGATCAAGGGAGAATGAGGAAAACCGAGGACACAAGGGAAAGATTAGTCCAAAGGACTAATGGAACACAACTACCATAGCCTCCACCAGACTGAGTCCAGCACAACTAGATGGTGCCCGGCTACCACCACTGACTGTTCTGACAGGGATCACAATAGAGGATACCAGACAGAGCTGGAGAAAAATGTAGAACAAAATTCTAACTCACAAAAAAAGACCAAACTTACTGGTCTGACAGAGACTGGAGAAACCATGAGAGTATGGCCCCCAGACAACTTTTTAACTCGGTAATGAAGTCACTCCTGAGGTTTACCCTTCAGCCAAAGAATGGACAAGCCCATAAAACAAACAATAGTACACATAGCTCAACCATGTATGTGAGACTAAATAGGCACACCAGCCCAGGGGCAAAGACGAGAAGGCAGGAGGGGACAGAAAAGCTGGATGAGTGGAAATGGGGAGCCCAAGGTCAAGAAGGGGAGAGTGTTGACACGTCGCAGGGTTGGCAACCAGTGTCACAAAACAATATGTGTATTATTGTTTAGTAAGAAACTAATTTGCTCTGTAAACTTTCACCTAAAGCACAATTAAAAAAAAAGAAGTCGTAGAAAAAAATATTATGTGAGCCACAAATGTAAAGTTTTCAAGTAGCTACACTAAAAATAATTAAAGAAGGAGGTGAAGTTTTAATGATATATTTTATTTAACCCAATATATTCCAAATAATATTTCAACGTGTAATCAGTATAAAAATGATTAATTATGAGATATTTTACTTTTTTTTTGTACTTCGTCTTTGAAATCCGATGTGTCTTTTTCACTTAAGCACCTCTCAGTTTAGACGTGCCTTATTTCAAGTGCTCGGTAGTCACATGTGGCTGGTGACTGCTGTATGTGGGCAGTAGAGTCTAGTGGTTTAGAGCAGGGGCTTTGGAGTACAACGGACAAGGCTCCACCACCCACAAGGTACTTCACATCTCCGAGCCTCGGTTTCTACCTCTTTAAAATGAGCATGACATTAGTACCCATCTTCTGTGCTAATCATGGTGGCACCAAGTACCTAACATGGAGTAGCCCTTTTCATTCTCACATCATTACTTGTTACCTATTATGATTATCCCTATTTACTAAAAAAAAACAAAATAAGACAAAAAAACCCTGAGGCTCCAATCCGTTAAGTAACTTTCTCAAGGTCACACAGCTTGACCAGGTAGAGCTAGGGTTTGAATCGAGTGCTTTGAGCCCTAGAGCCCTAGCTCTTAACCATTTTGCTTCTCTTTCTCTCCTTTCTGACTAATTCCAGCTAGAGGTAGAGTGTCCTTTTGATGTTGGCAGTACCTTCTTTACTAATCTGTGACTCTAGAAGGACTAACCAAAAAACCAAACCCACTACCGTTGAGTCAATTCCAACTCATAGTTGAGTCGATTCGGACTCATAGCAACCATATAGAACAGAGTAGAACTGCCCTATAGAGTTTCCAAGGCTGTAAATCTTTATGGAAGCAGATTACCACATCTTTCTCCCTTGGAGCGGCTGGTGGGTTCGAACCACTAACCTTTTGGTTGCAGGCAAGCCCTTTAACCACTGTGCCACCAGGGCTCCAACTAGAAGGACTAGAGCCTTTATTTTGGTGCCCCAAGCATTCCTATCTCTTTGGGCAACTCTGCTCTCTGGGAGTTTGCTTTTCTCCACCCTTCAGTTACTGAAAACATCCCTGTCCCTGGCCAGACTGGTTAGGATATAGTTTATTCGGCATCAGTCACATTCCTGAGGATGCACTCATGTTGCGGAGAATGTGGGAACCACTCTAGATTTCATGGCCACGCCCTTGCCATCTCCTAGGAGGGTCTTCTCTGCAGTTGGCTGATGTCTTCCCTATCATGTGGGTTCTCCTTAGCTGCAGTTTTTGGGTGATCTTTCCTGGTCCTGCTCTCCCTGGTTCTGGGGCTCCTCCTCCTGGAGTTATCTTTGAGGACTGGCTGGACCAGCACTGGGGAAGGGGTTTCGTCTTGGGGTGGTAGTCTTGCGGTGGGTGTCTTCTTTTCTGAGAGCTGAACCATCTAGGTACAATCTGATGTATCCCAAGGGTGTCTGGTTCAGGTCAGAGGTCCAGCCCCTGGCTTAAGCAGGCAGTAGGGTCAGCCGGACTTCCTGTGGTCCATGGCTCCCCACCTGTCCTGTTGTGGTTAATACATTTCTTTTCACCCCACCCCTTCCTCCCTAGATGGTAGAAGCTCTTGCCTCGACATTTGTGATAGCCTTCTAATACTCCCTCCGTTTTTGCTTTCCCTTAGTTTAGTCTAGTTCAATAATACAGTATTGATTTTTTAAAACTTTTATTTTGAGATAATTTTAGACTTACTGAAAATTTGCAAAAATAATACAAGTTCCCATATACCCTTTACCCAGCTTCCCCTAATTTTAACGTCTTACATACTCATGGTGGAATGATTGAAACCAGGAAATTAACATCAGTGCCATACTATTAACTGCTCTACTGACTTTATGCAAATTTTACCAGTTTTCCTATTAATGTCCTTTTTCTGTTCTAGGGTCCAACCCAGGATTCCACATTTCATTTTGTTACCTTGTGACCTTGTTGTTGTTAGATGCTGTTGAGTGGATTTTGACTCATAATGACCCTGTAGGACAGAGCAGAACTGCCCCATAGGATTTCCTAGGCTATAATCTTTATGGGAGCAGATTGCCAGGTCTTTCTCCTGAGGAGCTGCTGGGTGGGTTCGAACTGCCAACCTTTTGGTTAACAGTCGAGGACTTAATCGTTGCTTCATGTGACCTTACTCTTCTTCAGTCTGTGACAGTTCTTCAGTCTGTGTCTTTCGTGACCATAACACTCTGAAGAGTCCAGGCCATTTATTTTTGTAGGAGATCCCTCCATTTGGGTTTTTCTGATTTTCTTTCATTATTAAATTGAAGTTATGCATTTTTTGGCGAGAATCAATGTTGTGTCCTTCACAGCACATCGTATCAGAGGCACATGATGCCTCTGTGTCTTTTTACTTATGGTAATGTTAGCTTGGAGCCCTGGTGGCACAATGGTTGAGAGCTCGACTGCTAACCAAAAGGCTGGCCGTTTGAATCCACCAGCCGCTTCTTGGAAACCCTATAAGGCAGTTCTACTCTGTCTTATAGGATCACTGTGAGTCAGAATCAAGTGGATGGCAACGGTTTCTGTCTTTTTGGTAATGCTGTCTTTGAACACATAGCTAAGATAATATCTGCTAGGTTTTCCACTGTCGATTTATTATTTTTCTCTTTGTAATTACTAACTGTCTTGTGGAGGGAAACTTTGATATACAAATGTCCTGTTTCTTCTCAAACTTTCGCCCGCTGATTTTAGCATCCATCAATGGTTCTTGCCTGCAACAGCTATTACTGGTGTTTTCATGGTGATTTTCTATTTCTCTTATTCCTTCTACATTAATTAATTGGAATTCTTCTAAAAGGAAGAGCTGCCCTTTGTCCCCCATTCATTTCTTTATTCAATTATGTATTTATATCAATATGGACTCGTGGGTATTTACTTTATTCTATGGATTATAATCTAATGCTTTCTTCATTTTCTTGTGTTTACAATTGGGAGCACTGTCAAGTTGGCTCTTGTGTCCTTTTAATATGCCCCCATCAATTTTTGAACACCTCTTTACTTTCTAACACTGCCAGATGGTCCAGGCTCATCTTGTATTTTTTCTGCCCTGACCTTTGAATCAGCCATTTCTTCTAGGAGCCCTTGTCCCTATTTTTGGAGAATGGTATTTATTTAGAAACCAACTTCTAGGTGCTAGGTGTACTCATTGCTACTGGGGTGTCATTGCTCCTAGGCCCTGTCAGCTGACAGAGCTAGGAAATATATGCATGTATGCTAACATGTGCACATGCATATCTGTATTTCTTTCTGTATCTATCCATCTGTATGTATATTTAAAACTATGAGTTCATACTGATACCTCAGTTCCAATCCATCCATCCATCCATTTAACCATCTATCTTTATCTATCTATCTATTGTTTATTTACTGACTTCTCCACTAGAATATAAGCCCCATGAGGCAGGGGCTTGATTTTGTTCACAGGGTTTAGAACAGTGCCCGGCACATAGTCAATAATAAACTCTCGGTAGATGTTTGGTGAATGAATGAATTTTGTGTCAGGTACTTTACATGCATTATTTCACTTAATCCTCACAAACAATGCTGTTGTGATTCTCATTCTGTAGATGAGAAAATGGAGGATTAGAGAGGTCAGACACTTGCCCCCAGGTTACATGACTGAGAAAGGGTGGACCGGAGGCCTCGCCCTCGCTCTCTCCAGCTCCGAAGCCCCCACACTTAACCACCGGTGCTATGCTACAGTGTGTCTTGATAAACAGGGGGAGGGGTCTGAGCAGTACTTGCCACACACAGTAATTGTAAAGGTACGATGGGCTAGTGGTAGTGAGTGTGTTTTATAAACTGTGAAGCACTGTGCAACTGTGAGCATTATCAGTATTAGTACTGTAATCATAGCTGTCCTTTGTAAAGCACTCACAGTGTGCCAGCCTGAGCTTTACATCTCCTGCCACTTAGCCCTTACAGCAACTTTCTGGAACTCAGATGAGAAAACTGAGGCTCAGAAAGGTAAGGTAACTTGCCCAAGGTCACACAGCTGGTTAAACCAGGCAGTCTGACTCCAGCGCTGGAGTGCTTACCTGCTGCACTTATTGCCTCCCTGTTCTAAGCAGGGGGACAGATGGGTATGCCCCAGCGAAAATGGGGACCCTCCTCACCCTTGATTGGTAACTTATTTTTTCACTGCCAGGTAACTTATTCCTGGAATTCCAAGAGGAGTTGGAGCGAGTCTATAAGGTCTACTGTACCAGCTATGACCAGGCCTTGCAGCTGGTGGAGACGTACCGGAAGGAGCCAGAACTGCAGCGGGAGATCCAGGGCATCATTGAGGCAGTGGTGTGAGTAAAATGACGACCATTGACCTCAAGTCTCACCCCTACTTAGTGCTGCTCACCTTGCTTTAGGAGTATATCAGTATTAGTAGCTGTATCAGGTTATGCTGCAGAGACAACTCCAAACTCTCAATAGCTTAAAACAACAAAGGTTTCTATCTTCCTTATGTTCCATGCTCACTGCAGGTTGACTTGGGGCTCTGCTTTCCATCATCTTTACTCCAGGGCTCAACCTGACATCAGCCACTGTCTGGAATATTGCCAGTCACTGTGGAAATGGAAAAGAGCTCTGGAGGGTCTTATACTTGTAATTACGTACTCAGCCCAGAAATGATATCCATCACTACTTCATTAGACAGGACTAATCACATGGCTTCATCCAACCATTAGGAAGCCAGGGAGTGCTGTCTTCTCACATGTTCAGGAGGTGGGAAAGCAGAAACATTTGGTGAACGGCACTCATGATTATCACCGGGAAGGGCAACGAGGTGGTGGGAACCATGTGTTGCAAGCAACAGTGGAGGGAAACAGGTGTGTATCACCTGGGGAGCCTTCTCTCCAGATGGCTGAAATCCCACCACATGGAAAAGGATCAGACAGCCCAGAGCTGGCACCAGAGGATGGAAGATCCAGGGAGGCAGATGTAGGGGAAAAAGATTTTTTTTAATTTAAATTTTGAATAGGTAGTATAGTCACATGGTTTAAAAACTTAAAAATATAAAAAAATTATACCGTAAAAAAATCTTCCCAACCTCGTTCCTTCATTCACCCAATTACTATGTTCATACCCCTAAATGTAAGGTAACAACTTTAAATTTCTTATGTATCTTTGCAGGATTCGTTTATGTATATACAAGCAAATACATGTACTCCTTGTTTTCTTGCCTTTTTAATGAAAGTTTGTATCTTGTTGTTGTTGATTTTTTCTTTGTTTTGTTTCTTCACTTACAGTATATCTTGGAGGTCTTTCCATTTTAATACATACATATATCCAAAAATACCAAACCAAGCCTGTTGCCATCAAGTCGATTCAAACTCATAGCAACTCTACAGGACAGAGTAGAACTGCCCCATACGGTTTCCAAGGCTGTAATCTTTACGGAAGCAGACTGCCACATCTTTCTCTTGCACAGCGGCTGGTGACTTAGAACCGCCAACCTTTTGGTTAGCAGCAGAGCGCTTAACCACTGCGCCATCAGGCCTCCTTATACATACATACATGATCCTTTTAACAGCTGCATGCTATGCCACCATGTGACTGTTCCACAGGTTATTTAACTAGTCCCCATTAATGGACATTTGGTTTGTTTCTACTCTTTTGTTAATACATATAGTGCTACAGTGATTATTTATGAACATATGCCGTTTCACCCAGGTACAAGTATTATCTGTAAGGTAAGCTTCCAGAAATGGAATTGCTAGGCCAAAGGAAATATGCATTGGTTATTTTGATAAACATTGAAAACTTTCCCTCTGTAAAGGTTGTAACAATTTACATCCCTACCAGCAACGTTTGACAGTGTCTCTTTCCCCATAGCCGCACCAGCAGAGTGAGCTATCAAACTTTAGGATATTTGTCACTAGAATAGGTCAAAATTGTGTCTCCAAATGGTTTCATTTTGCATCTATCTTATTATGATTGAAGTTGAGCATCTTTTTGTATGTTTAAGGGTTATTCGTGTTTCCTCTTCTGTGACTTGTTCTGCTGCTTTTTGGTTCTAAAAGGAGTTATATCTTCCCCAGAACAAGCCCACTAAAGGGAGAGAGATGATCATTTTCTAGAAATCATAGTAATGTAAGAAGACCAGAGGTTGTGGTTTTTGTCTTACTTGTACATTCCCTTTACACCCAAGAGAAAGACAGTGTAGACTTAGGTCTTTGAAAATGAGATTCTACCACGTGGCACCTCCTACTAATTCCCCTCTTCCTCTTCCTTACCCTTTATTTACCGCTCAATCCTCCTCCTTTCCCCTGAGCCTCTTTTTCGAGTACCCATGTCCTAGCCCAGTGCCCTGTCCTGCCTCCAAAGAAAATACTCATTTCTCCTTTTGGTTCATCCCTTAATGGATCTTACTATAGTAGGCTTTTGCAAGGGTCGCTATACCCATTTCTACAGGAATCAGACAAGTAACAGAAATGAGGAAGGCATGGTGCCAAATGTGGGGCAATAGGGGCTGATGGAGACTGTGGCAAACCACAGAGCACAGATCCTATGTGAAGAGTGCACGTGCAGTCCACCCTCAGCTGATTGTTGCTATATCAAGTAGCTTTTGCTGCATAACAGACCACTCCAAAACATAGTGGTTTAAAACAAGCATTTATTTTGCTCACATTTCTTCATGTTAGTAATTTAGCTGGGCTCAACCAAATAATTCTTCTGGTCCTGGCTAGGCTCCCTCATGTGACTGAGATCAACTACAGATCACTTTTGCTGATCTTGGCTAGATTCTCATGTATCTGGGACACATAAACTGACTCAGCTCTGGCCACATGGTCTCTCATTTTCCATCAGGATAGCTTGTTCCAATGGTGGTCAAAGGGTTGAGAGAGAGGAAGCATGCCAAGACCTTTGGGGACCTCAGCTGGGAACTGGCATGCTGTCACTCAAATCAACTCGTAAAGCCAGCCCAGATCCAAAACCCATTGCCGCTGAGTTGCTTCCAACTCATAGCCAGTCTATAGGACAGAGTAGAACTGCCCCATAGGGTTTCCAAGGAGTGGCTGGTGGATTCGAACTGCTGATGTTCTGATTAGCAGCTGAGCTCTTAACCACTGCGTCACCAGGACTCCAGCTCAGACTCAAGGGGTGAAGAAATTGACTTCACCTTTTGGTGGAAGGACCTCCAAAGTCACATTCAAAAGGATGTGGATACAGGGAGGGGAATCATTGCAGCCCTTTTTTACAAACCATCTGCCTCAGTTGCCGTGTGGGATTGCTGGTCTGCGTGGCCAGATCCTCTGGTTTTTCAAGAGAAGCCAGAAAACTTGTATATGTTGGCATCTAGTTTAGACTTTTTAGAAACTGTGTCTGTGGACGCTGCTGGCACAGAAGCTGCTGTCTGTCATGTCCTCTGCACTCTGGTCTTTCCCAGCTAGCCCAGGCCTTCTGTGGGCTCTGGATCCAGCTCTGCCCCTCACTCACCTTGGGAGAGCTGTTTCACATCTCAGCACCTACTGTCCTTACGTGTAAAGTGGGAGTAATGATGGCACCTGATGGGGGCATAAACTCATTGCACACAAGTGACAATAAATCCCAGGAATTGGAATTATCTTGGCTAGACGGGGATTACATTTTCCGAGACACACGGTGGTTCCATCAAAGAAGAAAATTTTACCAGATAATGTTAAAACAGGCAAGGAGGACTTTTATTCAAAAAGAAGTGGGAAGGGAAGGGAAGGGAAAAGGGGAAGGAGCAGTGTAATGGGGGAGGGGGCTAGCAGAACTAAGTCCGAGGTCCAGCTGTACCAAAGCAGAGATGGAGGAGGTTTTAAAGGAAAGTTAAGGGGATTGACACCGGGATGGACCAGTGATCCACTAAGGTTGTGATCAGTGCTTTTCTGTTCAGAATGTTTCCTTTCTTAGGCCACGTGAATCCTGAGGGCGGGTGGAGACTAGAGGTGGGTGCTGAGGGGTGTGGGGAGAGGGAGACAAGGCTTGGACTGAGTAAGGAAGGTTGAGGAGATAAGGAAGGGAAACACCTGTTCTAAAGTTATTTAAACAGAGTAGATCATTAAGTAGATCATCATACATGAAGAAAGCAAGAGGTCATTAAAAAGACAGGAAAGAAAGAAAAGACCAAAATGGACGTCAGAAGAGACTCTGAAACTTGCTGTTGAACGTCGAGTAGCTAAAGCAAAAAGAAGAAAAGAACTGAACAGAAGATTTCGAAGGGAGACTAGAGAAGACAGAGTAAAGTATTATAATGACATGTGCAAAGAGCTGGAAATACAAAACCAAGCTGAAAGAACTGAAGAAAAATTCAACCCTCAAATTGCAACAGTGAAGGATTCTATGGGGAAAATATTAAATGACACAGGAAGCATCAAAAGAAGATGGAAGGAATACACAGAGTCATTATACCAAAAAGAATTGGTGGACGTTCAACCATTTCAAGAGGTAGCATATGATCAGGAACCAATGGTACTGACAGAAGAAGTCCAAGCTGCACTGAAGGCATTGGCGAAAAACAAGGCTCCAGGAACTGACGGAGTATCAGTTGAGATGTTTCAGCAAACAGATGCAGCGCTGGAAGTGCTCACTCGTCTATGGCAAGAAATTTGGAAGACAGCTACCTGGCCAACTGACTGGAAGAGATCCATATTTATGCCTATTTCCAAGAAAGATGATCCAACCAAATGCAGAAATTATCGAACAATATCATTAATATCACATGCAAGTAAAATTTTGCTGAAGATCATTGAAAAGTGGCTGCAGCAGTATATCAACAGGGAACTGCCAGAAATTCAAGCTGGATTCAGAAGAGGATGTGGAATGAGGGATATCATTGCTGATGTCGGATGGATCCTGGCTGAAAACAGAGAATACCAGAAAGATATTTACTTGCGTTTTATTGACTCTGCAAAGGCATTTGACCGTGTGGATCATAACAGACTATGGATAACACGACGAATAATGGGGATTCCAGAACACTTAATTGTGCTCATGAGGAACCTGTACATGGATCAAGAGGCCGTTGTTTGGACAGAACAAGGGGATACTGCATGGTTTAAAGTCAGGAAAGATATGTGTCAGGATTGTATCCTTTCACCATACTTCTTCAATCTGTATGCTGAACAAATAATTCAAGAAGCTGGACTATATGAAGAAAATCAGGGCATCAGGATTGGAGGAAGAGTCATTAATAACCTCCGTTATGTAGATAACACGACTTTTCTTGCTGAAAGTAAAGAGGACTTGAGGCACTTAGTGATGAAGATCAAAGACCACAGCCTTCCGTGTGGATTACACCTCAACATAAAGAAACCAAAAATCCTCACAACTGGACCAATAAGCAACTTCATGACAAATGGAGAAAAGATTGAAGTTGTCAAGGATTTCATTTTACTTGGTTCTGCAGTCAACACCCATGGAAGCAGCAGTCAAGAAATTAAAAGATGCATTGCATGGGGCAAATCTGCTGCAAAAGACCTCTTTGAAGGGTTGAAAAGCAAAGACGACACCTTGAGATTAAGGTCCACCTGACCCAAGCCATGGTGTTTTCAATCACATCATATGCCTTTGAAAACTGGACAATGAATAAGGAAGACCGAAGAAGAGTTGATACCTTTGAGTTGTGGTGTTGGCGGAGAATATTGAATATACCATGGACCGCCAAAAGAACGAACACATCTGTCTTGGAAGAAGTACAACCAGAATGCTCCTTAGAGGCAAGGATGGCAAGACTACGTCTTACATACTTTGGACTTGTTGTCAGGAGGGATCAGTCCCTGGAGGACATCACGCTTGTTAAAATACAAGGTCAGCAAAAAAGACAAGACCTTCAATGAGATGGATTGACACAGTGGCTGCAACAGTGGGCTCAAGCATAGCAATGATTGTGGGCATGGCACAGGACCAGGCAGTGTTTTGTTCTGTTCTGCACAAGGTCGCTACGAGTCAGAACCAACTCGACACCTAACAACAACAGCAGTCATTTGTTACAGTAAACCTGCTCCAGAACACTCAAGAGTGAGGAATTTTCTTTAACAAATCAAAAACAACCCATTACTGTAGAGATGATTCTGACTCATAGTGACCCTATAGGACAGCGTGGAACTGCCCCATAGGGTTTCCAAGGAGCAGCTGGTGGATTCGAACTGCTTAGCAGCCAAGCTTTTAACCACTGCACCACCAGGGCTCATTCTTTAACAAAAGCAAGGGTAAAATTCAGCTTTGTCAGTTCTGAACTCTAAAATCCGAAACACAAAGCAGCTGCCTTTGAGCCCATCCTGACTCATGATGACCCAATGTGTATCAGAGTAGAACTGTATCCCATAGCATTTTCAATGGCTGAGTCCCCCCCCATCACCAGGCCTTTCTTCTGAGGCACCTTATGGTGGACTCGAACCACCAGTGTTTTTGTTAGCAGCCAAGTGTGTTAACCTTTGCACCACCCAGGGACTCTTTATTGGTCTTAATGGCCCCTTTTTATAACAAATATTAAATACATGTATTATTCTGAGATCGATCTCAATCTGTATGTACGTGTATAAATACACACATATGTACTTACGTACATATATGTGTATATATGTAAAACCTTATATAAAAACCAAACCCTTTGCTGTCGAGTTGATTCTGACTCATAGTGACCCTACAGGAAAGAGTAGAACTGCCCCATGAGGCTTCCAAGGAGCGCCTGGTGGATTCGAACTGCCGACCTTTTGGTTAGCAGCCAAACTCTTAACCACTACACCACCAGGATTTCCAAACCTTATGTACATAACTGAAAAAAATCAATATAATGGTCCAATTCTTTTATAAAGGAAAAATAAAAGGAGTGTAGTTTATAGTGTGCAAGTGCTTGGGCACAACTGCACTAGAAGATGTCATGAAGCAGTCGGATGCTTGCATCTACTTACAATGAATAAGTTTGAATTCAAGGAAAGAAGAATCAGAAGCCATTCTGTACAAGAAGTACAGAACAATGAAAAAGCAGAGAATGTGTGTAACCTAGAATGACATCTAGTAATGATAACAAGGAGCCCCAGTGGCATAGTGGTTAAGAGTTTGGCTGCTCACCAAAAAGGTCGGCAGTTTGAATGCATCAGCCACTCCTTGGAAACCCAATGGGGCAGTTCTGCTCTGTCCTATAGGGTTGCTAGGAGTCGAAACCGACTCGAAGGCAACAGAGTTTTTTAAAAATGATACAAACCTGACTTTGTTGTATGTGATAAGAGAAAGAAGGAAATAACATAACTGAAGTAGGGATAACATTACATTCTGGAGGCTAAGTGTGATATTCTTGTAGATGGCCTGGGTCTTATTTATGAGTATGAGGTCATAATTCCCAGCTTCATGACGTGTGACTGGATGGAGTTCACGTGTCTGAAAAACACATCTCGGTGCTTGAAATTGCAGCACATCTTAAGGCATTCGTTCAGTCTCTGAATATTCAAAGGTTCATGAGCCAGGGAACGGTTCTCCATAGTGCAGGACTGTCTTCACAGGACCCGCAGCACCCCTGGCTCCTAGCCACTGGATGCCTGTAGCATCTCCTAGTCTATGCATTTCCAGAACCCCCCCGGTGGGAACCTCAGGTCTAACTCTGCTCCAGAAACGACACACTTCCTGTCAGCCTGGTTTTTGAGCTCCTCCCTCTTGAAACAGTAATCTTGGCTTTTGTGTGCTTATGATCTTGGGGTTTGGCTGACTGAAGGTTAGGAGAAAAGACACCATTCAATTAGATTCTTTGTGATTCCAAAGTGCATGCTGCTCCCAACCTTTATTTGGGTGGTGAGTGGGTGGAGTGTTCCCTTTATCTTGTCCCTTAGGCAACGCAACCCACCAGAGGGCCAAGGATAAAAGGCTTGGCCTTGGCACCCCGCCCAGCAGGAACTCTGCCTTAGGAAGGACAGCCCCAATGGTATAACACGTAGAAGAGGCCGCCTGCAGAAGCAGATCAATCCTGCGCAAAGCACCTGCAATTCCAGAATGACTGCAGAGGCCGCAGTGTTTGGAGAAGGCAAATAACCTGTTCTTCTTCACTGGCCTTTTTTTTTTTTTTTTAAATTGTGTTTTAGGTGAAAGTTTACAGTTCAATGGCTATTTTTGTTTGTTTTAAATATAAAATTGATACATGCTCACTGAAAAACAGAAAATCCAAACAATACACAAGTATTAAAGTAAAAAGTCTGCCCCCCTCGACTTCCTATTTCCCCATCCCTCCTTCAGTAGTTAACATTTTCCTTCCAAATGTTCTTCTATATGTTTATAGACAGACAGAGAGTGTTCGCGCACGAGCTTGAGCATTAGTTTTTTAAGGGGAGCCCCCGGGTGGTGTAAATGGTTAGCACACTTGGCTGCTAACCGAAAGGTTAGAAGTTCGAGTCCATCCTGAGGAACTTGGAAGAACCACCTGGCAATCTATTTCTGAAAAATCAGCCACTGAAAACCCTGTGGGGCATGGCTGTACTCTGACACACATGGGGTCACCATGAGTTGGAGTCAGCATAGTCAGGTCTTGCCAGGTAATCCTGCTGCTCACCTTTCCTTCCCACCCCCTGCAGCCCTGAGGGGGCTCCACCTGCTATGTCTCTTCTTGGCCTCGTGGCTGATCTTTCCTGGACATTTGGTCTGGAGATTTTTCCTTAGGAAGAAGAGTAAGAGGCTAAAGGAGAGGGGCCAGAGAATGGTCTGGAGCAGCATTTGTGAGTCTTCTTGGAGAAGGCATACTTGGGCATTTGACAGACCCTTGTGGGATTCTTGGAAGGCCAACCTGAGGGTTCCTAGTCATCATCAAGGACAGACTAGTGAAGCCTTTTCCCTGATGCCATTGACTTGGGGAACGCTCTGCAAATTCCAGGCGTCATCAAGAAGGCCACTAGAAATAGTTATCAATGCATCAAATGGTGCACCTGGAAGGGACCTCACCACCATTAGATTTTTTTTTTTTAACTCTTTTTAATAAAAAATGTTAAGCCTATGGAAAAATAGAATAATGAACACTCACATACTCATCACCTAAAAGTAACAACTCTCAGCATTTTGTTATGTTTGCTTCATCTATTTTTAGGCTAAACTATTTAAAGGAAATTACCAATATTACAACATTTTGTCCCCAAATACTTTAAATGCATCTCTAAAAATTAAGTTTCTGTGATTTTTTAAACTTCTTTTTTTTTTCTTTAAGTCATCAGAACCACTTGTTTAAATGAAATGTTGCATGGGTGCCCAATGTGTAGAGTTGTGTGGGGGATGTATCCAAGTGGAAATGCCAGTACACAGTTGAATATGTGAGTCTGAAGCTCTGGGCAGAAGCCGAGGGTGGAGTCTGGGTTCAGGATGTGTTTAAAGCCTGAGACTAAATGAGGTCACTAGGAGAGTAAGGGGACAGGAGGAGAGGAGGCCCCAGGTGCTCCAGCCTTGGAGAGAGGCCAGCAGAGAGAGCTGAGAGAGTGGCTTAGAGAGTGTGAGGGGAAACAGGATGGAGGGTGTCTCAGGAGCCAAGAGAAGAAAGTGTTTCAAGAAAGAAGAGCGGTCAGCTGTGTCTGCTGCTGAGATGTTGAATAAACCGAGGGCAGGAACCGACCACTGGATTTGGTATAGATGGGGAACCAAGGCCCAGACAAGGGGTAAGGTGAGAACTGACAGTATCCATCTCACATCTTTTGTTACTGTTATCCAGTCAGCCCCTGACTCATGGTGACCCCATGCACAGTGTAATGGTTAACACTGTGATCCACTGGACCTACATTGGCTGATTATCGGAAGTAGATTGCCTGGCTTTTCTTCCTAGTCCACCTTAGCCTTGAAGCTCCACTGAAACCTGTTCGGCATCATAGCAACACACAAGTCTCCACGGACAGAGAGGTGGTGGCTGCACGTGAGGTGTACTGGCCAGAAATCAAACCTGAATCGGCATGGAAAGCAAGACTTCTACCACGGAACCACCAGTGTCCCCCCATCTAACATCTTAACACAGAAACAAAAACCAGTTGCCACTGAGTTGATTTCGACTCATAGCAACATCATGTATGTCAGAGTAGAACTGTGCTCCATAGGGTTTTCAATGGCTGTGACCTTTCTGAAGTATCTCTCAGTGGACTTGAACCTCCAACCTTTCAGTTAGTGGTTGAGCACTTAATGTTTATACCACCCAGGTAGTCATCTAACATTAAAAAAAAAAAAAAAAAACAGTTGCCACTGAGTCGATTCCAACTCATAGTGACCCTACAGGACAGAGTAGAACTGTCCCATAGGGTTTCCAAGGAGCAGCTGGTGGATTTGAACTGCCAGCCCTTTGGTTAGCAGCCTGAGCTCTTTAACCACTGCCCCACCATGGCTCCATCTGACATTTAGCTCTCTCAAATTACAGATGAGGAAACTGAGGACCACAGAGGGAGGGTGACTTGCCTGAGATCACACAGTGAGTTAAATGGTAGAGCTCCTTGTACCTCGAAGGGTGGGCTTTACCTGCTAACACCAGCCTTCTCCCTCAGGCCGCAAGCCGGATCTTCAGGTCTTGATTTCGTACTGGTAACCCCTCTGCAGAGGATCACCAAGTACCCATTGCTGCTGCAGAAAATCCTGGAGAACACACCCCCTGAGGCCAATGCCTACCCTCTCCTTCAGAGGGCTACCTCTGCCCTTCAGGACGTGAACGCCAACATCAATGAGTACAAGATGCGCAAGGAAGTGGGTAAGGACGTGGACATTTAGGGACTACCTCCGTGATAATACTTCCAATTACAGAAGCTCGTCTCAAACTGGCTTCACCAACAAAGGGAATGTAGTGGCTTGTATAACCACAAGTCCACAGGTAATGTGGGCTTTCGGTAGGGATTGATCAGAGTGCTGACTCCATTTCCCTGTAATTCCCTATAATTCGCTTGGCTCTGATCTTTTCTGTGCGTCAGCTTCATCTTCAGCTGACGTCCTTCATCATAATAAATAGCTATTTCTGTTCCAAGACACATCTGCACACCACACCCTCTCCCCTTAGTCATCAGAATTAAGTCTGAACTTCACTCTGATAGGGCTATATACTTGAGTCATACGTTCATCCTCTCCAGTCACCATGGTTAGGAAAATGTCATGCATGTGTTGATTGGCTTAGGCCTGAGTTGTGTGCCCTTCTTTGAACCAATCATTGTGGCCAGGGGAATGGGATTATATGGATTTGTTTGCATCAGTCAGCAACCACGCCTTAAGCCAAGTGAGATCAAGTCCATCCAAATCACAAGGCTGCTTCACTCTAGAGGAGAAACCCTGCCTCTCAGGTTAAAACAGAATGGTTTGGAAAATGAAGCAGTCCCAAGTAGAGAAAACCTCTTTTGCACAACTCAGACAATATATAAAGATAATTTAGCTAGCATTTATTAAGGGCTAATTATGCTATGTTTTTTTCATTCATTATCTTGTTTGTTCCTTGCAGCAGCCCTCTGAGGTTGACACTGTAGCCCCATTTCAAAGGCAGGTAAAATAAGAGCTTAAATCATTTGTTCCACGCCATAGGGCTGCTAAGTGACAGCCAGGTTTCAAACTCAGGCCTGGGGTCTTCACCACTACTCCATACTACATCTGGTAGCTTTGGATTTCCTCCACTTGCTTCTCCATCCAGGTTGACAGATGAGTTGAAAGCACTGAGCTAGGAGTTGGGAAGTAAAGTTCCCAGCCTGGCCAGGCTAACATTGGCTGAGGGACCTCAGGCAAATCACCTCTCACTTGGACCCCTGTCAGAAAGTACATTCAGACCCATCATCTTGTGTGATCCTCCCAGCAACCCTGCAAAGTTGCTAGCTTCGTTTTACAGATGAGGAAACTGAACCCCAGGATGTAGTGCCTTGCCAAAGTGAAGCAGACAAGAAGGACTTCAGCCAGGACTCAGACTTGGTCTGAGGACTCCGGGCCCTCTACTTTTACTATGGTACTCCCATTCTAATTGGCTGTGATCACGATGGAGCAGAGGGCTGGAGCAGGTACATGGGCAGCTTGTCAGGGATGCTTGCTGTCCTGGGTGGGCTTTGGGCACCATGCTCTCCTCCTTCTCTGTTGCACAGCCTCCAAGTACACAAGGGTGGAGCAGCGGACCCTGCGGGAGCGACTGGCCTGCATCAACACACACACTCTCTCCAAGAAGACCACCCGGCTGAGCCAGCTGCTGAAGCAGGAGGCGGGGCTCGTGCCCAGAGTGAGTATAGGCTTGGGGCCCTGTGCAGGGGGGATGTCCAAAAACCCATTGCCATTGAGTCGATTCCGACTCAAAGCGACCGTGTAGGACAGAGTAGAACTGCCCCATAGGGTTTCCAAGGCTGCGATCTTTACGGAAGCAGACTGCCACATCTTTCTCCCACAGAGCGGCTGGTGGGTTCAAACCACTGACTTTTTGGTTAGCAGCCAAGTGCTTAACCTTTGCACCACCAGGGCAGGGGGTGTAAACTCCTTTTGAAATGTGGAAATTGAGGCTTAGGGAGTAAGGTGACTTCCTAACTTCGCACAGCCAGGAAGAGGCAGAGCTGGGACTCCAGCCTGCTTCAGAAGAACCAAGGTAGGGCGTCTCCCTTGTGTCTTGTGCTACTCTTTCTCTGGGGCTTCTTTATAGACTAGGAGAGCTGGTCTCTGGGTCTAGGCAAGGAACTGTCCTCCAGTAGCTACCTGTAACATTTCAAGTTGATTGAGTGCTTACTCTGAGCCAGACAATGAAGTAGTTGTTCTTATTAGCCTTACAATGAAGTAGGTGTTCTTATCAGCCCCATTTTGCAGCTGAGAAAATAGAGGCTTAGAGAGGGTAAGACACTTGCCCAAGGTCACACAGCTAGGAAGTGAATGAACCAGGACCCATATGTGTAGGTGTCTGAATGCAAAACTACTAAGCTGTCCTGCCTCTAGGAGCCTTGTGGCACAGTGGTAAAGCACTCAGCTGCCAACGAAAATGTCAGTGGTTCAAACCCACCAGCCATTCCATGGGAGAAAGACGTGGCAGTCTGCTTCTGTAAAAATTACAGCCTAGGAAACCCCACAGGGCAGTTCTACCCTGTCCTACAGGGTTGCTACAGGGTCGCTGTGAATTGGAATCAACTCAATGGCAGTTTCTTTTTTTTTAAATCCTGCCTCTTAACTGAAGGAGGGGGCTCTGGTGGGCGTGTCTGTGGAAAGGTGGTCTCCAGTGAAGACTTAGAATGTGGGCGTCAGGTATACACTGCCCTCTTGTGGATCTTCTCCACCCTCACGTGTGTAACTGACCATCTGCAGACGGAAGACAAGGAATTTGATGACTTGGAAGAAAGGTTCCACTGGGTGTCGCTGTGTGTGACCGAGCTGAAGAACAACGTGGCTGCCTACCTGGGTAACCTGGAGGTGAGGACCTGCAGAGTTAATGATGGGTGGGGTCTGGGGTCTGGGTTCCCCGGACAGGAGGCATGTGGGGCCCATCAGACCAACTGACAAAGGCAGCAGCTACAGGAACCAAATGGATGAGGTCATTCAGTCAGATGAGGTCATCTGCTGGCAACTGCTCCTTTGTCCATAGAACATTAGACCACTGAGCTCTCAGGGGTCAAGATTCCAACTGCACAGTGTCGACATTCACTGTGGTCAGATCCCTCCAGAGGGACCCTGCCAGACCAGCACTTAGAGCACGGGGCACAAACTCGGGTCCCTAGAGGCCAGGCAGATGATATTATTGAGTCAAGTGTGCAGGTGTATGAGACAATAGGCTGCTTATGAGACTTTTCCAGTAGAATTAAACACGTAATAATATTTGAAATTTGAATGAATGAACAAATGAATAAATCTAAAGGGGCAGACACTACTGCATTCTGGTGAGTTGTTGCTCTGTGGGAATGTGGGCCTGGTATGGCTGGCTCTTCTAAAGTTAAGGAAAAAAAAATACAACCTGGAAATCCAGACTTTTAGGTGAAACCTCCTGATATGTAAATATGAACAACTAATTAAATTAAAATTTAAATATCATACAGGCTCAAGGAAACATACCTCTACAGACTGAAGTCAGCCACCAGTTTGCATGTCCGTCTAGCACATCACTTTCCTTGTGCCAAAATCTCCCCTTCATTCCTGTCACTGATGCTGACTCATTCCAAACACTCTGTTCCCTTTATGTGATTTTGTTCTCAGCTATGTACATTTGTGCAAACTGGCTTGGTCAGAGACCACAATGGCATCTTTGGGAAACGGGTGGCATTCATGGGAGTGTGCAGAAGGAGGGAGGTCGTCGTTCCACCCTCCTCCATGTGGATGAGATCCCCCTGCTTGATCATGCTCCCTCCTGGGCCCCCAGAGGAAGGATCTGGACAGCTGGGATACCGTTATGGCGCGTGAGCAGAAGGGGAGTGCTCAGAGCCAGGTCATGAAAGAGAATGGCAGGGCGTGCCAGTATTGGGCTTTGGGAGATTAAACCAAAAGGGCCAGAGTGATAAGTCTGGCTTTGCAGGATAGGACGACTATTTGGACGACTATTCTCTTTTTAATCCTCGGCCCCAGTCAAGTGAAAGCCTGTTTTGCTGCTATGTCTTGCCTGAGGCTAGGAGTCTTCAGCAGGCAAGATATCCAGGCAGAATTTAATAACACTGTTTTGTTTTTATGGCAATTATTTCTACACATTTATTTATGGCGATTATTATTGGTTTTCCCTTTGTGGTGTCATCGTAAAGGTGCGCCCCCCCACCCCATTAGAACTTCCATTCCTTATTTCCTTTTATTTTTTATTGTGGTAAAATATACGTAACATAAAGTTTGCCATTTTAACCATTTTTAAGTGTACAATTCAGTGGCACTAATTATAGTCACGATGTGCAACCGTCATCACTATTTGTTTCTAAAACTTTTTCATCGCCCCAAACAGAAGCTGTGTATCCATTAAGCAGTAAATCCCCATCGCCCTTCCCTCTGCAGCCCATGGTAACCGCTAATAAACTTCTGCCTGTATGCATTTGCCTGTTCTAGATATTTCATATACTTGGGATTATACAATATTTGTCGTTTTGTGTCTGGCTTCTTTCACTTAAGGAGCCCTGGTGGTACAGTGGTTAAAGCACTTGGCTGCTAACCAAAAAGTCGGTTGTTCAAACCCACCAGCCACTCCATGGGAGAAAGATGTGGCAGTCTGCTTCCGTAAAGATTTACAGCCTTGGAGACCCTATGGGGCAGTTCTGCTCTGTCCTATAGGGTCACTATGAGTCGGAATCAACTCGATGGCAGTGAGTTTGTATTTGCTTTTTTTTTCTTCCACTTAGCATATGTTTGCGAGGTTTATACATCATGTTATGGTATTAGAACTTCATTCCTTTTTATGGCTGAACAATATAGAGAGAGAGGGGGAGGGGAGGGAAGAAGGGAGAGAGAGAGAAAAGTCAGTGGTTTGAACCCACCCATTGGCTCCTTGGGAGAAAAGACCTGGTGATCTATTCCCATAAGCCTAGGAAACTCTACGGGGCAGTTCTACTCTGTCATATAGAGTCACTATGAGTTGGAATTGACTCAATGGCACATAACAAAAACACACACACACAAACACACACACACATATATATATAAAGGGATTTTTTAAATTTAAATAGGAACAGTTAGTTGATTTAAAGAGAAATAGTAATAGAACACATGGGATATGGATATATCAGAAACCAAAAAGGTGGTAGGCAAATGTGTGAAGTCTGGAATAGGGAGAAAGATTTTGGCTCAGTCTAAGGAAGAGCTTTCCAATCTTCCAAGTTGTGCAAGGATAGAATTGGCCGTATGCATCCCTGTAGGTGTACAGAGAGACAGGGCAACCACTTGGATGGAATGGTGTGGGGAGATTCATGGGTAACGACAGGCTGTGATTGAATGTCTCTCGTTTGCCGGAGACCAGACTTTCCTCCGCTTCAGGCCGCACGAATACAATCTGGACATCCCCGACGGGCCTGTGGCACAGTACTGCCACTTGGAAAGAGAGCTTCAGTTTGTGGCCTTCCTGGAGTTTGTAAGTGGAATGTCTATTCCCCTTTCTTTGTTAGGCAGGTGGCAGAGCCTACAGGAATAATACTTAGAAGGCATGTACCTTACTTGATTATCACATCCATAACTGCCCTGGATAGTTGGCAGGGCAGAGATTATTACTATTGCATTTTGCTGATCAAAATAACCCCAGCTAACGTTTATTGGGAGTCCCTGGGTGGCGCAAATGGTTAACGAACTTGGTTGCTAACCAAAAGATTGAGGTTCGAGTCCACCCAGAGGAGCCTTGGAAGAAAGGCCTGGCGATCTACTTCTGAAAAATCAGCCATTGAAAACCCTATGGAGCACAGTTCTACTCTGACACATAAAGGGTCACCATGAGTCAGAATCGACTCGATGGCCGCTCGTTTTAACCTTTATTGAGTCTCACTGTCTGCTAGACACTGTGCTAAGCCCTTTATACTCTTTAGCTCATTTAGTCCTCACAACATGACTTGTGGGGTAGACACTATTAATAGCCCCATTCCTCAGATGAAGGCTTGAGGCCCAGAGGGGGTCACCTCCCAGACTATACTGATGGTCAATGGCATGCTGGGATCTGAGCCCCAAAGACTATGCTGTTGACCACCATTCTATACTCTTTGCACAATAATGACACTAAGAATTGGCATGTATTGAATGCCCACTCTGTGCCAGGCACTCTACTAAGCTTATTTTATGTGCATTGTTCTCATTTTTCAGAGGCAAAGATAAGAGGCATAGAGAGGTTAGATAACATGCTAAAGGTCAGAGTTAGTTGGTGAGGGTGGAACTGGAACCCGGTCCTGCCTGCCTCCATAGCCCTTTCTCCCAGCCCCCACCTCCTGCCTACTCCTTTCAAGGCTCCCAAGCTCACGTCTCCCCACAGAAGCAGCGGCTGGAAGGCCTGGTATGGCGGCCACTGTGCAGCCTGGCCAGAGTACTTGCTGGCCCTCGGAACCTGATCAAGAAACGTTTGGACAAACTGCTGGACTTTGAGAGGGTGGAAGAGAAGCTGTTGGAAGTGGGCAGTGTGTCTTACGAGGAGGAGGCGGCCCGGCACACATACCAGGCGCTCAACTCCCTGCTAGTGGCTGAGCTCCCACAGTTTAACCAGCTAACACTGCGGTGGCTGGGCCAGATCCTGCGCACGTTCGTGGCTCTACAGCAGGACTTTGCAAAGCAAGTGCTGCAGAGGGCAGAGTGCAGCTTGGCCCAGGTAAGGCCTCTTGTACTGGGGCGCCTTTGGCTGATGGTCAGTCAAGACCTTGCAGCCTCTTCTGCCAGCTGTTTGCAGGGGCTGCAGTGGAGCAAGTTCAGGCCTTCCAACAGGCCGTCAGGTGCTGAGAAGGAGGGAGCGGGGACCTTCTGGATCTCTCTCATGCATATTCTCCCTTCATTAATGGAGTCAGACCATAAAGCAAGGATAGCACTGGGGCTCCAGACTGTTCCCAGAAGCAGAGAAGGTGGGACAATAGCAGACCTGGGGCCAATCTCTGGGGTGTATAGAAGTTGGTAACGGAGACAGAAGGTCCCTTGTACACAGTCAGGAATGTCACAGCCTGCTACTGTTCCTACTTTAACAGCCAGCCCCTCGTGAGTGCTTCCTCTGTACCTGTTTGGAGTACCTTCCATGCATTATCTCATTTAATCCTCAGCACAGGCTTGCAAAGTAGGCATTATTATTATTATCTTCATTTCAACAATACAGAAGCCAGGGCACAGAGAGGTTAAGTAGCTTGCCCAAGGCCACACAGCTAATAGTAAGATTTGAGCCCTGGCGGTTCAACTCCAGGGTGTGGACTCCAAATCACAGTGCTCACAGCCCGTGGCTCTAAGGGGAGCTGCCGACTGAAAGCATGGTAGGTTGCAGAGGCTTGGACAAACCTCCAAGCACAAACTTTGATTCTGGAATTCGGAGGATGGAGGTTGAGCTAGGAAAGACTACCCGACTGCTTCCAGATCTTTCTCTCTCCCTCTCTTGCTCTGATTCCACCATCAGAGCTGAGTGACCTACGGGTCTGATCTTAGGAACAATTTAAATACTCTTCATACCGCACCCCAGAGGGCACCTGTATCTATTTCCTGTGCTTCATGCTGCCTCTTAACTGTCTCAGCTTCCCTGTCCAGTTTTTGCATGAACGTTCCTCTAAAGTTTATCCCCTATCTTCCCACCCTGGAGTCCCACTCTAGGCTGCAGCCCCTTCCCTGCAGCACAATCAGTCTGAGTGTACCCACGTTCCCTTCACACAGGTCCTCCCTCTGCTTGGAACGTCCCTCTCCAGCGTCCCCCCCTACCCCCGCCTTTCACAGTGCCTAGTGCAGAGCAGGAGCTCTCCAAGTATCTGATAGATGACTGAGTCTCCATGAGGCCCTCAGAATTCCCCTCCCCAAAGGGCGAGTCCATCTGCCTGTCTTCAATACAGCAGCCCTTACAATATCCTTCTAAGCACTTACCAGAGCCTGCCTTCTGCTCGGCTGACTGATGAAGGAGTTTCTGCTCCTTGAGGAGGGCTGGCACTGTGGCCTTTCCTCTTCTTGGCCTTCAACAGCACTTAGTACAGAGTTCTGTCTCAGACACTCTTTGAATTGAATTAGACCTGAACCATCCTGCAAAAAGGAGCATTTATCTTTGCCGAGGAGTCCCTGGGTGGTACAAACGGTTAAGCACTCAGCTACTAGCTAAAAGGTTGGCCATTTGAACCCAATGCAAGGTGCTTTGGAAGACAGACCTGGTGATCTGCTTCCAAAAGTTCACAGCCTTGAAAGCCCTACGGAGCAGTTCTACTCTGCACACATGGGGTTGCCATAAGTTGGAATCGACTTGACAGCAGCTGACAGCATCTTTCTGGAAGGTAGGAGGGTAAATCTAATTAGATGATCTTTTCACTGTCCTTCGGTCCTCTAGTTTTCTCTCTAGGGCTGCCAGACTGCTTGTATTTAGGCTGGGATGTGTAGGGCTTGAGGGGTGTTATGGGATGCCAGTAGGGGGAAGTCAGCTTTACAAAAGCAGAAAATGAGGGAATTCAGACGCCATTCTCTGTTTGGACGTTGGGGCCTGTCAGGGATTGATGCCAGCCTGCCTCATCTGTGTCCCATGTCCATTCACCTGTGCAAGTCTCCATGGAGCCTGGGAAGGGTCTCCATGGTAGAAAACCCAACCTGTCTGCATACTGGGGGTAGAAAGGCTAGATGTCACAACCCGAGCTTTTGAGTCTGGTGACAAACCAATGAATTTGGTAACAAGCAGAGGACACGTCTCTGTTAGCTGTGGGGTCTTGCTTGCACCTAGGTTGCCTGATGAGAATGCAGGAGATTAACAGAGTCAGGGTCTCAGGACGGAGCATTAGTCAGAACTCTGTGGGTTACAGGTAACAGAAACCCAAACCACAGCAGCTTAAGCATGAAGAATTTATTGACTGGGAGACCCAGAGGGGATCAAGCCTCCAGCACAGCTACATTCAGTACATGTTGTCAGGGCTCGGACTTCCACTCCGTCTCCTGGCTCTGTCTGCCTCTCTGGGTTCACTTTATTCTCAGGCAGGCTTTCTTCCCACATGGTGGGAGAGATGGCTACTGACAGCTCCAAGCACTTACCTTCACGACTCATCATCCAAAGGAAGAGTGACCCTCTCGTTCTCAGCCTTTATATACTAAATCTGATGGGAGGATTCCGACTGGCCTTGCTCGGGTCCGTTGTCTATGCCTGGACCAACCACTGTGGACAGGAGGAAGGGATTCCATGACCACTGTCCTGTGGCTAGAGCTCCTGCGGGACACCACCATAGAGGACCCCCGTAGGTCCCCACAGAGGGCACTTTCTTTTCTTTTTTTTAAAAATTGTGGTAGTAAAAATATATATAACCTAAAATCTGCCAATTCAACATTTTTTCATGTACAGTTCAGTGACATTAATTACATTGATAATGATGAGCAACCATTACCCATATTCATTGCTAGATTTTCCATCACCATTGACTGATACTACTTCCTAGACAATGACTCTCCCTTTCTCCCTCCCTCCTGTCCCTGGTAACCACTAATCAACTTTGATCTCTATACACTTGTCTTAGTTATCTAGTGCCACTATATAACAGAAATATCACAGGTGGATGGCTTTAGCAAAAAGAAATATATTCTCTCACAGTCTAGAAGGCGAGGAGTCTGAATTCAGGGTGCCAGCTCCAGGGGAAGACTTCTTTCTCTGTTGGCTCTACGGAAAGGTCTTTGTCGTCAATCTTACCCTCGTCTAGGAGCTTCTCAGCACAGGGATCCTGGGTCCAAAGGACACGCTCTGCTTTTGTCTCTTCATCCTTGGTGGTAGGAGGTCCCTATCTCTCTGCTCCCTTCTCTCTCTTTTTATCTCTTGTAAGATAAAAGGTGATGCAGGCCACACCCCCAGGGTAACTCCCATTACATCAGATCAGGGCTGTGACCTGAGTAAGGGGGTTGCATCCCACCCTAATCCTCTTTAACATAACCTAATATTGCCTCATCAACCACAGGCAGCGATTAGGATTTACAACACAGGAAAATCACATCAGATCACAAAATGGTGGACAATCACCCAATACTGGAAATCATGGCCTAACCAAGCTGACAGACATTTTGAGAAGACACTATTCAATCTGTAACAACACTTGTCTATTCTAGATATTTCACGTAAGAAGGATCATACAATATTTGTCCTTTTGTGACTGACTTAATTCACTCAGCGTAATGTTTTCAAGGTTCATCTATGGTATAGCTTGTATCAGGACTTTTCTCTTCATGGCTGAGGAATAGTCCATTGTATGTATACGCCACATTTTGTTTGTCCATTCATCTGTTGATGGACATTTAAGTTGTTTCCACTTTTTGGCTGTTGCAAATAATGCTGTGATGAATATTCATGTACAAGTATCTGTCGGAGTCAAGGGACAGTTTCTTGAAGGAAAGTGGGGCAGTAGGCAGGCAAAAACAATAGGTGACCATGACAACAAAGGGCTTTTTAACACACTTGGGGCTAGTATGTGTGCTGCCAGGGTTTTCATCGCCTCCCTCCCAAAGAATACTCTGTTGACAACGTCTGTCCCCCACCCAGCTGCCCCACCGCCATGTCTCTGAGCCCGACTTCAGGAAGCTTGTGGAAGACGTGCTAAACCAGACCGGTAACCAGCTTCACTCCTTCAAAGACAACTTCCAGAAAGTGCTGCCACCTCCCACCATACAAGTAAGTGTCTGCCCCCAAAAGGCTGCTCAATCCTTTACTGCCAGCGGGGTGAGGCTCAATCCCTTCTTCGCTTTCCCCTTTCTTTTTCCAACGTTTCCTGTTAGCCATTTGTCTTAGTTTCCTAGTGCTGCTGTAACAGAAATACCACAAATGGCTGTAATGAACAGAAATTTTATTTTCTCACAGTTTAGGAGCCTAGAAGTCTAAATTCAGGGCACCAGCTGTAGAGGAAGGCTTTCTTTCTCTGTGGGCTCTTGGGGAAGGTCCTAATCTCCTTTCATCTTCTTTTCCTGGGTTCCTTGGTGATCTTCATGTGGCATGGCATCTGTCTTCCCCCATCTGTACTTGCTTGCTTCTGTGCCTAACCTGCTCTTTTATATCTCAGAAGTGATTGGCTTAACACACGCCCTACACTGATAATGGCCTCATTAACATAACAAAGAAAACCCTATTCCCAAATAGGATTACATCCACAGTACAGAGATTAGGATTCCAACATATATTTTGGGGGGGAGAGTACACAATTCAGTCTATAACACCATGGAAATATTTATTTTTCTCTTTCCTTCTCTCATTTCTCACTATGAGCTGGGAGTATGGAGGGGTGGTTGGGGATCCATACCCTCATACATATATACTCTTCATAGCCAGTAAGTGTAAGAATAGAACAGAGCTCTTGTGTCAAGAATAAGAAAAAACAAACATTTTTATATCAAGCAACATTGTAATAAAGGGCAGGTGACGTTAACATCCCCAACCTGGAACTTCACCAGTTTTTCATCAATTTTTATCCTCTTTCCTCACCATCTTCTAACTGAGCCTGCTTCAGATATCAGCATTTAAGATAAATAAAAAGATTGAAAAAGAAGTCTTTTTTTTTTTTGCTACAGTATTTTTAAATTGCAAAGGACAGTATTTCAACTGTATTGTGGTTTAAAAAGCTTTAGCTGGCCAAATACTATTTTTTAGTATTTTTCTCTAAAATATGAGAAAAAAGTATCTTCAGTCCACTTGAAGAGTGCACCAAGGTAGTATATGTTTTAAAAGTAACTGAAGTAGCTGTAGAGAGAAGGGGTTTCCAGAGTATGCTATAACCTGGATTTGAGGAATCTGGGAGATATGACCCACATGTGTGAAGTGAAGGGTCAGGAGACAGCCCAAGATTCCCCAAAAGGGTGAAAGGGAAGGAGAGACGAGACACAAGGAGAAAGGTGGCCCTCGCACCTGGCCAGAGTGCTGAGATCGTCAAAGACTATCAGGGACCAGTGTCCACTCCAAGCAGGAGAGGCTGACTCCTTTTTGGTCCACAGTTGTACCCGCCTCCCACCCCACAGTGATCACTGTTGCCTAGCAGAGGTCTTATCAGAGGTGTGTCATGTGCCCTGCGATTTGGGGAAAGAGGAGGGTGCAGAAAATAAAGAACAGCACAGCCACTCAAATGCAGCCCGAGAACCTTCTTTCTCTTTCTTAAACAAACCAAAGTAACATCTCATTTTAAAAGGAATCTATGCTTATTATAGACAATTAGAAAACAGAGAAACAAGAAGAAACAAATGACATCATCCATAATGCCAGTGTGTTTTGCAGGTGGGTTGAAAATTGGTGGGAAGAGACGTACACCCCACTGCTGCTAACCCCTTCCCCCACACCACACACCTCCTCTAAATTCCTGACCGATCTGGCTATGCGTACAGAACCCTGGTGGCGCTAATGGTTAAGCTCCCAGCTACTAACTGAAAGTTGGCAGTTTGAACGCACTCAGTGGCTTCATGGGAGAAAAGACCTGGCAGTCTGCTCTCGTGAAGATTACAGCCAAGGAAACCCTATGGGGCAGTTGTACTCTGTCATATGGAGTCACTAGGAGTTGAAATAGACTCGATGGCACCTCACAATAACAACAACGCAGAACCCAGCAGAAGTGAGGTGGCCACTCAGGACAGGAGCAGCCCTGATGATATCTTCACATGCTTCCTCTGGGGTTCCTCCAGGGGGCACTGCTGTTCTCTGCACAGGTAGGGGCCTGCCAGACTTGAGAAAAAAGGCAAATGTTTGTTCTCCACTGGCCTTTATACTCAGGCTAACACCACAGTTCTGAACAAAACCTTCCCCAACAGTCTCTGCGCTTCTGTTTAAGGGCCTATTTAGAGACATCAATCTCTCTTGGTTCTTGATCCTGCCTTGGTGTCCACCTTGGGATGGGGGAAATTTCAGAGTCCCTGCCCGGATGTCCCTGAAGGCCACCTTTGCCTAACACCCCACATTCAACACCTTGTTGTTAGGAGCAGTCAAGTTGGCTCCACCTCATAGCAACCCTGTGTACAACAGAACGAAACACGACCTGGTCCTGCACTGTCCTCTCAATTGTTGCTGTGTTTGAGCCCGTTGTTGCCAGTTTATTGATCCGGTTGTGAGAATTTTTGTTTTCTTTATGTTGAGGTGTAATCCATACTGAAGGCCGTAGCCTTAGATCTTCATCAGTAAGTGCTTCAAATCCTGTTTGCTTTCAGCAAGCAAGGTTGTATCATTTGCATATCGCAGGTTGTTAATGACTCATCCTCCAATCCTGATGCCACGTTCTTCTTCATATAGTCCAGCTTCTTGGAGTATTTGTTCAGCATACAGATTGAATAAGGATGGCGAAAGGATACAACCATGATGCACACCTTTTGGTGCATGCTGTTGAGTCTATTCCGACTCATAGCGACCCTATAGGACAGAATAGAACTGCCCCATAGGGTTTCCTAGGCTGTAATCTTTATGGGAGCAGATCACCAGGTCTTTTCTCCTGCAGAGTGGCTGGTGGGTTCAAACCACCAACCTTTCAGTTAGCAGCTGAGTGCTTAACCATTGCACCACCAGGGCTACTTATAACAGATACTAAGAGCATGTATTTCTCATCTGATCTAACCATCTACTAGCGAGGGAACTGTTGCTCTAGTCAGGATGGGCCCTTGCTCGGGGTCACACAGCCCATCAACTGCAGAGGTAGGACTGGGCCCAGGACTCCTAGTTCTCAGTATGTGGGCAAACATCGGTGCTGGCTTTGACATGCTAACCTGAGCATTTGTGTCTGTCTCTCTCCTTCCCCTCCCCAGCCACTACTTCCAGGGGCTGAACACCAGGTGCAGGCCCTCCTTAGCAAGTATGGCCCCAGGAGGCTGTTCCAGGTCACAAGCAGCATCAGCGGGGCTGGGACTCTGGACCTGACACTGCCTCGGGGCCAAATTGTGGCCCTCCTTCAAAACAAGGACACTAAAGGCAACAGCTGCCGCTGGCTGGTGGACACTGGGGGTACGTGTGGGACCTGGTGGGCCCTTCCTTTCGCTCTGGGAAACCACCCAACAGAAGCCAGTGGGAGGACATGGGGAGGACTCAGTCTTTTACTGCAGCATTCATTATCAAGCACCTACTGTGTGTTGGGCTCTGTGCAAGTAAGATGAGCACCCTGCTTTGGAGACCTCACAGACTGTTATGAAGAGACATAGAAGGAGAGAAATTCAACATCACCCTGAAAGATGGAGGAGATATGTACAGAGAAGGGAGTTTTGGGTGGTGGCTACATTAATAGAAGTCTGATATCCAGAATGAGGGAGGTGATTATCCTGCCCTTGTACACTGGTCATGCTCTTGGAGTGTGCTGCTGCTCAGGTGTGGGTACACCAGTGTGGCAGACCTGGAGGCAAGGGGGCACCATGAACCCCAGGAGGAGATGGTTGTGAGGCCTAGCGGAATGTTTTCCAAAGTGGGGCATGTGACCCACAAAATGAGTGTTACACAGGATTATTGTTAGAGGATCCATAGACAGTTTTTCCTCCTATAAACCAAAAACCAAGCCACTTTCTGTTGTCAGCTCCGATTTGTGGTGACCCCATGTGAATCAGAGTAGAACTGTGCTCCATAGAGTTTTCAATGACTGATTTTTTGGAAGTAGATCACTAGACCTTTCTTCTGAGGTACCTTTGGGTGGACTCTAACCTCTGACCTTTTGGTTAGCAGCAAGCATGTTAACCATTTGCACCACCCAAACCAAAAACCAAACCAGTTGTTACTGAGTCGTTTCTGACTCATGGTGACCCTATGTGTTTCAGAGCAGAACTGCCCTCCATAGGGTTTTCCTGGCTGTGACCTTTCAGAAGCAGATTGCCAGGCCTTTCTTCTAAGGTGTTTCTAGAGGAGAGTGGGTTTGAACCGTCAACCTTTTGGTAGTAGCCCAGGGCTTAACTGTGCCACTCAGGGGCTCCTTTGCACTACTCAGGGACTCATTTCCCCCCTATAGACAATTTTTATTACAATTGTTACTTAGGTATCTTAATGTGTTTTAGAAAAAATACATAACCAGTCCACAAACCCATAATTTTATTCATATGATTGAATAGTACAGGACTAAATTTTTAGAAGTGGGCCCATTAAAAATTAAACAGTACAAATCAGTCAGAAATCACAAAGGGAATGCTCATGAGTCAAGTTGGGGAAATAGTGGAATGGGGATTCAAGGCTAGGCCTCTGGGGTCAAGAGACTGGGTTTGAATCCCAGTCCTATAGCTGTACTAACTGCACGATCTTGAGGAAGGTTCGGGGCCTCTCTCACCTCTTGGCTTAACCATAAAATGGAGATAACAATACTACCCTCAAGAGTTGATATGAAGACTAGATACTTAAATGCCGGTCCCTGCACCTAGCAAGCTCTCAGATAACGATTCATAAGGATAGCAACCAGAACAACACTAGTAGTTGCTGCAATAGAATCGGGGGGCACTAGGAGAAGAGCAAGGTTGTCCCAGGGAGAGGAAAGGCCTTGCTCTGAGTGACCACTAGAGGAGCGTGGAGGCCAGTGGCGCCAGCACCAGGAAAGCAGATTTCACATTAGTCTAAGCAAGAGCCGTCTGTCTCTGTCAGAACTGTTCAGAATGGAGCGGACTGCCTTTGTGGGGAACGAGCCCCCTGTCACTGGGGGTGCACAAGCAGAAACCAGAAACAGTAAGTGCTGGGAAGGGGGATGGTTTGTGAGGTTCCTAGAGGACCTTTCCTGCTCCTCTTTAGTACTGAGAAGCTGTGTTGGTGATATGTGCATCCATTAACTGCCTCTACCACTAAAAGGGATGGAGAAGATGGCTTACAACAGAATGACGTTCTGCATGTCCCTTAGGACATCGGGGGTACGTTCCGGCCGGGAAACTGGAGCTGTACCATGTCGCCCCCAGTGGAGAGGAGCTCAGGAGGCAGGCAGGGCCATGCAAGGATTCCCGACATCTAACGCCAGAGCCTACCCTGACCCCAGTTGCCTCTGTCCCAAACATGACCCAGGTGAGTCTGGCAGGGGGTGGAGTGTGACTCCCATGGCTCCTTGTACTGGGGCTTTGGTTTTCTTCCTCTGTCAGGTGGACCGTCCTCCTATCTGGAGGACCAGTGTCCTGACCAGGGGAGTGGTGGTGGTGGTGTGTGCCATCGAGTCGATTCCGACTCATAGCGACCCTACAGAGTGGAGTAGAACTGCGCCATAGGGTTTCCAAGGCTGTAATCTTTATGAGGGAGCCCTGGTGGTGCAGTGGTTAAGAGCTGGGCTGCTAACCAAAAGATTGGCAGTTCGAATCCACCAGCCACTCCCTGGAATGCTATAGGGCAGTTCTACTCTGTCCTGTACGGTCGCTATGAGTCAGAACCAACTTGGCAGCACATAGCAACAACAGTCTTTATAGAAGCAAATTGCCAGATCTTTTCTTCTGTGGGGGTGCTGGTAGGTTCGAACTGCTGACTTTTTGGTTAGCAGCTGAGTGCTTAACCATTGCACTACCAGGGCTCCTTGACCAGGGGTGAGACCAAGAGAAATGGATCTTGGTGTAGATTTCAATGTAGTTTCCCCTGTTGCACCAACAGTAAAGAGCTAGGCCCTCGAGCAGCCTCCCCTAACCAGCAGGGCAAGTGGGATTCCTTTGTTTATTCATTCATTCAGTATTGGCCAGGCAGTGTGCTTTGAGTGACATAATGATGAGAAAAAGTAAATCATAGTCCTTGCCTTCCTCAAATTTTTAATTCTGGGCATGGGGGAACACAGTGATTAATCAAATAATCACATGAATAATTGTCAAGTCATAGCAATAATAAGTGCTACAGCCCAAGTGTAGGAGAGGTTCATGAGTGGTTTTTCTAAGAAGAATATTTCTGTTTCTCAGATACAACCAGTGCATAGGAATTAATTTGGTGAAGGCGCTGTGCTGGTATAAAGACGGGAAGAGTTTTCCAGAGAGTATGCACAGCACATGTGAAGGCCCAGTGGCAGGAAAGACAAGGGCTGTGTGAGGAACTGACGGAAGCTGGTTTGGCTGGGGAAGGGCAAGGGGCAGCGTGGAGCAGGATGCTGCTGGAGAGGAGGCGAGGCCAGGCCCACAAGGGAAACTTGTACACATTGTTCATAGCAGCGCTATTCATAATAGCCCCAAAGTGGAAACAACCAAAATGTCCATCAACAAGTGAACGGATCAACAAAATCTGGTTTATCTACACAATGGAATATTGAAAAACCAGTTGCCATCAAGTTGACCCTGACTCATGGTGATCCCATGTATGTCAGAACAGAACTGTGCTCTGTAGGATTTTCAATGGCTGATTTTTTGGAAGTAGATTGCCAGGATTTTCTTCCAAGGAACCTTTGGGTGAACTTGAACCTCTAGCCCTTCAGTTAGCAGCTAAGCATGTTAACGGTTTGCACCACCCTGGGACTTGGATGTAATATTATTTGGCCATTAAAAGGGATGAAGTACTGATAAATGCTACAACATGGATGAAACTTGACAACATTATGTTAAGTGAAAAAAGCCAGTCACAAACCATTTATATGGAATGTCTCGAGTGGACAAATGCATTGAAACAGAAAGGAGATTAGTGGTTGCCAGGGTCTGGGGGAGGAGGGAATGGGGAGCGACTATTAATGGGTATGGGGTTTCCTTTTGGGATGATGAAAACGGTCTGGAACTAAATAGTAGTGATAGTTGCACAACCTTGTGAACATACTAAAAACCACTGAATTGTATAAAGGGTGAATTTCTTCGTCTGTGAATTATATCTCAGTTAAAAAAAAAGGGATGGGAAGCCATTAAGGGTTTGGCATTGCAGGAATGGGGTCCTTGAGCGGGGAAGACACTCAGTGGAGAGTGTGGGGCTTGGATGAGATATTAGAGCCGGGCTGGACATATTGTAAACCTCAATAAATGGAGACTGCCATCATATGAACAGCAGTAAAGGAGGAGCTTCAGAGGTGATGGATGAGCAATAGAAATGACCCAGATAGGGAGCCAGAGGCGGTGAGGACTGGCTGCTGTGGGATGCCTCAGGCCGGGTAGCTGAGAAGCCTGGAACGTGCTGCCATTGGGGTCTGCATGGATGCCAGCAGAAGCCCTGGCCAGCATGTGCCACACCCCTGAAAGGTTCTCAGGGCAGTGTCCTGCTGGTCATTCCCACCCTTTCGGCAGAGACACACAAGATTCCCCCAGAAGTCATGGCCACCTCACCCAGCCCCAGCCCTAGCCCTAGCCCCAGCCTCTCTGGGGAAGGGAATTAGGTTGCCCCTGCCACCCAGCGCCAGCCAATGTGGGGGTGTCTCTGGGAGCCCCCATCAGGGGCTCACATGGGAAGGAAGAGCCAGGTCGCCTCTCTGCTGCCCGCTCTGGGTGCTGTGGGGGCTGGTGTACATGCTGCTCTGTCCTGCCTTTGCCCATCAGCGGGAGCAGGGAAGATACAGAACTAAGGGAGAGAGCTGGGGCCCGCCTTCAGACAGTGGTGCAGTGCCCTGGGGTCCCGTGAGCTGCAGCATCACCCGGGGGTGTGGCAGAAACTCCTGTGCCTTCTCCTCTCACCTTGGCACAGCTGTCCATTTACCCAAACACAACAGCTGCCTCCTCTTTGTTCATGGGGCCTTCCTAACTCCTCCTCGATCCTTATTGTTCCTGAGGCTTCGCTAGTAGTAATAATGGTAAATAATAAAAATAATAAAAGCAGCCTGCATTTACTGAGCCCTTACTATGTACCAGGCACTATGTGAAGCCCTCCACATGCTTTCATTCATTCATTCAATTCCTACAACTAGCCGGAGGGAGAATATCATTGCTTCCATTTTGCAGATGATGAAACTGAGGCCCAGAGAGGTTCTATATTAGCCTAATAAATGTCCCGGTTCCTATTTTTTTCTCCAGTTCAATGCCTTTCCCTAAATAGTAACCAAGTCACCCAACCCCCATCTCTCCTCCAAGCTGAGAAACTGGCCTGGGCAAGTGGAATCCTTAGATCTGCGGAGGGAAAGGGTGTGAGTTCTCTGCTCACTGAGATGGCACCAAAGGATCAGGGGCCCTCATCCTGAGGTCAGACAGGCCTAGGTTCACGTTCTAGTTCTGCTGTGTGATTTTGGGTCAGTTCCTTGACTTCTCTGAGTCTCAATTCCTTTATATGAAAAAATGGGGCAAGTAGAATTACAGCATTGTTGTAAAAACCCAAACCAGGTCAAGTGCTAGAACAGTCCTGCCACATAGTCAGTATGAGCCACAGCAGTAGCAGAAGTAGTCCTTGTCTGTAGCACAGTGGATGAACTTGGGAGGCGATGCATGGCCAGCAGTGGGGACCAGAGTCAGGTAGGGGGAATGGGACAAACATCTCCAGGTTGGGTTTGTCTGTCTGCTGGCCTGGCCATCTCAGTGTTGTTCCCCTTGTGTTTCAGGTGGTGGCAGTGTACCCCTTTGTGGCCAGAAGCAGCCATGAAGTGAGTCTGCAGGCAGGCCAGCCGGTGACTGTCCTGGAGGCCCAGGACAAGAAGGGGAACCCGGAATGGAGTCTTGTAGATGTGAACGGACAGAGAGGCTATGTGCCCTCCAGCTTCCTGGCCAGGGCCCCAAGCCCAGCTCCATGGGGCTGGAGACTACCCTCTTAGATGCCAGTCTTGGAGCCCACATTGCCAGAGGAATGGGGGATGCCCAGAGGCTGTGATCTGGGAGGGAAAGGAAGCAAAGAAAAGGCAGGGGTGGAAGAGGAGATCAGGCTGGGGTGGAGTGAAGGGCACCCAGAAGGCAGCCAGAGGAGGTGAGTGGACCTTCCAGAGTCCCTGGCAGGGGTGGGTATTAAAGGCTCTGTGGTGTTCCCAGGGCTCCAGCCAGGACCACTCATTAGTACATAAAGAAGTGGTCGCATCTTGGGGTCACCATACCCTGGATGGCAGGTCACAGCCGATTAGCCAGGGTGTACATACAGCTTCTGGCCAATCTTACCTGTACCCCCATCCAGGCCTGTTCATGGGAGTGGGCCACCCAGGTGAAGGTTACCTGTCTGCTGTGTGGTTGCAGGGGTAGTAGAGAACTACCTCCTAGAGGTGGTGTCAGGAGACACCATAGCTCAGCAGCCATCTATGATTCCTCCATGCTGGGAGCTGAGTTGTCTCAGCGGTGAACCCCTGGGCGCTCTCCAGGGGGAGCTCTGGATTTGTCAGTGGGGTGGCAGGGCTCCCAGGAGACTCTTGGCTGGGCCCTGGGAGGGAGTGTGATCAAGTCACAGTTCTGGAATGTGTGTGGGCATATGCAGAGGCTGCACCAGCGAAGAAGGGATTTTCTGGGTACATTAGGTGGACTGCCTGAGGCTGTTGGCGGCAGTTACACGCTGTAGCTGTGTTCTCTGGACTAGGGACCAAGCAGCATGCAAATCATAGAGGAAGCTCTGTGAAGTAGATAATTAAAGGTGTAGTGGGTGGGGGAGGTTAAGTAATGCCTTGGTTTCCTGTTTCCCGGTAGAAGGAGAGCCAGGTGGAATCCTGGGTAGTTCCTGGAGCCAACTAGGGCCTGGGAGCAGCAGTGGACATGGTGTCCTTGGCTGTGGGGGCTTAGACATATGACACAACCTCAGTTTTCCCATCCGTGAAGTCCTAACTCCCAGGGCTGTGGTGAGATTGACTTGAGGCTAAGGATGTGGAGGCTCCTTGTAAATCGTGAGATGTGATATCAATGTCGATTACCATTGGTAGTTGGCCCAGGCTGGCAACTGGAAGCATTCATGCTGCCACCTCCATTTCCATGCCCACAACAGACATTATTAATCAATATAGTGTCCTTTCCCATAAACCCTGGTTCCCCCTCAGGATCCTTCTCAATACTTTATTCTAGATAGCCCATCTCTTGAACTCGGTGAGATCAAACCTATTGTCCATCCCTTCTTAGAACCTGGAAATTGAAGCCCGTTGAAGTCCCCTGTTTAAGGAAGACCGACCCATTGGGGCACTTTCGGGTGCAGCCACTGGTGGAACCTCATTTCTATGTTGTTGCTTTGTACTAAGAGTCATTGCAAAATTCACAGAAGGGAGAAAAGGTGATCACATGTGATGTTAATATAAATGACAAAGTTTGAAACCAACCCACGTTAGTGTGTATGTAAAAACAGGTGGCAGTTTAGATTTGTTTCCAAGCACATTTCAGTGTTATTGTGTTATAACTGCAGTGCCTAAAGCTGTTAGCTCTGGTTTTTGAAGGGCTTTTAAGAATTATATACATGTCTGTGTCAGACAGTCAGTTGCTTCCCTCCTCTGGGCTTGTTAAAACATGAACACTCAGCATAATGCAAGAGAAACCCAGTCTCACAATCCCTTTCCCAGCTCCAAACTCGCTTTACAAGATGCTCTTGTTTCATTTTCCCTTCTCTTTCCTGCTTAGATTTCTTATAAAAGTAAGAAGCGTAGTGGAGCAGATAATAAAATAGGAGACCCATTTGTGGGTCCACAAATACCGAGAGCCTACTGTGTGCTGGCACGGTGGTGGGCTCTATCTCTGTGGTTCTCAACTTGGCTGCTCACTGCAGTCACCAGGAGAGCTGGTGACTGGGCCAGGACCCCCAGCCCCAGCCCCTAGAAATCCTGATGTAATGGTCGGGGGCGTGGCCCGGGCTGTGGGAATTTAGAAGGCTCCCCAGGGGGTTCCAATGTGTGGTCAGGGGTATGAACCTCTGCCCTAGAGATGCAGTGGCGGAAGAGTCCCGAGCTCAGAGACAGCTGGGAGCTATAAGCTCTAATGTGCTTGGTTTGAGCTTTGTACTGTTTCGAAAGGCCTCTGCTAGACAGGCAGCTTTAGAGGAGGTTTGAAATAGGACAGCCTATTCTGTCAGGCCCCAGAATGTATATTTATTAAGTGCCATTAAAAGGGACCTGAGTGAAATAGGATGTTCTTCTAGGCATAAGGGAGAGAACTGAAAAATACTTGGAACCAAGCCTATCTCATGAAGGGAGAATAAAAATGTATTCAGTAACACATGGGTTATGGTTTCTCATAGGCTAGGGGATGAGATTAAAAGTCACTGAAGGGTGAGAAAATGCATATAGAGGAGATGGAGAATGGCCTGAATTTTCTCCAGGGGAATCTGTGTAATGTGCCTTGTTTCTCCCAAATGCCTAGAACCACTGCACTGTGTCTTAGTTATTTCACTGTTGGGCTGCCACACGCTAAACTTGCGAAGGTATTTGCCTCTGAACCGAGCAAGACTTCCAGAAGTTGAAGACTGATTCACAAGGGTCCCTTGTTCCTTGTGATGAAGTGAGACCTCTTTAACCCTTTGGGCCCAACCTAGCTTTGGACGTGAAGACAAGATTATAATATCAAAGGAAAGATGAACGAATTCTTGGTTAATATGATGAGCGCTTGCTCGGTGAGTAACTGATGTGAACTGCTGGGAATAAAGAACTTTAAAGATGAAAATGTCTCTGCGATTTGTATGGCTCTAACAGTTGGATAGTCGGATGCTCCACTGTGCCATTTACTCATTGAACACTTGCTATATATATAAATGGCACCTTGTTCATTCATGTGCTCACTTAACAAGTGTCTACTGCACAACCTTGCTGCCTCCAGGAGCTGGCCTTTGCTGCTGGGGAACAGTGAGAAATCAGACAGTTCGGGTCCCTGTTCTCTCAGAGGGAGGCAGACAAGGCAGCAATCAGTTTCATATAGTGTAAGTGTTAGGATGGGGGCAGTGGCTGTTCAGTGGTAGAATTCTCACCTTCTGTGCAGGAGACCCGGGTTTGATTCCCTGCCAACGCACCTCAAGTGCAGCTACTGCTTGTCTGTCAGTAGAGGCTTGCGTGTTGCTGTGATGCTGAACAGGTTTCAGCAGAGCTTCCAGACTAAGACCAGGAAGAAAGGCCCAGCAATCTACTTCTGAAACTATCAGCCAGTGAAAACTCTGTGTGCTATTTGTCTTTTTGTTGTTAAGTTGTCAAAGTTTTATATATATTTTTGTTATTAGATTCTTATTGGATATATGGTGTCTTAGTTATCTGTTGCTGTTATAATAGACATACCACAAGTGGATGGCTTTAACAAACAGAAGTTTATTCTCTCACAGTCTAGGAGGCTAGAAGTCTGAATTCGGGGCACCAGCTCCAGGGGAAGGCTTTTTTTCTCTGTCGGCTCTGGAGGAAGGTCCTTGTCATCAATCTTGCCTTGGTCTAGGAGCTTCTCAGCGCAGGGACCCTGGGTCCAAAAGATGTGCTCTGCCTCTGGCACTGCTTTCTTCGTGGTGTGAGGTCCTTCTGTCTCTCTACTCGCTTGTCTATTTTGTATCTCAGAAGAGATTGACTCAAAATACAACCTAATCTGGTAGATTGGATCCTGCCTCATTAACATAAATGCCTCTAATCCTGCCTCATTAACATCATAGAGGTAGGATTTACAACACACAGGAAAATCACATCAGATGACAAAATTGTGGACAATCACACAATACTGGGAATCATGGCCTAGCCAAGTTGACACACATTTTTGGGGGACACAATTCAATTCATAACATTTGGTTTCCAAAGATACTTTCCCAGTTGGTAGCTTGTCTTTTCACTTTTTTGGTAAAGTCTTCTGATGAACAAAAGTTTTTAATTTTTATGAGGTCTCATTTATTTATTTTGTCTTTTGCTGTTTGTGTTTTTGTTATTATATTAGATAATCCATTGTTAAAAGCTAGGCCTGACAGCATTGCCCCTGTATTTTCTTCTAAGAATTTCATGGTTTTAGTTTGCACATTTAGGTCTTTCATCCATTTTGAATTTGTTTTTGTGTGTGATATGAGACATGGATCCTGTTTCATTTTTTTGCACGTGGAAATCCAGTTTTGCCAACACCATTTACTGAAGAGACTCTTCTTTCCCCATCAAATGGACTTAGCACCCTTGTCAAAAATCAATTGACCATAGATGTGTGGGTTTATTTCTGGACTCCCAATTCTATTCCCTTGGTCTTTGTGTCTATTGTTATACCAGTACCGTGCTGTTTTGATTACTGTAGGTGCATAATATGTTTTAAAACTTCGACAACTTACAAACAGAAAGACAAATTACCCAATCATAAAATGGACAAAATACTTGACTAGACTTTTTACCAAAGAGGACAATTCAAATGGCCACCAAACACATGAAAAAATGCTCGACATCATTAGCCATCAGAGAGATGCAAATCGAAACCACAATGAGATACCATTTCACTCCCACTAGGATGGCTAAGATAAAAAATAAATAACAAATGTTGGCAAGGATGTGGGGAGATTGGAACCCTTACCCATTGCTGGTGAGAATGCAAAATGGTACAGCCCTTATGAAAACAGTGTGGCAGTTCCTCAAAAAATTAAAAATAGAACTACCATAAGACCCAGTAATTCCACTCCTAGGTATATACCCAAAAGACTTAAAAGCAGAAACTCAAACAGAGACTTGTACGCCAACGTTAATCGCAGGTGTTCACAATAGCCCGAAAGTGAAAACAACCCAAATGTGTATCAACAGATGATTGGATAAACAAAATGTGGTACATGCATATAATGGAATGCTACTCAGCCAGAAGGAGAAATAAAGTCTTATTACATGCCATAATATTAATGGAGCTGGAAGACATTATGCTGAGTGAAAGAAGTCAATCACAAAAGGGCAAATATTGTATGATCTCACTTATATAAAAAGACAAGAAAAGGTAAATGCATAGAGACCAAAGTTTGTTAGTTGTTACCAGGGGCAGGAGGGAGAGGGCAAGGGGGAGTGGTTAACAGTGATGGAAAAGTTGCATTGAGTAAGAGTAGGATTGCATAGCCAATTACTGTAATTAATGTCACTAAGTTGTACACCTGTAAAAAGTTGAATTGGCAAAAGTTGTGTGATAGATGTATTTACAATGACAAAAAAAAAAAAAAAGTAGCTGCTGAGACAGTTTATGCACAACCAAAAACCTCATGGGATTTGGTTCCTTGGTTTGGAGGTTTAGGGTCGTGGTTTCACAGGCCATCCCAGTTAATTGACCTAATAATACGTTTAGTGCCCCTATTCTACCTCCTAGTTTGTTGTGTAGTGCCTGGTGTCTTAAAATCTTGCAAGCAGCCATCCAAGGCATGACAATTGGTCTCTATTTGCCTGGAGCAAAAGAGGAAGGAGAGTCAGGAATAGAAGGAAGATATTGAATGTGTGGCTAATGCCTCCATGAACAACTGCCTCCTTTGTCATGAGACCAGAAGAACTGGATGGTGTCTGACTACCATTACTGAACATTTTGATCAAAAGGGGGTGAAAATGTAGAACAGAATGTATAATTCTAATGGACTGCAGAGTTTCTGGAGTCATGAGGCCTGGATGAACCCCTGAAACTATTGCCCTGAGATAATATTTAAAACTTAAACCAAAAATATCCCCTGAAGTCTTCTTAAAACCAAACAATAGTTTAGCTAAACTAGTAAAAAATGTCTGCCTTGAGCATTATGCTCTTTTAAGAACTATCTATATGGGATCAAAGTGACAATAGCAACTCAAAAGATTAGATAGAAATGTTAGGGGGTAGTGAGTTTATGTTAACGGAGGTGGAATAACTCAGAAAAAGATGGTGAAAATGGTTGCACAACTTGAAGAATGTGATCAGCGTCACTGAATTGTACATGTAGAAACTGTTGAATTGGTGTATGTTTTGCTGTGTATATTCTCAACAACAGCAGCAAATTAAATAATAAAACAAATAAACTCCCATGTGCATGGGGTTACCATGAGTTGGGGGCTGACTTGATGGCAGCAAACAATGAGTGTTAGGTAGGACACACAGAGCCCTGGGGAGAGGCCAGCTCCTGACCCAGAAATGGCAGCCAAGTAAGGCTTCCTGGAGGAAGTGATGTTCAAGCTGAGGCCTGCTGGTTGGCTGGGGTCAGGTGGAGGTAGCAAGGAGGGCACATTCGAAGGCCCAGAAGTAAGAGCAAGCACAGCAATATCAAGGGGGTGTGAGGGTGGGTGAGTGCAGTGAACGACAAGTTAGAAAAGCCAGCAAGATAAACAAGGAGCTTTGGGTTTTATTCTGAGGGCCTTGGGAGCTACTTAAGGGTTTGAAGCAGAGGAGTGACATGATCAGATTGTATTTTAGGAAGATCACCAGGCTTTCTCTGGCTGCACGTCTGGTGTGCCCACAGGCGCATGTGCGCTCCACAATGAATGCTGGCTGCTTTATCCCAGCATCGCCCTACTCATCTGGCACAGTGCCAGTGGTGGTTAATTTTATGTGTCAACTCGGCTAGGCTATGGTGCCCAGTTGTTTGGTCAAAATACTAGTCTAGACTCTGCTATCAAGTATAGTCGTGTGTCACTTAACGTCCATGATATGTTCTGTGAAACAGGACGTTATGTAATTTGGACGTTGTGCAAACACCAGATGATATACAGGCAGTCCCCGGGTGACGAATATCCGACTTACGTACAAGCCGCAGTTACGAACCAACCCCCGTAAAGCCTATTATATTAAAAATTCGATGTATATACAATGGTTCATAATAACAAATGGATGCTGCTTTTGTATGTGCATCAAAACGTTGTTATTATTATTACTGTATTATTACTTCGATCGGGATTTCTGAAATCTATTCTAACCTTACGGGATCACAGACATACGTCTGGTCAGATATTGCCTGAATGGACGTTAGGAGGGATATGACTGTAGTTACATGTTATTAAATCAGTTGGCCTTAAGCAGATTAGATCCCTAGGTGACACAAATGGTTTGCGCTCAACTGCTAACCTAAAGGTTGGCAGTTTGAACCCACCCAGCCGTACCATGGAAGATACACCTGGCAATCTGCTTCTGTAAAGGTTACAACCAAGAGAACCCTATAGAACAGTTGTACTCTGTAACACACGGGTCACCGCGAGTCAGAATCAACTCCATGACAACTAACAACAAAACCCTCCATAATGTGGGTTTGTGCCTCTACCAAGCATTTGAAGCTCTACAAGCAAAAAGGGAGTTTTCCCTAGGGTGTATTCGGCCTCAGGTCTACTATAAATACGCATGTTGCCAGAACTTTTGACTCTGCCCGTCACCTGACCTGTGGATTTTGGGACACAAGCTGCAAGAGTCTCCAGCCTGTCGCCTGACCTACAGATATTGGACTTGCCAGCCCCCACAATTGTACGAGCTAATTCCTTAAAATAAATATCTCTCTTTATACGTATATGTAGAGAGAGAGAGCCCTGCTGGTGCAATGGTTAAGTGCTTGGCTATTAACTGAAAGGTCAGCGGTTCAAACCCACCAGTTCCTCACGGGAGAGAAGACCTGGAAATCTGCGCCTATAAAGATTGCATCCTAGGAAACCTTATGGGGCAGTTCTATTCTGTCATATAAGGTTACTATGAGTTGGAATCGACTTGACGGCACACAACAACAACATTATATATACATACATATATACATACACATTATAGATATACATGCATACATATATATATAGAAAACCATTTGCCGTAAGTCAACTCCAACTCATGGTGACCCCCATGTATGTTAGTGTAGAACTAAATGGATGGCTGATTTTTTGGAAGTAGAGCACCAGGACTTTCTTCCATAGTGGTGCGAAAAGTGGCCAGCGCTTGGCCTTAGAAAACCCAAGTTCAAGGCCTACTTGACCATAGGCAATAAGCAAACTTACTTATGGATTCCTTATGTGAAGAAATTTGATGAGGGCCCCACTTAGCCCCAAAAGTACTCATTGTAGAACTCCAGCTTGTCTCAAGGGGTCCCTTAGCTCACACCACCGGGACCTAACTGCAAGCATGATGTCATTTTAGGGCTGTTGTGGTAGGACAGAACCTAAAATGTCCCAGGCTGGGAGCCAGGAAAGAGCTGGATTCCATTTATCTGTTTTTTTTAATTGGTCATTTCTAAGCCTAACTTTCCCATTTTATCATCTGTAAAATGGGTATGACAATTCCTGTTCACACAGCGTGGGTGAGAGGATTAAATGAGATAACCAGTGCGAATGGTCATAGATCATATGGTAGCATCACCAGTGTGCAATTATAAGATATGTGAACTGTCACCACCGGCTGGCAGCAGGGCACTATCAATCAGCTGAGAGGAGGGGTGGGAGGTGCCCATTGGGGTCAAACAGAAATGCCCATGGTGCTAGGCTGGTAGTGCAAATGAGAGAAGGGGCCAGGTGAGAGACACTGGGGAGTGGTGGGGACTGTGTTGGACCAGAGCATGCACACTCAGTCTAAAGGAACCACAGTTTGTTGGCTCCAGCCAATGGTTGACACATCAGCGTATGAACTTAATAGTGGCAAATATTCTGATTTTTCAAGAGAAACCAGAAACCACTATTTTTTTATTGTGTTTTGTTTATTTATTTGTTTTTATTTTTTTATGTGAAATCTCCTGTGTGGAGATTGTGTGGTTCAAAACAGACCCCCTCTTTGCATCTTCTCTTTAGGTGTGGGTTGACTGTCCCAGATGGAGCATTTCCTCTGAAGAATTAGTTTCCTGTCTTTATACTTCCTGTGAAATGCCTTTATGTGTCCCCAGTTTACTCAGCACTCCACTGGACGTTGATTTCCTTTCTTTATATCTGAGGGGAATATTGTTTCCTTTTATGTTATTATTACTGTTGTTATTGTTGTTTTCAAATGTTATTAGATTGTTGGCCATATTTTTCTGGCCCGCCAGTGAGGGTCCCTGTAGTATCTATCTCACAAGGTTCTTTTGAGGACTGAATAAAATCCTGGGGGTAAATCACCTAGCACAGAACCTGGCTCGTACTTTAAAAAGAGAACAAGAATCAGTTGCCATCCAGTCGACTTCTACTCACGGCGGCCCTATGTGTGTCAGAGTAGAACTGTGCTCCATAGGGTTTTCAATGACTGATATTTTGTTCTTTTAATTAGTGAATTTATTTTTATTGTTGTGCTTTAAGTGAAAGTTTAAAATTCAAGTTAGTCTCTCATACAAAAATTTATACATACATTGTTATGTGACCCTAGTTGCTCTCCCTATACTGTGACAGCA